>NW_025813493.1:8790157-9272105 GCF_021976095.1 Xenia sp. Carnegie-2017
CCGTAGTTATACCCAGTTCGACGGTAGACCACGAGTTACTTATTTACCCATATACATCACCAACTTCTCCAGCCTTAAAAAGAATATTTTTAAAATTCTTCACTAAAGATAGGAAATATTAACTTTATAGGAACCGTAGTGGTTATAATATATTAATCCTAACAAGGTTTTAATATGCACATGAAAACATGCGACTTGAACTCGAGATTTGAACTGCACCTTCGGGATAGTAGTCCGCCCTCTACCTGTTGAGCTACCAAGCCCACATTGGTTATAAACAATTGAATACTACCTCATTAGAAGGAGAATGCAATAAAATAAAACAGAATGTGTCTTAATGAAAGCTAATCACAGTACAAAGCGTTAAAGATAGGACAGTTTTACTTTTCTTTCAAAATAAAAGTTTGCATGCTTCCTTCGTAACATTACTTTTCCTTTAAGTAAATTGAAGACTGAAATGTTAGTTATTTAATTTGCTAATGTATTCGTTCTCACATATATTCTTGTCAAAGACAGAAAGCAAATAATCTAAATTACATGACATAAAATTAAAATAGCTCAACATACTAACATTATTGTTGAAAGAAAGTCATTACAATCTTGCGATATATTTTATTTAAAGGCGTTAAGAATTGCCAATTTTAGCCTAACATAAGTTTTTATTAAGAAAAAAACAATTCAAAAGCAAATGTCTTGTCACAAAAATATTTCATACAATAACACAAAATGCCTTTAGCAGGAAAAGCTGCATGCAGCATGCTGTTTCACATATCATGAGAAATGTAGTGATTACAAACCTCGATTTGCTTAAGGCTTCCTCCGATACGAGTCCAACGTGTTCCAGCACAATTCTGTGTTGATACACCAGAACGATACCAAATTTGATTATGTCTATTTACACCCCAGCATCCCAAGGCACCGCAACTAACGTATTTCAATGCACCAGGAACTTGCTTCCATCCTGTTCCTTGGAGGTTATTAGTTGAGATTCCTAGAAAAATAAGAAACATGCATTTTCAATAAAGTATTGCTGGCGCTTTTCCTCAAAATGCGCTTGTTTATTGGAGATAACAGTTAGAATAACTTTTATCTGCATAGGGTACCTGCATACTACTTATGTTAGAAAATATTAGTGTACTGTGAGAAACTTTGCAAACATCAGCCACTTATAAAAATAATAAGTAAATACCTAAACGACAATAAATGTTATCGTTACTGTTCACTCCATATACAATTCCTTCTGGACCAGAATCAATTTGTTTCAACTTTCCTGAGATTTGTTTCCAAGAATGTCCCCCCAAATTATAATAAATGTTATCGTGTTTATTTACTCCCCAAACACCAGCTGCACCAACAGAAACGTGTTTAAGGCTTCAGAAATTTGAGTCCACGAATAATCTTCTTTAAGGCGGTAAATATTGTCATGGCGGTTCACACCCCACACACCAACAGAAAGACCGTGATCAATCTGTTTCAATGAGCCTGCGATCAAACGCCATTGTTCTGTAATGCATGAGAAATTTATTTAGGCAATAAACTGATAGGTTTTGTGGTTCGGTGGGAAATTTTAATGACGAAAATAAAGACTATTTATTATTAAAATTTGTATATTAGTCTTTTCATGTTGTTTACAAAATGCCTATGATATAATAGAAGTATACGACATCTAATACTTTTTCGTATTTAATGATAGAAACACTTGTGAAATTTGGAAAAAACTTGAAGTTGCTTATGAAAGTATTCATTTCTCTCTTTCTTGCATGTTTTAAAACTCTACAGAAACTCGGAAAATATTTTCTGTTTCTTTAATAGTGTCCTGTTATAGTGTCGGAAACAACGCAAATTTTCAATGATGTATGAGACCATACTGAATAAAATAAATTGATAAATAATGGAAAATCCTTTCATTTTTTATACGTTTAGTGCATAAAAAACAGCTCAGTGAAAGTATATACGTACATGCAAAATATCGAGGAGGAAGACCACTGGACTAATGATATTACGAGAAAAGCCATAACATATTACAGTTTGGTCAAAATTCATGTGTATAATTCACAATTCTTTACTGCTAATTAATCCTTTGGACACATTTACGGTTTTAAATATTGTTTAGAATTTGGCAACAAACCAAAATGAATTCTAACATAACCAAATCATCAATGTGCAAAGAATTTGCTACTAAAATTTCAAACACAAGAGCGTTGTAAGATCGATATTGGAGAAGTATACATATTCATATATGCAAGACTTTGAAATTCGTTTTTCTCAATAGATAAAACATACATAAATAAATATGAGCAACCACTGCCCTCTCACAAAATCTTACTATGTTAATGATCAAGAAACTACCTACTAAGGCATACTTCTACTTACCATTAAACTTAAAGATTTTGTCATTTTGACAATTCCGAATACATGAGATAAGCTAGCTGACACGTGATCAAACTTGGGAGCAGCAATGGATCTCCAATGTGTTCCAGTAGGATTACAGGAGCGAATTCCTTCACGAACATATAATGTTCTGTGAATGTTCACACCGTAAACAGCACCACTTGCTGTCGCCTATAAATAAAAAGTTGGTACACATTTTTAGTGCAAGCGAGTGGTGTTGTATGTAAAGATGGGGTAGCGTATGGAGATGGGAGAACACCTCTTTCTTGGAGCAGGATCTCTCATTTTAAATGGCATTGAATTGGCATTATCAAAATATATACCAATTATATTTTGTTTGAAGATAACATATGTTTATCACAAAACTGAATTTGTTTTTAAAGGGTTGAGCAAGCCCTGTATTATAATATTTTGCTCCGGTATGTTTTGATACAGTTGCTTGTTAGTTGCAATATTGTTCTTCAAAGTTCATACCTATTCCTTAATATTAAGTATTGCTGATAAACTTTCACATATTACTTTGTATACATACGTTTGATCAAATAAGATTCAACTCGATTAAAGAAGACCAATTTCAAAGGGAATACAAGATAAAAAGCAGTCTGTCTAACGTTAACGGATAGAAAAGAGTACAGTTTCGGTAAGCAAATTTTGTAAAATTCCTGAAATTAAACTCATATGTGTTCAATTTTTCAAAGAATGAATTTAATATCAATTTATACAGTTATCATTTCCATAAAAATTACAATAAAACAAAAGGATAGTGGCTTTGTTTTATATTTGTTACAAAATTCCAGCCAAAAAATCACAATTATCAAAAATGCTGACCCAATTTGTTTTAGGATCCTGAATACGTTTCCAAGTATCTCCTTGACATTTAGAAGAGTTACTCCCGTTCGAAAATAGATATAATTGTTGTTGTTTACACCCCAGCAGCCAAATTTTCCAAAGCTGACATATTTTAATGCCCTGAACACGTTTCCAGCCAGTTCCTTTGAGATTGGATGCATTCCAGTTCTGCAGTATATGCTATACCCAAATCTTATACCATACACAATTCCTGTAGGTCCCGAATCAATTTGCATTAATCTTCCTGAATAAAAGTTAATGCAAATACTTAACTCTACAACGAGTGAAAATTGCTTTTAAAATGTATTTGTCGTAGTGAATGAAAATTGAATAGTTCTTCAAAGAACTATTGAAAACCAATAGACATAGCTGTAAAATAGAAGTGAATATAAATTACAAATACTCTTGTGAAAAGAGCGGTGATAAGTTTGTTGACTGACTACATGATGCAAGTCTTAGACTGTTGCGAAGCCAGTTCATTTTTGTCTTCACAATGCAAATATTTTTGTAGAATCACTGGAAGACAATTATAAATGAAATTGAATTTTCAATGAAATAAATTATAGTTTTTGTTGAAAATTATGTTAATGGGTAAAGATCGTGATGGCCTTTGCCACTAGTGTTGTAAAACTGTCTACGCTTCTAGTTGCTGTAAAGAAGCAGACTTGTTTCCCCTGTAAAGGCCAATTTATAGAAGGCGGAGACTAAACGAGACAAGATAAAACTTAATAAAAATGGTGAAGAAGAAGTGAAAATTAATTCATGAAACTAAGAAGTGTGGTTCCCTTTGTCAAAAACTAGGTCGAATGTGGATTGACAAAATATCCAAACTAGATGAATATCATTTGATGGTGTGTTCACTGTTTACATTTGCTATGAAAGCGTCAATGAAACCATAATAATATACTTAAAGTGTTTATAATACAATTTTAGCCCCTTTTCATTAGGCTAAGTTGAAAGACCTTGTTTGTGATTTTAAATCTGCAATTATAATTGAAATTGATTGGTGAAAGTGATTTTACGGACGTCAAAGTCACGATTTTCAGCATTTTTGCGAACTTTTGATCGGTAAGCTATTGACTTGTGACGTAGAAATTTGAACACATATATCAACATGCGTATTCTACTAGTAATCTTAATAAGAAACGAGGAGGAAAACGCTGTGCTGGCGGACCTAATCAAATTAGTTGCGCCAGTATTCAAAACCGAAGGAATGTCGATGCATCCTAAAAAGAACAGAGACGCAAAGACATAGAAATGGTAAATTTTGGTAAACATAGACCGGTTTTGAGGCATCCCTACCTGCGTGTCTGTATTCTGCGCATTTTGAAGATTCTTGTTTTGACTTTAATTTGAGCGTTCAAGTCAAGCTCAAAAGAAGGTTGAAAGATGCTGACCCCAACCATTGACGTGGCTGGGATTCCTGAACCTTACAGGACGAAATAACCGATCGAAATCAAGACAAGTAAGTTTATGCTTTTTATGATTTTTCTTTTGTCATATGTAAATTCGATATAAGTTTTGTAGATTATTCGACATACTCTCCATAAGCCATCAGCTGAAGGAAACATGTTCTCTCAATGAGGAAGTACCATCTACTAGTGATGGAGCTGAGCATGTTGAAGTATGCACTGGGAAGCAAATGATTCGCCATATGAACGGCTTCTATTTTCCATTTTACATTTATGCTATGATTAATTCCATATATTTTTCTTTTGTCTTTTTCCCAGACTGACACTGAAGAAAAGATTTTCTTTCATTTAATTTTTCAGCTTAACCTCTAGTTGTTGCACCAATTTGTTTTTATTGTTTACTCTTGTTTCAAACCATACTGCATGTCAACTTTATAGTGCATCCATGTATCTCCTATTTGGTTTTCATCTAGGCATATTTCCTGACCATTCCAAAATCAGCAAATAGGTCAACATTCTCTACAGTACAAGTTAAAAGACTTTCCATCACGCCCTCTGATGGTATCTAACCTGTTGTGTTACCACTTGATATGCTTTCCAATAAAGTTAAACACAAGCAGGTAAAGGCCGTATTCTCCCATCCCATAGACCCACAAAACCATCGCATCAACCATCTGTATGCCACAGCTCTCAAGTACCTGAAGTAAATAAAAGGTTGGACTAATTATTGTTGATGAAACAATGTTGATTAAATTGTTTCTCATACAATTTACAATCTATATATTTAAAATTGTGATGCTTGGCGGCGATAAGCACGTCCATTCCTATCCTCAATAGTGGCCCGACGTTTTAGGACAGCTCATGAACTAAAGGCCCAAATTTGGCATGCCTTATGCATGATATTTTCTCAATGCTATCGAATGTCATTTTCTGCAAAGTGGTCAATTTCCTTACAGCATCAGTACTCTAATGCGCCTTCTAACAAATCGGTATGACAGCATTGACAATTACACCTGAAACGTGGGAGCATTCTGGTTTATAAAGTAACTTTATGTATATTACAAACAGGAGAAAACAACAACTTACCATTCACCGAGTGGAATTACGCCATCACTTCGTTGTTCTAATGTCGCATGGAGAATTCCATGATCATCTGGAGTATGCACTTCATCACCATCTCCTGCGAGCGGTTCATCGTCATATGCGAAGTCGTTTAAATGCTGACATAACCCACGGATTCCGAGCTCAAATCAGATACGCATTCAGACATCGAATTGAATTATCTGAGCACTGATTTTGAGGCCATACTTTCCGGAAAACTTGTTTTTTAAATTTTATTGAAAATACTGTCATTATTTGTTTTAAGACAAGAAAAAACGACAACAAAATCACCTCCTATAATTTAATATTATATTGACGGAAACAGAGTGTTCAACTATCTACGTCACAAGTATCAATATGGCGTCGTAAAAATCGCAAATAGTACCCGACTTGGAGGCAAAATTAAGGAACTTATATTTATCTGTTTAAGTCCAGCGACATGTCATTTCTTCAATAACTTTTCAATTAAGCTAAAAAGGGGCTAAAATTCGTAATAAGCACTTTAAGGTATTTCAAGTAGGCATTGTCAATCATCCTATATTTTATATTTTAAAATCCGGCAAAGGAACTCAGCTTGTTTCTGTAGCGGGCCAATTTTATAGAGGGCGGAGCCTAAACGAGACAAGACACTTGATGAAAATGTAGAATAATAAAGGAAAAATTAACATTAGAACTAAAAACAACGTAGGTGAGACGCGAGGCAAAATATCCAGACAAGATGAAATTTTTGATGGTGTGTTACTGTTTACATTTGTCATGAAAGCGCGTATTGAAACTCCTAGTGACAAACATAACGTATTTCAAATTAAGTACTTGGACAATATCAAGTAGTCATTGTCGATCGTCCTACATAATGTAATTATAATTCAATATCCGGCAAGGGAACTCTGCTTTACACCGTCTTCCCTAGTGGTCCTCTTAAGAATCCTCTTCAAACTGCATGCAAATAATCCTCCACCGCAAGTACATCAAATGAAGGATAAAGCCAGTATACTTTTGTAATCAAATTCAGTAACATTAACTTTTCTATTCGACAAAACATTTGATTGAATTGTTTTTTCTTTTCTTAAAACGACTTTCTACTACAACTATAATAATACGCAATCCTTAAATTATAGTCTATATAGATCACCAGTGGCATTTTTGATAGAAATTCCTCGTGTATCAAGTGTAAATGTTCCAAAGCTATACTATTGTAACTTTGCGTTTGTCTTCGTTAAAATAATATATAAATTAAAATTAAGATTTATACGTACCAGATATTTGAGTCCAGCTTGTGCCAACTGGCGAACTGAATGTCACTCCTTCACGAAAGTAAATATTATCATGTTTATTCACTCCCCAAACTCCACCGTTTCCAACACTAACATGTTTTAATGCACCACCGACTCTGGTCCATCCACTGCCTTTACGTACCCAAATTGCATGACCACTATTCACCCCAAAGAATGTTGTACGGACTTAAATCAAGTTGTTTAAGTCTTCCAGATAGCAAAGACCGTTTGGATTGCTACTTTCAACACCTATGAACAAAAGTAATGATGAAATATAAAGGCAAATAGCATGAAATATAACGTTATTGTTATAAAGTCTACTATGGCTTTGTGTATGCTGAAATTCGTACTTTTAAGTATACAATTAGTTCGTATAAAAAAATATGTATACAATTAGTGTTGTTGAATTATTTCTTGACCTGTCAAAACAACACATGAACAAAAAGCAAGAAGCAGCATCTTCATATTTTGCAAATGGCTGAAACTGTAACGGAATAATTTGATTATGTAGATGGTGATATATGTCAAAGTCTTAATTTATTCTTTAGCATGTGCTATATTTTCTATCAAAAGTACTAGTGGACAATACACATCCCAGAAATGTTATTATAATTGAAGTGCCGTCAGGCACTCTTTGTAATAATGACATTCAAATGCGCATATAATGTGCTTTGAAGTGCTGCCTCTTAGTATATGCTTATTGTAGATGTTAGTTTAGACTTAGATTCACTTTGTTTAATAAATCAATTTTCGGATGAGTAAAACTTCAGATCTTTCATCAAATTTAAAATATACGGTCTTTCTTTTGAGCATATGTCTTTATTTCTTTTTTATTTTGGATGGGATTTCCTGTTTATCTCTTTCAAACAGATTACGAAGTAAACGTATATTTCCTACTTATTAATTGACAAAGATAGCCCAGTTATATCAAGAAAAATATACTTAATCTTGATTTTGATTATGATTCATTTTGATTTTCTATATTTTCCTAATATTTTTCATACTATAGAGCAATCTCAATTAAGATCAAGAGCATGGTGGTGCTCATCGAAACTAAGCTATGATATTGGTCCGTCTATATAAACTTAGCTATGATATTGGTCTTTCACCAGAAGTGTTTTTTCCGGAAAATTTTTACAAACCTTGATGTTCTTCATTTATTTAGTTAATTTAAGTTAATTGTCAAAGTGCGACCAATAGATGTAGAAAGAAAGCATCTTATAGCTAAAATTAACCAGCTTACCTGTGACTTTTTAGCAAACTTGTCCACTACTTAACGCTAGCTTAACCGAAGCCTGATAATGTCAAATTGTAGTCATTTGCTTAAATTATTTGGTCTACCCAAAAACACGTATCAACAGAAGGAATTTCTTTTAGTTTTTGTTTCGCTTCAGAATTGGTTTAGTTTTACTTTTTTTCGGTTTATGCGCTTTTAATTAATTCTTGTGCTTACGCCGATGCAGGTGTTACAGTTTTCGCTCAAACTTTAGCTTATTTAAATTATTAAAAATCATTGCTCAGTCAAATCAAATTTGTTAACAGGATTTTCCAAAATTTTCATTCCTTTCAATTACATTCTTACAAACTCCCACTTCACAGTCATCTCACTTTTACGGAAATTTTGCAAATCTTAATTTGAAATGTTCTACGACAAAGCGTATTGAAATTAAACCTACTACGGCAAGGCAGTATACTGTTCTTTAATTTAGTTCATTTACGTTAATAGTCAAAGTGCAACTGATGGATGTAGAAAGAAAGCATCTTATAATAAAAATTAACGAGCTTACCTTTGAATTTTTAGCAAACTTGTCAAGTTCTTAGCGCTAGCTCTTCCGAATCCTAATGATATCAAACCAGTAATGACCTTTAAGACAACTTTTCTGGTATTTTACGCGTAATCATTTGCTACACTTCACTGCTTTTTGAGACACAAGGTCACATTTAACCAATTGATTGCATATGACGTTATTATACATTGCTACAGCGATACATCAGTGCTGAATGCTTTCACTTACATCGCTAAAACATTCCCACAGACATTTGCATTTAAGCAGTTTTTGCATGATGATTTCAGCGAACATGACGATTTTACAGATTGTAAGATTGTCTTAAGTCAGTGGTGCACAGAAGAAGAATACAAAGCAATTATTGCACGAGATTGCCAATGCAAATTTTTGTCTTTAAATTGTTTGGTCTACCCAAGAACACGTATCAACAGCAAGAATTTCTCTTAGTTTTTGTTTCGCTTCAGAATTGGTTTAGTTTTATTTTTTTCGGTTTATGCTCTTCTAATTACTTCTTGTGCTTACGTCGACGCAGGTGTTAAGATTTTTGCTCAAACCTTGGCTATTTAAATTATTAAAAATCATTGCTCAGTCAAATCATATTTAGTAACAGGATTTTCCCAAGATTTTCATTTGCTTACAATTACATTCGTACACAAACTCCCATTTCACCGTCATCTCGCTTTTACGGACATTTTGTAAATCTTAATTTGAAATGTTCAACGACAAAACGTATGGAAAAAAAACCTCCCACTACGGCAAGGCAGTAGTTCTTTAATTTAGTCGATTTGCAATAAATGTCAAAGTGCGACCAATGGATGTAGAAAAGAAAGCATCTTATAATTTCAAATCAGTAATGACCTTTAAGACAACTATTCTGTTATTTCACACATAGTCATTTGGTACACTTCGCTGCTTTTGAGACACAATGTCACATTTAAACAATTGATTGCATATGACGTTCATACTGTTACAGCGATACATAGGTGCTGAATGTTTTCACTTACATAGCTAATACATTCACACAGACACTTGCATTTAAACAGTTTTTGCAAGAAGATTTCAGCGAACATGACGATTTTACAAATTGTAAAATTGTCTTAAGTAAGTGGCGCACAGAAGAAGAATGAAAAGCAATTATTGTACGAGATTGCTCATGCAAATTTTTGTCTTTAAATTATTTGGTCTACCCAAAAACACGTATCAACAGAAGAAATTTCTCCTTGTTGCATGTTTTGCTTCAGAATTGGTTTAGTTTTATTTTTTCGGTTTATGCTCTTCTAATTACTTCTTGTGCTTACGTCGACGCAGGTGTTAAGATTTTGCTCAAACCTTGGCTATTTAAATTATTAAAAATCATTGCTCAGTCAAATCAAATTTAGTAACAGGATTTTCCCAAGATTTTCATTTGCTTACAATTACATTCGTACACAACTCCCATTTCACCGTCATCTCGCTTTTACGGACATTTTGTAAATCTTAATTAGAAATGTTCAACGACAAAACGTATTAAAAACCTCCCACTACGGCAAGGCAGTAGTTCTTTAATTTCAAACACAAGAGATTTGCAATAATTGTCAAAGTTGACCAATGGATTTAGAAAAGAAAGCATCTCTCAATAATTTCAAATCAGTAATGAGCCTTTAAGACAACTATACTATGTTATTTCACACATAGTCTAAGGCATATTTGCTAACACTTAAACTGCTTTTTGTCACAATGTCACATTTAACCAATTGATTGCATATGACGTTAATATACATTGTTACAGCGAATAGTGCTGAATGTTTTCACTTACATAGCTAAAACATTCACACAGATACTTTATTTAAACAGTTTGAAAGATGATTTCAGTGAAATGACGATTTTACAGATTATAAGATTGTCTTAAGTCAGTGGCGCAGAAAAGAGGAATACAAAGCAATTATTGCACGAGATTGCTCATGCAAATTTTTGTCTTTAAATTGTTTGGTCTACCTAAGCACACGTATCAACAGCAAGAATTTCTCTTAGTTTTTGTTTCGCTTCAGAATTGGTTTAGTTTTATTTTTTTCGGTTTATGCTCTTCTAATTACTTCTTGTGCTTACGTCGACGCAGGTGTTAAGATTTTTGCTCAAACCTTGGCTATTTAAATTATGAAAAATCATTGCTAAGTCAAATCAAATTTGGTAACAGGATTTTCCCAAGATTTTCATTTGCTTACAGTTACATTCTTACACAAACTCCCATTTCACCGTCATCTCGCTTTTACTGACATTTTGTAAATCTTAATTGGTAATGTTCAACGACAAAACGTATTGAAAGTAAACCTCCTACTACGGGAAGGCAGTAGTTTTATTTTTTCATTTATGCTCTTTTAATTAATTTTTTGTGCTTACGTCGACGCAGATATTACAGTTTTCAATCATATACAGGTGAAAGCAAACTTGAACACAAATTTATCATTGTAATATATCTATAAATAATAAGGCATATTCTAATAAAAATCAAAAACAAAAACTATCAGAATAGTTGCAATATTCACTTACAGGTTACGAATGTTCAAGAGAACAAACTTACGTTTAATTATTACTTTTAAGCAGAGCCATAACAAGATCTTATTATAGGTATTACAAGAAATAAACTCGACAGCACGAGTCGAATTTCAATTATCAGCAATTACTGCTGATCCTAACTTGCAACATAAAATTGGTTTAAACATAAGAATAACGGAGAGTTGATAATCTTGTGCTTATACTTACGTTGATTTCCAACTGAGGAAATGTAGGTGATAGTATAGTTCCAAGTGCACTATGTAAAAGGCGAGGGTTAAGGAAAACGCTGATACGGACGGACGGATAATAACTGCGGATAAAAATTACGGACAATGACATTCGTGACGGACGGAAAGTCGTAGGAGATATGGTATTAGATATGATTTTCAAGAAATGATTAATTATTCCACGAATTTTTTCTCAAACATTATTGAAAAAGCACAAGTAAAATGTATATTTCTAGTTTTAGAAAGACTTGATTTCTTTCAGCCAATTTTATGGAACCAGTTAAACTAAAAAGAAAGACACTTAATATGGAGAATTATGAAGTGAATAATTAGCATTATGATTAGTGTGGTTTTGAAGTCGTGAAAAACTTATGTCAAATGTGGATTCTTTAATGCAAAATGTTTTGAGGTGGGTTCACTGTTAAAATTTGCCATTGAAACGTCAATGAAACCATAATAATATACTTAAGGTATTTCAAGTAGGCATTGTCAATCATCCTATATATTATATTTTAAAATCCGGCAAAGGGAACTCAGCTTTTTCCTGTAGCACAATTTTATAGAGGGCTTAGCCTAATCGAGACAAGACACTTGATGAAAATGTAGAATAATAAAGAAAAAATTAACATTAGAACTAAAAACAACTTAGGTGAGATTTGGCCAGTCAAAATATCCAGACAAGATGAAATTTTCGATGGTGTGTTTACTGTTTACATTTGTCATGAAAGCGCGTCATTGAAATCCCTAGTGACAAACATAACGTGTTTCAAATTAAGTACTTGGACAATATCAAGTAGTCATTGTCGATCGTCCTTCATAATGTAATTATAATTCAATATCCGGCAAGGGGAACTCTGCTTTACACCGTCTTCCCCAGTGGTCCTCTTAAGAATCCTCTTCAAGCTGCCTACAAATAATCATCCACCCGCAAGTAATACATCAAATGAAGTATAAAGCCAGTGCATACTTTTTGTAATCAAATTCAGTAACAATAACTTTTCTATTCGACAAAACATTCAATTGAATTGTTTTTCTTCTTTTCTTAAAACGACTTTCTACTACAACTATAATAATACCCAATCCTTAAATTATAGTCTATATAGATCACCAGTGGCATTTTTTGATAGAATTCCTCGTGTATCTAGTGTAACTGTTCCCCAAAGCTATACTATTGTAACTTTGCGTTTGTCTTCGTTAAAATAATATATGAATTAAAATTAAGATTTATACGTACCAGATATTTGAGTCCAGCTTGTGCCAACTGGCGAGCTGAATGTCACTCCTTCACGAAAGTAAATATTATCATGTTTATTCACTCCCCAAACTCCACCGTTTCCAACACTAACATGTTTTAATGCACCACCGACTCTGGTCCATCCACTGCCTTTACGTACCCAAATTGCATGACCACTATTCACACCCCAAAGAATGTTGTACGGACTTAAATCAAGTTGTTTAAGTCTTCCAGATAGCAAAGACCAGTTTGGATTGCTACTTTCAACACCTATGAACAAAAGTAATGATGAAATATAAAGGCAAATAGCATACAAGATAAGGTTATTGTTATAAAGTCTACTATGGCATTGTGTATGTTTGAAATTCGTACTTTTCTGTATATAATTAGTTTGAAGAAAAAAATTAGTGTTGTTGAGTTATTTCTGCTTACCTGTCAAAAACAGCACATGGACAAAAAGCAAAAAGCACAGCATCTTCATATTTCGCAAATGGCTGAAACTGTAACGGAATAATTTGAATATGAAGATGGTGATATATGTCAAAGTCTGAATTTACTCTCCAACATGTGGTATATTTTTCTATCAAAAGTACTAGTGGACAACGCATCCTAGAAAATCACGCTTTCTACTGTTGTTTTTTACTACATTACCTGTAAAGTCCAACAGTTGCATTAATGCATCAACATGTTACACAAGCACCTCAAGCAACCTTTATTTAAAGAGATGAACAGGAAATCCCATCCAATATCAAAAAAACAACGAAATATACAAACACAAAGACTGTTTATTTGCAAAATTTTGCTCTCATTTTGTTTTCGACAAAGCGACAAAACAAAGCAAAGAATATTTTCTACAGCTTGGAGGAAATAAAAGAAAAGGAATTTTTGTTTCAATTTGTTTTTGTTCTGCCTTAAGGCTGAAACACACTGGGCAGTCGCTTTAGTCGCGCGAGTAGCGTAGACGCGTCAACTGGTCGCTTTGAAAGTTCAACATGTTGAACTTTTGACTTTGCTCGCTTCAGTCGCTTTACACTGATTGGCCAATAGATACATTTTAACTTCCTAAATGCATATCATATTTCCTGTCATAAGCATCATACGAAATTTATAGATTATTATACCTTGGAAAACGAAGGCAATGTATGGTGAATTCACACTGGAATCTTTCAGTTTTTATATGACTTATCAAATAGGGACAATAGAAGCTACAAACTGGAACCCTAATGCACAACCTAAATGCACAGAATAAGATTATCCACGATATACGCGTAATGTGCTATGATCATATAGGCGTGTTTTAACTGGCTTGTTCTCTTTTCTCCACATAGTAGTTTGTACTGAGTAAATATTCATATATTAGTAGCTATAATAAAGGCCAAAATAAAAAGTTTAAGTGATATCTGTGTCTGTAACAAACTAAAATCTTCGCCATGTTCAATAGACGCCACGGTAAATGTCGCGATGGTCGCTGCATGTGTGTTTCTAGCGTTCAAGCGATTGACGCGTGCGCATCAATTCGCTTTGGACGCGCGACTGAAGCGACTGCCCAGTGTGTTTCAGCCTTTATGCTTATGTCAAGTTGCTGTGGTTATGTTTATGCTTATGCTGAAGCTTGTGTCAGTCTTCTCCTTGTCCTCTTTTGTAATTTCTTTTGTCTTTCTTTGTTCTCATGCTTATGTCTTCTTAGATTTTTACATTTAACGTGGTCACGCGTTAAGGTCATTATGAAACACAGCCTTTTTTATTTCAAATATTTATGCCATGGTGCATCAATGTGGTAGGGATCCGACGAATATATACTGATAGATAGACGACTTTGCACATATGAAATCCATATATATTTCAAATGTTATCGACATCATTTTGAGCTGGGAGTCAGAAAATTGAGTGACTATATCTATATAAATGTTTTATTTTTTATTTCTCCAGCCAAATATGTGAAGCTGAAGTGTTCAGAAGAACAAGTGCTTTGTTTACAATTTTTTCTTGGCAAAAAATTATTTTTAATCAAAGACCACATACGGAAGCTACGTGTGGCAATACAAAATGCAATGTTTGATAAATATATATAAAAGTAATAATAATATACTAATAATATATGAAAAAAGCAACATCCACATATAGAACAAAAGATACCACAAACTCCAACGGAAATTACAGGAGCAAGATCATTCAAACAACTTCATCCTAAATCAAACGAATGGGTCACAAACATCTCAAGCAAACCACTAACTTAACAGCAAACTAAAATTCTAAACAAAGGATTAAATTACAACTTCAAAGACGCGAGCAAGTATTGAAGCAATAAGTATTGAAATAATTTCGTGCCAAACAGGAATGTTGGGCTCATATTTGAAGTGCCGTCACGCACTCTTTGTACAATGACTTTCAAGTGCGCATATAATGTGTTGAGAAAGGCTTCCTCTTTGTACATGCACATTTCCCCTACTACAATTTAGAATCCCCCTACGACCATTTTCCTTGTTTTCCCTACTTTTCCACTGCACAGCAACATATCCCCCTATTATATACCTATGTTTCATTGAAAAAGTAATACATAAATAAGATCACATAGAAAACTGAGAACATCTGGATGATTAAGTTAGTAATTTGGCGTAGGAAGTAATCAAATACAAGTGACGCAAATGATTCACAATTTATGCTAAATTCCTAATCTTCTATTGCCATATATGGTCACAAAATGACCCAAATGAAAGATTCTGTTGCAAACACTTGTCAAATAGTAAGAACACAGGAAGAGAAGAGTATTTTGGACAAAAAATGAGAACAGACTTTCTCATTTTAAAAGGATTTTCTTTCCCCTACAATTCCAGTGCACTTATAGTTTTTCCCATAGGTTTCCTCTAACACCTACAAACAGCTAAAACCCTCTACTGTTTGTGTACATTTTGTAGGAAGTTTTATTTTTACTGTTGAAGTCTCAAAGATGATTTGACAAATCTACAATGAAGGCTAATAATACTCATGCGTAAGATCACTGATTTTAGCTTGAATTAAAAGAATCTAATGCAGAGTATCAGAAACCTATGTATGATCCATAGCACACAGAGGAGTAACTAGAATGTTAATTGGGAGGGATGCATTCATAGTTCATTGTGCCCAACTGATTTCTTTTGAAAGTGATTTGAATTTCAAAAGAGGTCAGAAAGGCACAACTGAATATATAAATATACACAAACACCCCACTTAACGTTATAGTTACGCCTCTGTAAGCATATTTGAATATCTTCAATTAGTACTATGTGAGCTAGAGTTCTTTTTATATTTACTCTAGATAGTCTGAGATGATAGTTTAGACGTAAGATTCACTTATTTTATAAATCAATTTTCTGATTTGTAAAACTTCAGATCTTCCATCAAATTTCAAATAGACGGTCTTTCTTTTGAGCATATGTCTTTAATTTCTTCTATTTTGGATGGGATTTCCTGTTGATCTCTTTCAAACAGGTTACGAACTAAACGTATATTTTCTTCTTTTTAATTGACAAAGATAGCCCAGCTATTTTAAAAAAATTATACATAATCATGATTTTGATTAATCTTGATTTTTTAATATTTCTATTATTTTTCATACTATAAAGCAATCTCACTTAAGACCAAGAACATGATGGTGCTCATCGAAACTAAGCTATGATATTGGTCAGTCGATCGAAACTTAGCTATGATATTGGTGTTGCACCAGAAGTGTGTTTTTTTCGTAAGGTTCTTACTAACTTTGCTGTTCTTCATTTATTCTCATTAGTTTATCTTATCAAGGCTAATACATTTGGCATGTTGAGCGTTTTTTGCTTTTTGAATCGAAATGTGATGTTTGCATTATCCTTATAGGATCCCTAGATTGTTGTTGACACAAAGAGTACCCGAACCCAGAACGCAAAAGATCTTTTAGCTCGCAAATAGTATACTGGATATCATCAGCAATATATCTGTCGCTCACAAAATATGCTCTTTCTGTGAGGCATTGTAGACAGTAATAGTTTATTTATATTTTGAGCATTAATGGCGATATCAGTAATGTGATATGATGTCAAATAGCATTTATTACCTATACACTGATTAAGTACTTACTCAGATACTTTGTTTAGTAAGATGCCCACAGTATTGAGAGCATAGAGCATTTCCATACTTTTAACGCCTATTTTATCAGGCATGTATGTATTTAAAATACCATGGTATACTATGGAGGTCATGGTATTACTAGAACGTTAATTGGGGTGTGTGTGTATATTAATACATTCAGTTGTGCCCTACTGACCTCTTTTGAAATTCAAATCACTTTCAAAAGAAATCAGTTGGGCACAATGGAATCTATGAATATGCATTCATGGTACCCATACCATGGTATTTTCTGTCTGATCAATAGGAAGTTTAGGAACAATGAGCTAGCCAAGCGCTGCCAATGATCTAATATAATATACAGTATGGCCAAATGGTCTAACTGTTCTTTGAATGAAGATACCATTTATCATACCTAATATCCAATCTTTTTCATCAAACCTTATCTGCTTAAAGGATTCAATGGAAGCAGTGTTTTGATTCTATTGTATCCGGTCATTTTATCATTAATTATCTGAGGTTAGCGTGTTTTGATAATTGTGATATTTTTTCGAGAATTTGCAATACTTGTAACAAATGTTAAAACAAAACCAATTTACTCTCGTTGTATAGAGTGAATAAGAAAATTTTCATGCAAATGAAGTACATGTAAATTGTCATTAAATTCATTCTACATAAATGTTTGAAAAATGGCATTACAGGTTATTAGTTTCATTGCAGGAATTTCACTAAAGAGAAAGGACAAAAAGAAAATATTGGAATTCAACTTCCTAAGTGGCGTAACTCTAAAACTCATTCAGCTGCTGCTGATACTTATGTGTTATGTCCAAACAAAATAAATTTTGTATATATTTTTTAAATGCCAGTTTTTGCCATTCAAAATAAGGAGACACTTCTCCTTTTCTGAAAATGAAAGAAGGGTATTTCTGCACAATCTACAAACATCACTCTATTTTTAAAAACAGCACCACTCACTTACATTTAAATGTGTCAATCTTGAATGCGTTTGCTTCTCCTTCCAGAATATGTTTGAGCAGGTCTCAAATTATCGATTTTACTCTCTTTTGTTTCAGTGGGCGGCAAACTGTTTTCACATTGGTGATCTAGCATCTAGGTTATGTCATAATACATTATGGCAGGTGTTTTTAGTTGAAAATACAACAACAACACTGTTTTTTTGCCAAATTCTAAAGAATATTTAAAAACTTAAATGTTACGAAAGGATTAGCAGTAAAGAGTTATAGATATAAAATAAATTTTATACATGAATTTTACCCGATTTTAATATATTATGGGTGCCTCTTGTAATATTATTTGTCCAATGGACTTCCTCCTTAATCTTTCTATGTACGTATATATTTGCGTTGTGAAAAAAAGACATGACCGGTTTTTGTATGCATTCTAGCTACGTATGAAAAATGAAAAGATTTCTCATGATTTATCTTATGCATAAATTTCAAACGTTTGAAATATCGCGTTCTACAAAGCCCATATAACTCCTTCCACCGCTTAATTTTTGCCTATCCACCGTTTAAAATCAAACCGTCTAATGACACTATTTAAAATGCTAAACAGGGATTAATAGTAGTCTTCTCGCACGTATTTATTCTGTATAAAGCTTACAGATTAACGGGCATTCATTTTTACGTTCTCCCTAAAGACTGGCCGACAACGAGTAACAAGCTGCATGCGCATTTAATCATACTATACTCATTTTTTCTATTGATAATCTTCAAACAGAACAATGGCGTTTGAACGCAGGCTCCTTGAAACAGATTGATCACGGACTCTCTGAGCGTGAGTGAGGTGTGAACCGTCATGGCAATGTTTTCCGCATTAACAAAGGTTATTCGTGGACAAATTTATGGAAGCATAAAACACGTTTCTGTTGGTGCAGCTGGTGTTTGGGGAGTATATAAGCATGATGACATTTATTTCTATTTGTGAGGATCATCTTGGAAACAAATCTCAGGAAAGTTCAAACAAATTGATTCTGGTCCAGAAAGGATTGTATATGGAGTGAACAGATTTTACAATAAGATTTATTGTCGTACAGGTATTTAATTATTACTAAAATAAATGGCTGATGTTTGCAAAATTTTCTCACAATACTGACATTTTTAAATATATGTTGTATGTAAATACCATTAAACACAATTAAGACACGATAAAGTTACTAAAGATTATTCTAACTGTTATCTCCAATAAATAAGCGCAGTTTTGAGCAAAAAGCACCAGCAATAATTTATTAAAAATGCATGTTTCTTATTTTTTAGGCATCTCAATCAGTAATCCCCAAGGAACAGGATGGAAGCGTGTTCCTAGTGCATTTAAACATATGAGGTACGTTAGTTGCGGTGCCTTGGTATGCTGAGGTGTAAGTATAGGTGATCAAATTTGGTATCGTTCTCGTGTATCTGCACAGAATTGTGCTGTAGCAAGTAGTTGGTAGTAGGTTTGTAATCACTACATTTCTCATGATAGGTGGAACAGCATGCGGCATGCTCAACTTTTCGATTCTTTTGTTTTGAAAGGCAACACTTAATCAAACCTCGCTTTACACACATAATGAAGCAGATTTTCCTGCTAAAGGCATCGTATGTTATTACATGAAACATTTCTTTCTCAAGACATTGATGTCTTTATCAATTTGTTTTTGGTGCTAATATTTTTTTAAAATAAAAAATGTTTGGCTGAAAGTGCCAATTTTAACGCCTCTAAATAGAAGATATTACATGACTATAATGAATTTTTTGCCAACAATGTTAGCGTGTTGAGCTATTTACATTGTAGGTCAAGTAAGTTAGATACTTTGTTTTCAGTTTTTTTGACGAAAATAATTGTAAAGAATAAAATATTTTCGGAAATGACAAACCATTATATCTTTAATTTACATAAAGTAAAAGTTTCCAACATTATAATACGGATTGTACGCATAAAAAGATGCTAAACAACGATCGAATGTTCTCGAGATCAGTTCGTACAAGCCATTATTAATTTAAATTTGTCAAAGTAGTTTTTCTTCTCTCAAACATTTCCCAAAGCTAAGGAGTAAAACGATCAGAGAAAGAACCTGTGGTTAAAAATTTATATTACGGCGTCAAGTGAAATTCAATCCATCACTAATTCCTCCAGGTCAACTTCTCAAGGACTCAAAAATTAAAACATCCGGTCGACATGACAAAATTGCAATGAACTGTGGCATGTCATGAATAACAATCAATTTCGCTTCACGTTCATGTTATTTTTGTCAGAAGAGAAGTTTAGTGGTCTTTACGTTGTCTTTTCGGGGTAAGTTGGTGTTGAAATGATCTTCTTTAATAAAAATGTGTGTAAAGAGCGCGTCAACGAACAGAGCTAAGAGCGATAAAGAATGAATGAGATGTAACATCTTGTCTTCTGTACAAACGGTACACGATAGACATTGCTAATTTTGCCTGCCACCGGCGACAAGATGTTTTATTAATCAGTATGAATAAGGATTCTGGCATCAGGAACATTGACACAAAGCTATTTCTTCCCACTGATCAGATTCGTACGACCCTCTGTTGATACAAAGTTCTCAACTGTCCATGACTTAGCGTCCAAAGTCAATTATAATTTAAGAAATGCTTCAAGAATCTTAACTACAATATATTGGTATTGCTTGCATATGAAAAGGGACAAAATGTCTTATTTCAATGTGATTTTTGAATTGCAAATAGTTTGAAGTACAAATAGAGTAGCTATAGAGCTAGAGATAAACCTGAGTATAATGGTACAATGAGACTTGTATTGATGGAACTTTTTCACAAGTGTGGTGGTACATGTTTGTTGTTTAGCAGCTAACCTACTTAAAATAATATGGTGAAGCCTGGTGGTAAGTTCAGTTGTCAGGGTTTAGCTATGATCACCCACACAAGTGTTGTATGTAATTTATGTCACACTAAATTATTGCAACTCAATTTTGTATGGATTTATTTTACCGACATACATTACCACTCTATATACCTCAGAGGCAAATGAAGCAGTAGAATTAAACCAAAATCCATTAAAAGCAAGCAATTTTATGAAGTATAGTACGAAACAACTGCATATAGGTCTGATGAATTTGCAATAAATTTGAAATTATATTACTGGTAAGATAAAAAATTGCCTTGTTCTCAATTATTAAGTTAAACAAGAACTTTTTATTCAGAGTATGTTTCATATTGTACATCAGTAAAATTATGTTCTAGACAAATTTGTAGCCAATACTTTTTTATCAAGATAGGCAATTTCAAATTGTATAACTAAACTTTTATAAGAAATTTTGACTTACAATATATACTTCACTATTATGTACATCTTAAATACACACATTTGTCTCCCCCACATCTCAACTTATACATTTGTCTTCATTGAAATTTAATTTCCATCCTATATGTTTATATGTTGTCTAAGTAGTTAGTAAATTATTTTGCAGTTTGAATAATTGGGTTTGATTATAATGCTAGGGGGCTCATCTTAAACCAGGCCACTTCAGTAATATTTCTCACAAGTGTGTATGTACAGTGGGAGGGGGGCATTGTCAAATTTAACAATTTTAAGTATCGATTGGTTGGTTTCTATGGAAGATTATAAGTATTGATGTTTGATTGTTTAGTTATGTTAAAGCCTAATGTGGTCTATTTAAATAATTTTTTCCACTCATTTAGAGTTAATTTTAAGTTTAAAGAGTTAAAAACCAATTATTTAGTTGACACAAGTTATACTCCTTATAAGTAGTAATTGTAATAGTAAATTGAGCCAACTCTGGTTGAAATCGTAAGCAAGATCCTAAAAAATTCTTAGTACATTTTTAAAGAAAATCTTAAGTAGGATCCTGAGAGCTGCTTTTTTCACGTGTTAAATTATTTGTAATTACCTTCCACAATTTATCTCCTTGAAGATTAATTTTCCTGGACACATTATGTCAAGAATGAACCATTGCTAGTAACATGGAAGTACAAAATATGCAAATTCAAAACAATGTTGCCTGATTGTGAAATTTTGAGAAAGTGTATTTTTACCACTCCAAAAACTAGCAGTCTATGTAGAATTGTAAAAACTAATCTATTGACTTACGTTAGATTCGCCATTGCATTGTTTGGGACAACTTTAACAAATGTTTTTTTCATATTACCAATTTTGAAAGTTTATTTTTCCTACTGTTTCATTAGTCGAGAGCGGGTCACGTGTGAGTCAAAAATATGACCGACCTCGGTCAGCGTCTTTACAAAAATATTTTTATGTTGTTTGTTCATATATTCTTTTGGGAAAGTCAATATTTACATTGTTGTCAGTTTTCTCTTTAAAAAATTGGTACATGATAAAACACATGTTGACTGAAATCTCGGGAACAGTGTTAAAGCCAGCCGTTTTTCACTAATGTACAATGCAATGCAAATTATTGGAAAAACAATAAATGGAATTAATTTTCTAAAAAAGTGGATACTAATTTTGCTGAAAATTTTGCATTGTAGGACTTAACTTCGGGAAACAGTATGTTTTGTTGACCCTAGATGGCTATACCGACAGGCATTGTTCAACTCGGGAAACAACGGGGTCTCTGCAAACAAACACACTGTTCTCCTTGGTCTTATGCAGTCAAAAGTAATAATTATTTTGAGTTAAAGATTATTCTTGTGACCACGACCGTTAAAACAAACCAAGTCAGTTGATGTGTTGCAATGCCATGCACAATTTTGGAACACATCAATATTCGCCAATATACTTGGTGTAAAATTTGAAGTCAATATTGCAATATTACTGTGTAAAGAATAAACAGTATGTCCACTTTACTACGTAGGCATCTGTATATCTTACTAAATTACCGCCTGCGGTTGACCATCTCAGCGTTCTTATATTGGTCAGAAAATTCAATTGACTGGCTGCCGTTATGTTGATCACGTGCAAAATGAGGTATGCGTGGCACTAAAAATTCATTTGAGTGGCCCTACTGTCTGTTACCTATACTGTAACAGTTGCAAGACCTCCGAAGGTCGATAATTTTCATATTGACACATTCTTATGATAGTCAGTAAAAAAGTAAAAAACAATTGATTTCGAAAGAAACTTACAGCATATCATCCTTATTTGAATATGAGCCTCTTCAGCCGTTCAGAGATTTCCGAGTATTGCATTAAACATTCTCGGTATTTGACGTATATGTCTCTTTTATTACAGCGTTTTATTAGCCTATTGGGAGTGCAAATCTCTGCTGTTCATTAAGGAAAGCTCCAACGCGTTAATAAAACAGTTTAAGGACGAGCAATATTCTCTAGAGTCTTGTAAGTAAATTATTTAAGTAGAATGCGAATTCGTTTGCTTGATGCTGTTTGCCTCATTTGTTGCCATCTTTTCTCTTAAAAGATTCTGTTGAAAGCTTCTGTCAATGAAGAAATTACGATTGTCACAGAAATTGTGGAGGAATTTTTCCTGTACTTTGAAAGTAAAGAATCGTTAGATGTGATACGCTATAACATGATGTGTCTTGAAAAAAAGTTCGAAAATATAGAAAATGACGCTAAAGATAACAACTGGGATTCCGCGGTAAGCATTTCGAAATCACACACCCTCCCCGACTGAAATCGTGGATCTGCTCTTAAATTCTTTATTGGGAAATAAATTTCGAGGAATTCAAAATGTTACTGGATGAAAATTGTATTATATTTTACCTTCATTAAATAGTCGAATCGCTCTTGAGCACTTTGGTATATTGTCATCAAACTTGCAGAACAAAAACGCGAATAGAAATTTACTCAAATTTAGGTTATGATTACAAATATTTACTTTTGAAATATATAATTCCAATGTGACATGACGTATGTTGTTGCGACGAGTGATTCAACCATCGAAATAAATGTCTGTCTTAGATAAACGTTCTGTGCTGATGAAAGAGCTAGCTGAATTTTTTTATCTGGTTTGATGCGTTTGTATAGGTAATAGCATGGTTTCGAGTGCAATTGGGAAAAACATGCACGAGTAAGTTTTTCAAAACTATCAAAATTGACGTATTTTTCAATTCCGTCGGATATTACTTTTCACAACACCATAGCTTCCGCACACGCAGCTTGAGCAAAGTATCTACTTTGAGCAGTGTTGTTATTTTCATCCAAAAACATCTTGCAAACGGTGAACTGTAAACTGCTTCGCTAAAGAAAATTTACTTAAAACTTACGCAGCCGTTGTAATTGCTTGTTTACAATAATTTAACTTTCCAGCTTTTGAAATGTTTTAATTTCATTGGCTCTTACATCATTTCTTTGTTTGACTAACCAATCAGGAGCGCATTTTCCAAAAAGAAATTGCACTGTATATCTTTTTTTTTTGCACTGTGTTTCACATTTTTGCACTGGTATTTACGATAACTTGCACTTCTCTTAACCAATCAGAATTGAGAAATTTTTTTCATGTATATTATTAGAATATAAAGTAACCTATGAAAATGAACGCTGAGGTTGCAAACTAAGAACTTGCTCTCGTTTTTCTCCACGTTTCGCCTATTTCAAAGTAGGGAAAACACAATAATCTGCCAGTTCAATCCGCTGTCAAATTATAACAAATGGTTCATGAGGAACAATTTCGACCAACCAAATCTGTGATTCTCGAACTTCGGCTGTCGAATGTTTAAAACTTGGACTTGAATTTAAGATTAGAGGAGGGAATGGAAGAAGGAAATAAAAGCTTTATTATCGCTCTATCTTTATATTTTTATTAAATAATTCTTCATTTCATCAGGAACCATTACTGTAACTGCAGCTGGAAAATTCAAGTATACTTGCTCTAATGCAATTAAGCAGTTTATTGCACTGATCACTTCTTGAGTTGTCCCAAAGGTCTCCCCGGTTTGCATAAGCCTATGCAAAGACAGTACACATCTTTTAATTTTGAAATGAAGGGATTGAATAGATGAAATCGTTTTTTAAATGAGTCTCGTGTATCTTGAGTAGCTAACATTTAGTTTCATCTTTTTGTTCAACTGATCACTAAAGATAATTATAAAACGCAAAAGTTTCTTCGTGTTACGTGTGCAAAATTTTGTGAAAAATGATGAAAGACAAAATGTTCAATGAAATAGCCAATCTATCATTTACATTATAAAAGTGTTTTATTGTTAGATTCCAAAATATTCATAATGTATGTCATCATTCAATCATTCTCCAGTCTTTTACGACGTTTGCATAATTTTCATTGCTATACCTGTTTCATAGAAAACAAGAAACATGTTTCATGAGTATGAGAAGGAGCTAAAACGAATTGAGAAACTGGTCAAAAAAGGTCAAGCTGAGAATCCGAACAACAATGACTATAAGCAACTAGAACATGACTACAATGAACTGGAGAAAAAACGTCTTCACACAAAACGATCTTGTACAATTTTATGAGAACTGTTAATGGGGGAAATGCTAAAAGGTTTGATTAGCTTCTATTTTGAACTGATATTTACTATGTAGTATACGTTTACGTCTAGGCCTACTGTAGTTCAAACAGCGAACTTAATCATTAAATTAAGTTTGACGCAGCTTATGGTCAAATAAGTCGAACTTATCACATTGTTGGCACAACGTGTGTGGTCAATTCAAACGGCGAGCTTTATGCTTATTTAATTATTTTGTTATGCATCTATCGACAAAATAAGAAATATTTGCTTCTCTCTATATTTGATTTGCAGCAAAAGTAAAAACAGCACAAAGCAAAATTCGGCATGTTTTAACACAATTAAGTTAAAGATGCAAAGATATCTACCAGAGGCTCGCATGTTTATGAACTCCAAGTATCACGTGCAAATATGAAAATTTCCCTTAATGTGCCAAATAAACATGAAGACCGCCAAAATAGATCTAATGCATAAAAAAGTTAATGTCGACCGTTCAAATATTAATCCAAAATATCCAGACACATAATATTCGAAGTACATTGCATAAACTTTTCGAAGTACTTATGACCATTAAAAAAACATTCCAATTGTCGATCTTTGCAGTGGTGCATGAATATATACTTAACTCATTAATAGGATAGCTTGTATTATGACATTAGCCTCCTTGTAACGTAGATTTAAACTATGAAGGAGTATAATTGGTATATTTATATTGAAGTAAATATTACTTGCATTTTTTCTAGATCCTACCATGCACGAGGAAAAGGTACCCCTGTGAACTTGAGCTACTGTGAAAACTGGGATAGCTATAGTGACTACCACATTTTACATGATCACTGGTCGTCACATCCAACTATGGCAAAGCGTTGGCAACAAGATCGCTGGTTTGCTTACCAGTTCTTAAACGGTGTGAATCCAGTTTCAATAACTCGCTGTAACTCTCTTCCTGAAAATTTTCCAGTAACCCATGATTTAGTGAAGGCGTCCCTTGACAGAGGAGAAAGTTTGGAAAAAGAAATAAACGTAAGAAGATTGTATATTTTTTCCCATATTAAGGTGTTCATATATGTTGCTTAACAATGTCAGTAATATCAAACAATGCGTGAAATATATGCCATCTAATTATAATGACATCTTAGGGATTTTGCCCCCCTCCAAAGAAATCTTGCCAGCACCACGGTTTTTAATCTCAATCAAAACGAAGTTTCGTCATTCGTGGTATGGCCACATTTACATCGTAAACTTTGAAATTTTTTTTGGATGTACATGTTATGATGCATCTGTTCTCAAGAATTGCCCTCAATCAATTAGACTCAAATGTTTTGTATTGATAATCATATTTATTTGTATAATATCATTTAAATTATCTCAGAAAGAGGACGTTCATATTTTCTTGTAATGTTAGTTTAATCTTTTTAGGAATTTAAATTTCAAATGAATAACTTTGAAAATTTTGACTTATTTTACGTAGGATGGCCATATTTATATTGTTGATTATGAAATTTTGGTTGGATGTAAAACATATGGTGGACCTGTTCTTGATGATTTTGGTTACCAAGCTCCTGATCATCTTAAACATGATAAAGCTGATGTAAGATACTGCGCAGCCCCTCTTGCTTTGTTCTATGTGAATAAAGAAGGACATCTCATGCCAATAACAATCCAAATTAATCAAGAGCCAGGTCCTGCGAACCCAATATGGACACCACACGAAGAACACCAAAATGATTGGATGTTGGCAAAGTTTTGGCTACGTGTTGCTGAATCTAATTTTCACCAGGTTAGTTTATCCGAGCTTACACAGCAAATCACGAACTTTTTTCAGCCACATAATTTATCTGTACAAAGATGAATTGGACATCGAGCATACAGAGACGGACTTAATAGAGGTGCAGGGGTTGCAATCCCACCACTTGAAACATCAAATTTCACCCCCCTAATTATATTGTTCACCTCTCTAAGAAAAATTCTCACTTCCTCCTCAATTATTAGAAAAATAAATCAGTAGTACAGTTGAACTGAATTTTTCAAAGCATAATTTCAACTTTATACACTTCTTTATATTAGACCGGCCTAATTCTGGACCCTTACATTGTCTTACGTCACTTACTTAACAGCTCAGCCCTCTAAAGTTTTTGGCACTACCCCTGTGACAAATATGAAATTCCTTCCATGAAACGACCAGGTTATTCTTGCTATAGTTTGAAGCGGACCTGCCAACACATTGCAAAATTAAGTAAAGTAGACGACAAAATTTTTGAAATGATATTTCACACAGCTCGGTAGAATCCCAGTTGTACATTGCAGATACTAGTCATGCACTCATTGTTGTATATATTTTAAGCAGTGCTATAAAAGTTCTACGCTTCCCGGGATCCAGCCAAGCGTTAAATGATTTTAGCGAATGGAAACGATTCGATACTTATCATCAGATAAATCTTCTCGAGCAATTTCACAATATTCTGATTTAATAACTACGCAAAATATTTAAAATTAAAACAATCAATTTGGCCTAATTTGAGAATTACAACAGGAATGAATTGCGGAATTTAACAAACAGCTCCAATTTTAACCTTGAATTTTTGCCCTATCAATCCTTCGAATCCCATTTTACGCCTCACTGAATCCCGGATAATCGGGATCATGTAAACAACTCCTTAGATTTGTATGTAAGGACGTTCATTCAATAAAGTCGATGAGCAGTTGCTAAAACGTGTTTAGAGTAAATAAGATTTTAACAATAACATTAACGTCTTTGGCTCGTTCATTAAACACAAATAATTTTTCAATACAACACAACGCAAAATGTCTTGTAAACGATCCTAAATTCTTTTGGACGGGAATGTTTTCGCCGTTTAAGCATCGTGGTATGTATGTCTCATGAAACGGTACCATTGGATGCACGTGGCTGCAGTTATCGTGCTAATATTACGGTGGAGTGCTTCAAAAGAGAAGGCGAGTCATAAATTCTCATAATTGTAAGCCTTGACTCCTTGCTGCCCACTCTATTGCTGACAAAAAGCTAAATTTCAGGTCTGGCAAAATTGACTTGTATTGCTTCTCTGAGGGATTTGATAGCTTGCTCCACTATATTTACGAATGGACTGTATGCTGGTAGTTTTTGTAATTCAGTATGAGAGCCTTGAATTGGTGAAATAGTTATGTGCTGGTTCACCATCCAATACGAAAATGACTTCCTCATCAGGATCCAACTGCTACATCGCAGTGATCACTCTCTTATATAACTTCTGTATAACCGGTATTCAGCACTTGGTGTATTGATAATGGATTGTATACAGAGAGCATTTTCACGTAGATTTTCATTTTACGTTATGTTGTATTGAAAAATTATTTGTGTTTAATGAACGAACCAAAGACGTCAATGTTATAGTTAAACTCCTATTGATAATAAAAACCTTTTTAATGACTGCTCATTGACGTTATTGAATGAACGTTCGTGCAAACAAATCCTAATAAACAATATATTCATTTAATTGATCGCAGTTTTGCGCTGATGAGAAATGAATAAGTGCGCATGAATAGAAAGTCCACGCTACTGTACGCTTATTTTTTGCATTGAACTCCCAAAGACGTTAATGAATGCTTGAGAATATTCAAATTTCTTTATTGAATAAACTTTTTGTTCTAGTTATTGTCTAATTGTCACAAATCAACGCATTTACGTTTTATTGAATGGTCTTTGACCCAAATGTTGACGTGCTTTCCTGTATTGACTTCAAAAAGGCGTAATATTCATGTATGTGTATACCTCTATTTTCAGCTTTGTACACATTTACTCTGCACTAACTTGGCCACAGAACCGTTCGCAGTATCGGCATGGCGCAATCTTGCATCCCCACACCCCATATTTAAGCTACTTCTACCACATATCAAAGATTTGCTGGCATGTAATACAATACGTCGAAAAGAACTACTTGGTGAAGGTGGCGTTGTCGACCAAACCCTATCTCTTGGTGGTGGTGGTCATATGGAATTCATGGAGAAATGTTTTAAAAAGGTTTGTTTGTTATATGAGCAGGGGTGTCGTAGTTAGCAGGGTCTAGGGGAGTAACGGACCCCCTCTCATGTTCCTCTATCGATAATTTTTAACAAATTTCAGTATTATATTAGTAACTACACCAAAATAACGCCCATGCCACGCCCAATTTATCAGAAAATTTTACGCCCAGACTCCTCTAAAGCACCTAGACTTCATTACGTCCCTGCATGCGAGACCGCGTCGTTTATGAAAAAAGGAAATATGTAAATCATTTTGCCATTTCTCAAAGCCGCTAAATTATTTCATATTGATTTATTAAACAGATGAATTTTGAAGATTACAACTTCCCAAATTCTTTGAAGAATCGTGGAGTTGATGATCCGTCAAAACTTCAAGAGTATTATTATCGTGACGATGGACTCGCCCTGTGGGAAGCCATTCAAAAATTTGTCAGTGAGATGGTTGGCATTTTTTATAGGAGTGATGAAGACGTCAATGAAGATGATGAAGTTCAAAACTGGATCTTTGACGTTTATGAAAATGGCTGGAGGGAGAAAGCTGCCTACCATGGCCTCCCATCCAAGTTAGAATCTCGGAACAATTTGTAAGAATCTTGACTATTTTGATATTTACTTGGTCCTGTCAACATGCAGCAGTAAAACTCAGTCAAAAGGATCATTGTGGATTTACACCTAACGCTCCGGCTATCATGCGCAAGCCACCACCCACAAAAAGAGGAGAGGCATCAAATTTGTCCATTTTGTTAACACTTCCAAACAAAGAGCAGGCATTTAAAGCAATATCAACAATCAGTGTAATTTCAAACTTTTCAAAAGATGAGGTATGATGAACACCAATACTAGCAACATTGCTTACTGAGGAAAGCTTAAGGGACGTTTTCATTTCAAATGAACGTGTGATTGTGTAGTCCACTCTTTCCGTTGAGTAAGAATATTCGCAATTTTTTTGCATTTCTCTTGTAAAAACACAAATTGAATTATTGCTTTGAGTACTAAGAAATTTTTCTTAAAGTATTACAAAAAACTTGTTTTAGGCAGTGCACTCGGTTATTGATTATAATGAAGAAAGACTTTGTTTTATCATTTCTACTGACCAAGATATAGAAAAAGTGAGAGTCTTTTAGAATGAGAAAATTTAAACGCAATTCATTGCCGTGTTTTATGTACCAGACGAGTGGATGCAGATGGTTGTTTTGTTGTTGTTTTTATATGAGCTATTTATCTCAGCTAAGCAATAACATTGTAACATTTTATTTCAGTGGTATTTTATTAAATTAAGTTTTTTGAATTTTTTGCAGTATTGTATGGGTGACTACCGTGGCACTCACTGGACCGAGCAAGATGTACGAAGTGCGATTTCTCGATTTCAGGATAGCCTAAAAAGAATTTCTGAGAAGATTGAAAAACGAAATAAAACATTGGAAGTTCCCTACACTTATCTTCTGCCAGAATGTGTTCCAAATGGAATAACAATATGATGATGAACCAACGCTATAGATATAAATGTTTTTTTGTTTGTTTGCAATTTTTATGCAATATAATTAAGATATCAAAAATGCTTCAAATGCTTGATAAGTTATATTTACTCAAGTAATTTGCTGTAATGATAATAATATTTCATTTTTCACCAAAAAGATAAAGTTTATGTCTTTATCATCCCAAAGTCAATGTTCTTTCTAGTAGATTGTTTAGATATGTGGCTAACAGACTATCAAATTTGCTGCAAATTACCGGTCCTTTAAAAGCCGTGATTGTTTTATAAATTGACTTTTATCTCACTTCTTTGAAAACCAATATTTCTTCGCTTGGTGGGCCACTATACCGGATCTTAGCGTTCATGAAAGAAGCTATAGCTGCCAATTTTAAATTCAAAGTGTCTTTAGAATAATACTTTTGTTGTGAATTTTGAAAGCACAACATTATAACAATGGGTTTGGATTATTTGCCTCTAAGGTGCTTAGAAATGTGAATTTATTCAAAACTGCGATGTAGCAATTTATTTTTACGTGCCCTAGATACGCATTTGGGAGTGTCTATTACAAAAGCTTCTGTAATGTATTCTGAGCTTCGGCCCATTTCAAACGTCAAATTTTCACGCGCGGAATGCATTTAAAACAATAGAAAATGACATAAAATTCCTCAATATCTTTTGTTTTAATTGCATTAGGCGCATGTGAGATACGACGTTTGAAACAGACCTTAGGGCCGGTTCAAACGTCGCATTTTACATGCGCCAATCAAATCTGAGTTTTAGTCGACTAAAATAGTTTTATGCGTAGTTTGATTCAGACGTCGAATTTAATAGTCGCACTTATTATTGTTATGCTTCCACTTTTTCATAGTTTATTCATTTTCTTGTACTAATTTCCTAAAATGGCGAACAGGAAAATGTTGAGTTTATGCATTTCAAATATAATTCGTGTTAATAGGAAAAGACGAATATTGATGCATGTTACAGCAAATAAACTATTGGAAACGAGACGGCAGCTTCTGCAAATTTCCCATGTTTTTCTACGGTTAATTGGTCAAAAAAAATGCTTTCATACGTAGCCCTCCTTATCGATCATGTCGAAGACAAGATAGAAATTCCGGCTGGTGGAAGAAAGTTGGGAGTATTTTTTCTGATCTTCGATTCAAAAAAACATTTCGTGTATCTCGAGGAAACTTTCTTTTTATTTTAAGTCGTATTCGACCTATACTTCAAAAGCAAACTGTCACAGAGGTACCCATTTCTCCGGGGGAATGACTTGGTATATGCCTTTACAGATTGGGACGAGGAGATTACTTCTACACCATCGCTGAAATGGCAGGAGGAGGGGTATCAACGGTGAGCACTATTGTGCAGCAGGTATGTCAACTTCGCGTTGAATACTTATGGAATGAAATCATTTCAAAAAACATGCCGAAATGTCAGACTGATTTCAAGAAAAAAATCGTGGACATGGAAGAATTATTGCAATTTCCCTGTATCTGGGATGCTTTGGATTGTTTTCATATTCCTATAAAATTCCGGTGGTCTTCAAGCGTGCAAAGAATATCATAACTACAAGAGTTTTTATTCAATTGTTTTAATGGCCTTGGTCGATTCTACTTCGCCTTCGGTGCTCTCACAAGAGGACAGTCGAAATGAACGTATGCTCGCCCGAAAATATGTACTCCTACCAATTTACTGATGGACTTCCTCACTCCCAATCTTTTCACGAAAGCATGCATTGCAACGAGAAACCGCTCGTTCTGCTTTCCAACCAACACTCTCTTCGTCGTCTTCAAAATAGAGCACCTTGTACATAAAAATTTTGCACTTTAAACAAGTGTATTTTGTTAAACTTGTGCACGAAATACGAGGGCCATTACCATCACTCGCCGCCGCCATGTTTTTACAACTTTGCGCATGGCATTTAGCATGGAAATAATTGCTTTTTGCTTAGAAATATCTTTAAAAAAATTATGCATTAAATTCGGCTCATGTAAAATGCGACGTTTGAATCAACATCGAATTTTCGTCGAATATTGGACTAACTCTGTCGAATATACGACTAAAGTCGCATTAAATTAAAATCCGTTGAATTTAATTGATTCAAACGTCGCATTTTACATGCACATAATTCTCGCATTTGATTCGGCGCATGTAAAATGCGACGTTTGAACTGGGCCTTAGAATAAAATATTCCACTTTTAAAAACTGCAGTCTTAAGGCTTTATTCTCACTGATGAAATAAATACAAGCAATATAGAAAAAAGCCGTTAATAAAAAACTCCATAACTCATCAAGTCGACATATGCACATGCATAAACGGAAAGAACAAAAAAATGAAGGAAATTAAAAGAAAATTAATAAGGAAACTTTTTTAATATCAACTAATTCATATTTGTTTCACAAAAATGATGTACGGTGATATCAACTTTGCCATGACTGTACCACAAGGTGTTGTGCAGTTATATCAACTAATCAATGACTATACCCAGAATTATGGTGTGCAGTCAGATCATCTAAGCTGTCCAAGTGAGGACCAAAATAATTATGTATAAGAATAATTACATTATACGTTTCCTTCAAATTATTAGGCCTAATATCGATAAGTTTACTAGCAGTCACGTGGAAAATGAGAAACTTGACAAAAATTGAGTGAAGTTCAAATTGCTGTTCCGTTTGGAACACGTTCAGGAAGAAGATAAATGTACGGAATTTCCAAATCTTTATTTCGCTTTTTGATTTTCTCGGAAATATTCTCCAGATTATTTTGGAAGCGTGATATGGCACCAAGGGCTTCCAAATCCTCCCAAGCAGTGCAGCTGTAATTACCTAAATAACGCTAAAATATATAGAAATACTTAATTAATTAATTTTTTAAAAGAGCTAGTTTACCAGTTAGAGTCTTAATATAGTATTGTTATCTAGGCCATACACACATAACTCTATACACAAAATCTATACCAATTAATATTAAATTAAATGCATAAACTCGGGTTTTCAAAAGACAATGATTAATAGTATTACTTTTGGTCATGAGTAACTAGAAATACAAAAATGCATTAGATTGACTGTGTAAATGTGATAGTGCTTTTCCTTTCAAGAAATTCTTTGACTCTTACTTAGACGGAACGAAGCAATCACAGGAATATAAATAATTGTCACTAATTAATAACAAAGGAACAAATCAATACCTCGTCTTTTGAAAATTTGGTCAATATATAAACTGTCGCTATTGCCTTGACTGCCTGAGATTTATTTGGAAGAGTTGATAGAATGGACTTTAATGTTGCTTCTCCTTTCTTGTTTGGCGGTGGCTTACGCATGATAGCAGGAGCATTAGGTGTGAAACCATAATGATCCTTTTGACTGAAGTTTACTGCTGCATGTTGACAAGAAAACGTAAATATCAAACAAGTCAACAATTCTACAAGTTGCTCTCGAGACTCAAACTTGGCGGGGAGGTCGTGGGTTGGATTTCCAAGCGTCTCACGCCAGCCATTTTTATAAACATCAAGTATCCAATTCTGAATTTCATCATCTTTCTTGACGTCGTCATCTCTTTTATAGAAAATACCAACTATTTCACCTACAAATTTTTCAATGGCTTCCCACAGGGCGAGTCCGTCGTCACGATAATAATACTCAGGAAGTTTTGATGGATCATTAACTCCACGTTTTTTTAGATTCTTTGGTAAATTGTAATCCTGAAATGTGGTCTAATAAAGGCAAATGAAGTGGTGGTCTTTTAAAGGGAAATTTAATGTATGAAAACGTTTTGCCAAATGATTTCGTAATACAATTTTAATTTGAAATTTGATTGATGTTATATTTGTAAAAGAGGCAACAAACCTGCTTAAAGCATTTCTCCATGAACGTCACGTGACCACCACCTCCCAGTGACAAAGACAGATCAACAATTCCTCCTTTACCAATCAACTCTTTCCTGCCAATAGTATCAATTGCTAGCACTCCATAGATGTGAGGTTGAAGTAACTTAAATATTGGATGAGCTGATGAAAGATTACGCCATGTTGACAATGCAAATGGTTCGGTTGTTAAGTGAGTGCGCAGTAAATGCGTACAAAGCTACAAAAAAGACGTTAAATACTTCAATTATCTGCAATAAAATTCTTGTGTAATATTTAACAAGTCTTTTAACTTTGAAAGAATGCACTTTAATGTTCAAGTCATCTTTGTGCAGATGAATTATGTAGCTGAAAAAAATAGTCCGTAGTTTGCTGTGTAAACTCAGACAAACAAACCTGGTGGAAATTAGATTCAGCAACACGAAGCCAAAGCTTTGCTAGCATCCAATCATATGGGTTTGGTTCGTGTGGCGTCCATATTGGGTTCTCAGGACCTGGCTCTTGATTAATTTGGATTGCTATTGGCATGAGATGTCCTTGTTTATTCACATAGAATAGAGCAATTGGGGCTGCGCAGTATCTTACATCAGCTTTATCATGTTTAAGATGATCAGGGGCTTGGTAACCAAAATCATCAAGAACAGGTCCACCGTATGTTTTACATCCAACCAAAATTTCATAATCAACAATATAAATATGGCCTTTCTACATAAAATAAGTCAAAATTTTTATACTTATTAATAAAATATGACAGTTCTGAGTATATACAAAATGTATATACAATGTGCCCTCAAGGCTATCACCATAGTGCAATGGTGACTCCTGCATTTGGGACAAAGGATGTACGGTTATAAATATAATGATATATCTCCATTTTTTCTTTTTAAACGTAAGCTGGGTGAGCAGTTAACTAATCGTTTTAGGGATGTTAAGTATACTTAACTTTAAAATATTGTCGATCGGGGCATGCATGGAGAAATGATGTCTCGTTTTGCTGCTTGAGAGCATGACGAAATATTTTTAAGACAAATGTTTATAACGTGACATAATATGTTTTTTGAGCATATTTTTCTATCTTAGCAAGATTTCATAAGTCTGTAGAATATGTTTTCTTATAGCCCCCGTTTCGAAAACTATGCATCGTGGTACAGCAAAGTGTTATTATAAACTTTAAATATCACATTTTGTGTAAGAAGGTTGTAATTTAAAGTCCAGATTAGCTAAGGAGTTTCCATAGTGATGTAGCAACAGTGCCATAATGTAGATTCAAAGTAAGTATTCAGATCTTTTATTGTGCTGTAACCAACATATAAAAAGGTCGAGTAATTCATGAATTTGAAACCACTTCTCTATGTAAAAGTATCACAAGTACAACATATATGACTTGCTAACCTTTATTTCTTTTTTCAAAGACTTTCCTCTATCAAGAAACGCCTTGACATCATTGTCAGTTACGGGGAATTTCTTTGGTATAGCGTCACATCGTGTGATACTAACTGGATTAGCACTATTCAAGAACTGGTAGGCAAACCAGCGATCTTGATCCCAGTAGCTTTCATAAACTGGAAGATCACCTAGTAGCCATTTGTGATATAGAATTTTGTAATCGTCAAAATTGTCCCAATCTTCAAATAGCGTTGCAAATTTACTGAGGCCCAAATTGGCTAAAGCAGTCAATCTGCTCCTCTTATAGGATCTGGTAAGTATATAAATAGAATTTTTTGAACATAATATTGCTGATGTGCGATATAAAGTTTATTTTACAACACAGCTGTAGATTAATATTACACATTTAGTCATATATATTGGAGTTATCAAAGACCATGAATAAGCATGGATTAAAATATTTGCTTTTGTGATAATATATTCCATCAAAACATCCATACCATCATCTATGAAAAATTTTTTTTGAGAGTTCAGGGTGTAAATACAGTTATTAACATAATTAGCATAACATCAGATACATTATATAGGTAACACCATTACTTTCGAATTTTTAAATAAATATGGCAAGGGTTGCGTCAGTAACACATTGTATAACTTCATTGTAAAAATTTAACTCTACGGTGGTTGAATTTTGACTTATTTTTAAAAAATGCACAGATTTATCATTAAATAAAATGTTCAACAATTAACATGTTTATGCACATAAACAAATACAAAAACACCAATTTAATAATGCATTCGTAGTTTATAATTCCCTGCTCTGACCTTGATTTTTCATCAGTAAACTGGACATCTCTAGGAAGATCGGCATGAGTTTCAGCTTTAATGCTCCCAGGCATGTGCTCTGTTACCCAATCCCATTGATATATTTCTTTTCTTTGCTTTAGTTCTTTTTGGCGTTGCTCGGCAACTACCGGTGGCATATCATGGAATGGTAAAGTTGCTACACGGTATACAAATGTTTGGATTAGATTTTTCATAATGTGAATACTTTTATACCATTCATGTTTGAATAAAACGCAACAAGAAATTTGACAATTCAAATTTTACTTTTACTCTTTATTGAACTGGCAACATTTTACGAAAGCCTTTACTGATTGTTTTAAATGTTGTAACTGCTGATTGTTTTGTAATTTTAAAGCCACATTCATTTAAAAACTTCAACATTAATCTTACCAATAGCAATGTTATATAACAAAATGAATACTAAAATAAATGGTTTGAACCCAGGGAGTATCGTAACATGTTTGCCAGTGACTTTGAAGATGACTCCGGCCAAGGATGTCAAAACGTCAGTCTACATCAATACCAACAGTCCTTCTCAAGACTCTACTAACCTGGACGTTCTTCATCCACAAACATGAATACTTTATTGCTTTTTAGTAACAGTTAATTAGTTTGCTTAAGTTTTTTTTTCAATTTGTCATGAAATAATGTATTCTGTATCAATATATTAGGTTTAACTGTATCTGCCTGTGTTGAGATGAGAAGAATATCAGAATCTTACGCACTTTTTTCTTCAGGTAAATTGTTGATAAGTGTGAAGACTTATTTGTAATTTAAACTATCGAAATCATATCACAGACATCCCCTGATTTCCTTCCACTTAAGATCAAAGTAAACCAATCATATAGAAAAATATCTCTGATCAAAATAACAAATGTATAACGCATTACCTTTTCCAGGCAGCAGAACAATTTCATTGATTACCCATCTGTAACAAGGGAAGGAAAAAACACCACTATGTCTTGAACTCATGACAGTTACCTTAGAGAAAATATTTTTGGAAATTTTTTATTTGCAATGGAGTCAATATTTTTTTAATCACGAGGTCCATCAAATTATACCTTTTCAACAAACCAGTCTGGGTCTTTAGTTGTAACTGTAATCCAAGCCGGACGTGCATTAAGCTCAACCAGTTCAATTTCACCAACATTCAATGCTTCCACTCTATAAACCTCTTTACTTCCACGTTTAAAATCATTGTGAAATGATTTATCAAGTTTCAAATACTCTGTGCGACCTTTTAAACCTTAATGACAAAAATATGATACAATCTTAATTTAATGGTATGCCATGCACAATGCACAAACAGTTTTATAAGTTATGATGTGTATAAATGAACAGTAACGATTTCTCCATTCTAAATCCTCGTATGGTAAACATACACCCTTTTTGGTACCTGTTAGTCTGATATACACGGTGGCATCGGTGCCAGCATTCTTTCTGTTGCCCGTTTTAATTTCAATTGTGTAAATAGCATTTTGATCAGCTGGAGTAATTGAGCCTATCTTCAATTTTCTTAGCATTTGCACACGATCATAAACTCTAACTCTTATTTCACCAATGCTGTTATAATCTTCGGGTGACTCGGCTTCCAACAATCCAAGTGATTCCGGCTGACGCACGATATTGAAAGTCGTACTAAATGTAAACATTGAATTAATAAAATTATTTGCCACGTAAAGTAGTGTATTTTGCACACTATCAATGACTTAAATACGTTTTCTTTGCTACATTCATCATACACAGAAGAGTGAAGAGTAACAAAATCTTTTAAAACTTTTATACAATAGCTTTGACATGATGAGTGAAAATTATTGTTTGTAAAGGCTTGTTAATTAATCTTATTACATATAATTTAGAACATTAATATTTAATTAGAAGGAATAAATGATCTTAAATCAATCGATATTAATATTCAATACACACACATAACGCTCTTTATCGAGACTAGTTTGGTAATTGCAGCACAAAATTATGTTCACAATTATAGCTTGCTGCTGTCGAACTAACCGTTCTATTACATCTGGGGATAAACGAGTCTTTATGGTGACAGTGGCTAAGTCAAGCCATGGATGTGTGTCCTTATCCCATAAGATCCCTGCGTGAAAAATGGTTGCTGTGTCTTCAGGGGATTTATCGTGAATTTGGATTTGCAAGTGATAAGTAATCGGTTTGTTTTTCAGACGTTTAACGTATTCCTTACGAAGGTAATCATCTGGTCGCTTCTCATTCTCGTGACGACTAAAAATCCTTAAAAAAAACGAGAGTGTATTTTATTAAATAATTTTGAAGTTATTTTTTCAATTTCTATTTCTAATTCTATAATCTCTATTATTATCCATGAATCTATATCAAATCCACATTCTACTATACTACAATGAACACAATTAGTTATAAGCCTGCATCACCCTGATATCTGCCAAAATAATTCAAATGTGTTGGAAGCTACTGTTAGATTGAATCGCATACTCTCGTATTGCTAAAAGACATTTGGACGTTCTTGTTATGATTTAGTCTGACCAAACCATGTTAGCTCATGCTATAGAAGTATATTACTGTGAAACTATCATTTAATTCAAGTAGAGATGGGTGTCGTTAACTCATGAGCACATTTTATAACTATTTAGTTTACGTTTCATTTAATGTATTCTTTACTTAATAATCAAACAACATTGTTCGTCTTTTCTTCAGTTCAGTATTATGAAGAAAGCATATGTGTATGACTTAAAATAGGAAATGCTTTCCAAAGAAATACACAAACCAAATATTTCTTTGTTCGTCTGCAGTCAATCTTCCGCTTTCATTTTCTTCCTTAATATTGATATCACCTGGAACTGCTCGATATCTGCAATATCGAACTTTACCATCTTTTGCTTTGAAATACATGGTTAACTGAGAATAATAGTAGAGATGAGCAAATGAGTCAGGTGCTCGACGTAGTGCCTCCACAAAATTGTAGTAACTAGCAAAACAGACAATGTTTCGAATGATCAAGATTTCAGGTTTTAATTATGCATGGTGAATATAGTCCATAATACGTTTTTATACAAATAAGAAACTATGCAAGAACCATGATCTTTATGAAAATGTGAAAGTTAGGATGGTGTCAGGAGATTTTTAGTTTCATTTTGAAAAATTTATTAGAATAAAGAAAAATATAAAGATAATCGTTGTTTTTACTTGCAGGCTGTAGCGTAGCTAGCCCGACTCTTTACTCGCTATGCAAATATTTTTGTATTAACAGTTAATATTGTGAGAACAATATATTTCTAGAGAAATGAATGATGGTAAATATTTAAAATTTACATAGCTGGAGTAAATCTTCAGGATGGCTATCCTACTGCTAGCAGGCTAGTAAATGAAATAATCTATAAGTAAATGATATATCCATATTAAATGAAGTTGCATAGCTTTATTTATTTTAAAGTTTTCGGCTGCATATCTGGTGATACAAATGCTTACTAGTAAGGATTTTTGTAAACGTATTCTTTTGCTGTGTCTCCTTCATTTACTGGAACAAAGTCGTCTAAACTGCTGACATCCCAAAAGATGTTGGCCTCGCCTGTATTCATGACGATATCCAGAGGACTTTTGTCGTCGGCGTCCGCAAATTTTATTGAAAATGATCTGGCGTCAGCTCCAGCATCATCAGTGAATTTGAGATTTCCATGTCGCAACCTTGCATCGAATTGGCGACCTATTTGTTCAAAAATGGTTTTATCAACTTTAAAATTTTTACAAACAATATTGTCTTTGATGAGTCATATGTAGTTTTAGTTCTATATGTAGTTTCTGCTTCATCTGCGTGGCTCTGTAGTTATAGCTACAATGCATTCCTTTTATCTGTGATGTGTATAAGAGCAAAGTTGCTTGTGGTCCATGTCACATCATGCATAAAATTTAAAAAAAGAAAAATTTAAAAAATAAACTGCGTTATTTTTGTGAGCGATATCTTATACATGCTTTTGGAAGCTTCTATAAATTATTTAGTTAATTATTTCTATAAATTGCCTCAATCCATGGTATGAACTTAATGCACCGTATTTCTAGTTTTAATTATTGTGAATGCACGGTTTTCATGATCTTTCTGATATCAGTAGACAATGAAAGCTTTTCATGCAAAAGTGCATTTAAATTCTTCACACGACATCTTACGTCTTTCTTACAACAGAAGGGTGCTCGTAAATCGAACATCTTCCCCATTAAAGAAAGCATAATTTTTAGAGCCCTCCATTGGACCCCTTCAATGTCGTTGCGAAAATAACAAAATTTTAAGAATAATGATGTGTAATAAAAAAAGACAACTACACATACTTTTGAAGATATTGAATGCAAAAGTCTTATTACCCAATTACATGATATGAGCACCTCCAACAGATTTAAAATGTACATGATTGCTCATATAAAACATATATTTGTTACGAAATAAAGAAATCACATCAAATTATCATGATTTTAAATAAATGTGCGGAATCTTACTTTAAGTTAACAGGCAACCAAAACCAAAGATTGTAAAAAAAGTATTTAAAAAATGTGATTTAGTTCTCACCAGCTTTAAAAAATTCATGTTCTGGAAATTTCGGATCATCAACAATCTTTATTTTGCCAACACCACCAGTTCCAACTGTGTGTGTTGCTCTACGAAAACCACCCAACATTGTCGCTAGTGTAAACATAGTTTCGAACTTCTGTTTTTGAAGCTCTAATTTAAGTCCTCCAAATATTGGGTATTTCCGTGGTGGCTTAAAAGAAAGAAGTGGAAATTATATCAAACAGGTTCTGGGTATGACGTAAAAACCATTTTACATAACAGAGAAAAAATAGCCCATTGAGTTTTTTTAGTGCAAATTTAAATTCCTCAAAACTTGCAGAGTAACTTTTAGCTACAGATGGAAACGCTTCTGACAACCTGGAATTTTTTTCCCGTGATACTTGAGAATTTTTAGTGCAGTTTTAAACACTACAAAGAAATCCAGGATCAAACGGTATTTTATACTGTTTATAGGAGTAGAAATAAAGTTATAGAAGTAGAATGGTACGTGTCTATCTTAGTACTTCAATACAAGAAAAAAAAACTTCAGCTAACACAAGTCTCTTCATAGTTATCTTGTGGAATGTGGTGTGCCAATTTTTACACATAAAATTCAAAAAAGGTAAAAATATACCGTGTGTTCATCTTTTATCCTCCTCTCGAGCTCTTTTTTTCCAAACTTTTCGGCAAATAATTCAAATCCAAGATTAAGCCCTATGAAACACGACTTTCATTTCATATTATTGTTAAATATTTACAATTTATAATCATAAAGTGAACCGGAAATTAAATGAGATATGTGACATAGCTATATATAACACTTTATAATTACGACCTACCAGGCATTTTGCTAAAACAAGAATGTTTACGTTGTTGTATACGTCAGCAACAAATTCAATGAAATTTCACCTATATTTGAAATAATAACTGGAATTACGTGAATTTCCTGGAGGATATGGAATATTTCAAGAAAAGCTCTTTGTAAAACCCACTAAATACTTCATCATTATTAAATGCAGTCTTGGTTATTGACTGGATACAATTAAAGTAAATGTTAGCCCGGAAAAGTGAAAAAAGGCGTTTATATATATTTATGTCCGCGAGTCGGCCTTTCCTTTAATTTTTGCAGTCAATGCTTGTGACCTCCGCCAAAGAGCACAATATTTATGACAAAGACTCTTTTATTTTAAACGATCTTCTCATTTTTTGGTTGGAAGTCAGAAACTAACATCTTTCTAATGCGAATTATCAGTTTTAAGGTAAAAATTTTATTTAATAAAAAGAATAATAGGTTTTGTGAATGTGGAAACTATTAAAGATAGCATTTTATTGACGAAGAAAGAAATTTGATATTCCTTATGACGCGCTATTAATACTTCGCAGCAGAAGGTAATAAACGATTCTTTTGTTGACTCTTTGACTTAAAAATCTAATTTTACAACACAATTTGAATGCGATATTTTGTGAGTATACTCAGCTGTTTCTACTCGTAGCCTCGTATGTTTTAATTTATCTTGGTACTTCTTAAGCAATACGTAAAGTTTTACCTAGATATATTATATAGTATTTTTACGTATGTAAAACGTAAAATCAGTAATACTATATACTTAAAACATAGCATGCGATTTAATAAAGGTATTGTACAAATAATCAAAACATCGTAGGTATTGAACAATTCAGACAACATTTCTTGTCTTCAATAATGAGATGATAATGGGTAAATACTGAATCAAACTATACTGCTTCATTAAGTGATTTCGCGTGATTTCAGCGAACATTACGATTTTACAGATTGTAAGATTGTCTTAAGTCAGTGGCGCACAAAAGAAGAATACAAAGCAATCATTGTACGAGATTGCTTATGCAAATTTTTGTCGTTAAATTATTTGGTCTACCCAAGAACACGCATCAACAGCAAGAATTTATCTTAATTTTTGTTTCGCTTCAGAATTGTTTTAGTTTTATTTTTTTCGGTTTATGCTCTTCTAATTACTTCTTGTGCTTACGTCGACGCAGATGTTACAATTTCCCCTCAAACCTTGGCTTATTTAAATTGTTAAAAATCATTGCTCAGTCAAATCAAACTTGTTAACATGATTTTCCAACATTTTCATTCGTTTTCCATTACATTCTTACACAAACTCCCATTTCACCGTCATCTCGTTTTTACGGATATTTTGTAAATCTTAATTTGAAATGTTCTACGGCAAAACGTATTGATATTAAACCTCCTACTACGGCAAGTCTGTAGTTCTTTACTTTAGTTGATTTACGTTAATTGTCAAGTACGACCACTAGATTTAGAAAAGAAAGCATCTTATAACAAAAATTAGACAGCTTACCTTTGACTTTTTAGCAAACTTGTCAACTTCTTATCGCTAGCTTTCCGAAGCCTGATGATATCAAATCAGTAATGGCCATTAAGACAACTTTTCTAATGTTTTACACGGAGTGATTTGCTACACTTCACTTCTTTTTGAGACACAAGGTCACGTATAACCAATTGGTTGCATATGACGTTAATATAAATTTTTACAGCGATACATAGGTGATGAATGTTTTCACTTACATAGCTAATACATTCACACAGACACTTGCATTTAAACAGTTTTTGCAAGATGATTTCAGCGAACATGACGATTTTACAGATTGTAAGATTGTCTTAAGTCAGTGGCACTCAGAAAAAGAATACAAAGCAATCATTGTACGAGATTGCTTATGCAAATTTTTGTCTTTAAATTATTTGGTCTACCCAAGAGCACGCCTCAACAGCCAGAATTTCTCTTAATTTTTGTTTCGCTCCAGAATTGTTTTACTTTTATTTTTTTTCGGTTTATGCTCTTTTAGTTAATTCTTGTGCTTATGTCGACGCAGTTTGTTACAATTTCCGCTCAAACCTTGGCTTATTTAAATTATTAAAAATCTTTACTCATTCAAATCAAATTTGTGAACAGGATTTTCCAAGATTTTCATTCGTTTTCAATTACATTCTTACACAAACTCCCATTTCACCGTCATCTCGCTTTTACGGACATTTTGTAAATCTTTATTTGAAATGTTCTACGACAAAACGTATTGAAATTAAACCTCCTACTACGTGGCAAGGCAGTAGTTCTTTACTTTGGTTAATTTACGTTAATTGTCAAAGTGCGACCACTAGATTTAGAAAAGAAAGCATCTTATAACAAAAATTAGCAAGCTTACCTTTGACTTTTTAGCAAACTTGTCAACTTCTTATCGCAAGCTCTTCCGAAGCCTGATGATATCAAATCAGTAATGACCTTTAAGACAACTTTTCTAATGTTTTACACGTAGTCATTTGCTACACTTCACTGCTTTTTGAGGCACAAGGTCACGTTTAACCAAGTGATTGCATATGACGTTAATATACATTGTTTTAGCGATACATAGGTGCTAAATGTTTTCACTTACATAGCTAATACATTCACACAGACACTTGCATTTAAACAGTTTTTGCAAGATGATTTCAGCGAACATGACGATTTTACAGATTGTAAGATTGTCTTAAGGTATTACAACATCTTACTATAGGTATTACAATAAATAAACTCGACAGCACGAAACGAATTTCAATTATCAGCACTTACTCCTGGTCCTAACTTGCGACATAAACATTGGTATAAACATAAGAATAACGGAGAGTTGGGTAATCTTGTGCTTATACTTACGTTTATTTCGCAACTGAGGACATGTAGGTGATTGTATATTTCCGAGCGCACTTTGGTATAAATATACACTAGTAAAAGAATGCGGTCTAGGCAAGGGTTAGGGTAAAACGCGGATACGGACGGATGGACAATTACTGCGGATGAAAAATTACGGACGGATGACATTCGAAGACGGACGGAAAGACGTAGGAGCTAATATCATACAAAACGTGTGTTTCAAGGGTTTTTACCAGAAAGGGTAAAACACGGATATGGTAATAGATATGACTTTCAGCTATGATTAATTACTCCACGAGTTTTTCTCAAACATCATTGAAAAAGCACGCGAACCAAGTATATTTCGTTTTGTAAATTTGATTTCTTTCAATCAATTCCATAAATCAATCAATTTTAAAAAATAACAAAACACTTATAATTAGTTATAAGTGATATAATTAGCATTGTGATTAGTATGGTTGAAGTTTGAATAAGTATGCCAAATTTTCTTTTATGCAAAATGTTTTGAGGTGTGATTTGTGACATTAACCAACTGGACAGCTGATCTTAAGCATTTGGCTTAGGAAAACTATTTTTCCATTGTGGAAAAATATAACATAAGAAACTCTTTGCTCGCTATAAATAATATGTCTTTTCCTTTTGCACATTTCCTTTGCCTATAGGAAAATGTACAAAAGTATACACTTTGCACATAAAAACGTATATATACAGTAATCTTTACAATGCGTATCATTTACTGTTATAACTTGCCCGGATTTAATTCATTAGGTGAAAAAATGCTGTTTTATGCGAATGCATTTCCCATTAGTGTGAAAATTGGCGCTTTCTTCTCTGCTCACTATTTCCTGTGATCGATGAGTGAACAACAAAGGAGTTATTTGTATAAGCGAATAATAATTTTATTGCTTCCGCGCGTTATTTTGTATCTTAAATTGTAAATAGGAGATATGTTAATCAGGGAGAAACGATAAGAGGGAGGAACACACTTTAAAATATACAAAATTACTGGGAAAGTTTGTTACTATTTAGTTTATTATAATACAGTAATCTTTACAATGCGTATTATTTACTGTTATAACTCGCCCGGATTTGTTTCATTAGGTGAAAAAATACTGTTTTATGCGAATGCATTTCCCATTAGTGTTAAAATTGGAAACAGTTTTCTTTCTTCTCTGCTCACTTTTTCCTGTGATCAATGAGTGAACAACAAAGGAGTTATTTGCATAAGCGAATAATAATTTCATATTACTAATTTTGAAAGTTTATTTTTCCTACTGTTTCATTAGTCGAGAGCGGGTCACGTGTGAGTCAAAAATATGACCGACCTCGGTCAGCGCCTTTACAAAAATATTTTTATGTTGTTTGTTCACATATTCTTTTAGGAAAGTCAATATTTACATTGTTGTCACTTTTCTCTTTAAAAAATTGGTACATAATAAAACACATGCTGACTGAAAAAGCCATGACCAAAAAATATGTAATATAAAACAAATTCCAAAGAAGCAAGGCATCTTAAGATTGCAAAATATAAATCAAAACAAGACGTGAAGAGAACTGTAAATTTTCGACTTTATTTCAAAGTCATCCTCAGACAGAATGATATTTCAAACCAAACATACACATATATGTTTACTACGCATGACATAAGTAAACGGAAGTAAGCAATAGAAATTAAATAGTGTGATATTTACAAAGGCAGAGTTGGAAGAAGTGTAGTATTTCAAAGGATGAATTGAAACTGCTGACCCTACTAGTAAAATAAATGTATTATAATTTAAGAGAAGAGTTGTAATTCTCTGCTAGCATTAAGTCTCGTGTTGAGAAAAGTTTTGTTATGTTTGATGAGAAGTGTTTCGTGTTTCAAGAAAAGCAAGAATGTGGTAGTTGTTAAATTTGGTTGAGTGATGTATTTTATAGTTGTTGAATACAAGGTTTTCCATAGTAGAGGGAGTTCTGGGAGGTGGAGGGAGATCATTGAGTTGTGAGAACTGGTTTTGTAGAGTAGCCATGAATTGAGCGTTTTCGCACTCAGAGAAATGATGGCCAACTGCACTAGAAGAGAGTCTGGTTTCATGTTCTCTCAGCCGTACAGACAGACGTCTTCGTGTCATGATGATGTAGGTTTTACCACAGCCAGGGCAAGTTATTTTGTATAGAAGATTGCTGCGAAAAAGTGAAGGAAGTTTGTCGATGTTATAGACAAAATAGGACAGTTTTTTAGTGTCATAAATATTAACAAATTTCACCGGTTGACAAAGATGTCTTTGCATTTTCTTAAAACAGGAAAGATAGATAGATAGATAGATAGATAGATAGATAGATAATTTTATTTTAACACGCTTACCATTGTCAACATACAAGTTGATTTCCACATGGGGCGTTGAATAATGTGCACAGGACTTTAATGGGCACAGGACTTTAAGAGGAAATCGCCACGCACGCTCGTATTCCTTATATTGATATTCCTTAGATTGAGGTTATCATCTATAGAAGAGCGGTTGTAATGGGAATAGAATCATTGTATGTACAAAGTATATAACGCTGTTAGGGTAACCGTTCCAAAACATGTAAGAGTTGATTATTTCAATTTGATTGTGGAAAAGTGTTTTATTGCTACAAATTTTGAAGGCACGGTGGTAAAGAGATTTTACCCATGCAATTTTTTGATGAAAAGGTCGAAGCTAGAGAAATGTGAGTGCTGACCAGTGTGAGTGTCTTTTCGGTAAATGTCAGTTCCATCAACCGAAATTTTTATATCTAGAAAATCAATTATGCCATTGTGAAATGTATCAACTGTGAATGTGAGATTGGCCTCAAAACTATTAAATTTTGATAAGACAGCGGAAATATTGAAGGTTTTGACAAAAGGAAGCGTGTCATCAACGTAACGGTTGTAGAATTTTATTAGAGAGTTTAAGATGCAACTGCTACGATTAACGGCTACGGTGGCCGTGTAATAGGTAGACTGAGGCGAGTACGGTCAATGTGCACGCGAAATTTAACCGTTGTTTACTTTAAGAAACGTGTGGTGCTCACGACGGTAAAATATAAAATGTCTTTTGAACAACTTAGAACAGCTTTAAATTTGGCTTTTGCGGATAGGTTTTCGACTGAAGAAGAGTTCCTCGTTTTATATAACGAGTATAAGTCAACAAATCCCTCGTGCCCTTACTTGGAATATGATTCTTTTTCTTTGGATAGCATAACTTTGTGTGAATGTGAATCAAACTTCAGATTAGCAAAAGAAGATATTCCACTGTTAGTCGAATATCTACGCCTTCCTGATCACTTTGTGTGCTCCCAAGGGACTCGATGCAGTGGTTTAAAGTGGCCATGTACATTGTTAAAGAGGTTGGCGTATCCGTGGAGATATTTTGACATGATTCCAACATTTTCTAGGCCTGTGCCGAACTGTGTATGCTATCGAACTCTGTATTAGACTGGATTTACGAAAATCATGGCTTTTGTCTAAGATCTTGGATTCAACCATTTCTGTCAAACGTTTCTCTGCAAGAATACACCAATTCCATTTCGAGGAAAGGATGTCCTTTAAATAATTGCTTTGGCGTCGTGGATGGGACAGTTCGCCCTATTTGTAGACCAGGAAAGAACCAAAGAATTGTGTATAATGGGCACAAACGTTTACATGCAATCCGTGGCACTTCCTCTAATGGTTTGATAGGAAATCTCTATGGCCCTGTTGAAGGCAGTTGCCATGATTCCCGCATGCTAAGAGAGTCTTATCTTCTAGAATTGTTGGAAAAAGTTGCTGTTTACCCTGCTGGAGGTTTGCTATGCATATATGGTGATTCTGCATACCCACTGCGACCAAATTTGATGTGTCCCTACCGTTTTGGAGAGGTTCCTGTATTTACAGCAAATATGAAAGCATTTAAGGAAAGTATGAGCTCTGTGAGAGTTTGTGTTGACTGTTTATTCAGAGATGTGTCTGACTATTTTAAGTTCATTGACTTTAAGAAGAATTTGAAGCTAGAGTTAAGTTCTGTAAGAAAACAATACATAGTCAGTGCTTTGTTTAGAAACATTCTTACTTGCTTTTATGGAAACGTTACTCACATGAAGCATCCAACAGTTTGTCATTATTTAGCTTAAACGAAAGGTTACAGGGTATTCAAATATGTATTTTACTTGCTTTATTAAACATAACAATACATTCAATCTCAATGTTTGACATAGATAACAAAGGAAGTGAGTATAATGTTTTAGGAAATGGTAGTTAAAAATTTACTTGGCTAATTTCCCCAAAATGTCTGTCATCAACTTAAGCTGGTCATTTTGCATTTTCAATTGAACCCTCTAAACTTCACCTTGAAGATGTAATTCTTCCCTTCTCAGAGCAAGTTTTTCTTTTTGCAACTCTGTGTCTCTCTCTGCTTTTTCTGCCAAAAATGTCAGGGCATCAGAGCTACCTCTTCTCTTGCGCCTTTTTACTCGGACTTCCTTCTCACTTACCTCCTCTGCGTCTGAATCACGGTCTTCATTCTTCTTTGCTTTGGCCCATGTTATAATAGCCTTATCTCTACAATCCAAAGCCAATTTTCTTTTGCTCTTCTTTCTTTTTATTCTTTGTCGGTATTGAGGTGATTTCATAATCTCCACTATTTCTTCCATTATTTCCTTCTTTTCTGTTGCGTCTAGGGCAATACCACTACTTGATTCCTCTTCTCTAAATTCTTTGTGCTCTGTCAATAACCGAGAAAAGTGTTCTCTTACACTTTTTTGATCCCTAGGTACACTAGAGAAAAGTGGATAGCCATTTATCTTATTGGACACTTCAGTCCACTTAACACCAGCCTCTTGAGTCCCAGGTTTATAAGCAAATGGTTGAGTAAACAACACTTATCTGAGAAATAGCACATCTCTTTCCTTTGTCCATTTAAATGTTCCACTGAAACAAAAAGCATGTACACATATTGACTTCAGTGATTATAAAAAAAATCAGAAAACTGTGAAGCCTAAAACTTGACATTGAAAGGACAAACAATAATACAAATATTTGTCTTGTTAGCATGTTATCAAGCCAATAATTTTCTTCTTCTTACTTATTTCGTAGCTCTTCTTTTACCAATTTTTTTTTAAAGGATTTGCTGGCAAGAAAATCGTACTAAAAGTATAAGCATATCAATATCATAAATAAATTTGTCATAACATACTAGAACTATGTATAGCCATCCACATAATGTATGATTCATTACATCGAGTAGATCAAATTCAACCATTCGGAAGACATGACTATTATGAATATTATATGAATATTAATCTTACCTGTCATTATTTTCAACTAGATTTTGACCGTCGTATTTACTGCGCTCAACAGCTCCAAAACCAACCGTCGTAGAATAATGACGGTATAATTTAGCATTTCAGACATGCGCATTATTACTCATCGCAGTCCTTTTTTCTCGGTCAACGGTAGTCGTTTAACGTAGCTATTGCATCTTAAACTCACTATTGTGCCATCATTAATTAGATCGGAAACTAGTAATTTTTCAAATTCGGTTAAAATTATATTAACAAGGACAGGTCCTAATGAGGAACCCATAAGAACGCCGTCTTTTTGGGTAGAAATGGTGTTATTAAACGAAAAGGCAGTTTTGTTGCAGCAATCTAATATGAGTTTTTTGTGTGGAATTTTTTAAAGTTGTTGAAATTATGTGTTAATCGTAAATGCGGTCTAAAATGATTTTGACTGTGCAAGACAATGGAACGTTGGTAAAAGGGCATTCAACGCCGAATGAAACAAATTGACACGCTTCAGCGAACAGATATTTAGGAATATTATTAATATTACTTACTACATTAAAAGAGTCAAAAAGGGAATAATAATTTAAAGCTAGAGGTTGTAGTAGGGAAGATAAAAATTTGCCAAGATGGAGTGAGGAGTGTTATTTCTGTCAATTATCAGTCTGAATTTTGGTAAAGTATTATATTTCTTGTGTGTCTTTGGTAAACCATGTGCTCTACCAAATTGTGCTGTAACAGGTTCAAGAGAGTCAAAATGATCGTTTGTTGAGTTTACGAAGGTAGTCTTGAAGAGAATGAAGTTACCAGACTGGTTAGTGCCGGGTCGTGATTTAATTTCTTAAACTTAGAGGGGTTAGAGAACAGGAATTCGACATAAGATAGATAATCAGAGCGGTTTATAAGTACAATGCTATTTCCCTTGTCAGGTTTGAGAATGGCGAAAGTTTCGGTTAATTTGTTCAGAATATATCACTTCATGCGCCCTAACTTAAATTCTTTTAGGTATAAATCAATATAATTGTATGTAAAAGAGCGAAGGAAGTTTTTAACCTTATCTTCAACATATCGTCCTTCCTTAAAAGAATCCAGTCTTGAAATTTGTCTCCAGACGTCTTCAGCAATAGCCATGATTTCTAGTTTGTTCAGTCAAATGGGAAGACCATATCTGAGTCCTAGTTTCAACACATCTAGTTCATCACAACATTCAGCACATCGAGTCCTCACAACACAATGATCTCCCTCCACCTCCCATAACTCTCTCCTATAAAACCTTGTAGTCAACAACTATAAAATACATCACTCAACCAAATCTAACAACTACCACATTCTTGCTTTTCTTGAAGCACTCTTATCAAACATAACAAACCTTTTCTCAACACGAGACTTAATGCTAGCAAAAATTACAACTTCTCTTAAAGAAGAGTACTCTTGTTTTACTAGTCGGGTCGGCAGTTTCAATTCATCCTTTGAAATACTACACCTCTTCCAACTCTGCCTTTGTAAGCACACTATTTAATTTCTATTGCTTACTTCCGTTTAATTATTTCATGCATTGTAAATATATATGTGTATGTATGGTTTTAAATATCGAAAATTTACAGTTCACTTCTCGTCTTAATTTGATACATATTTTGCAATCTCAAGATGTCTTGCTTCTTTCCAATTTGTTTCAAATTATATGTTGACTGAAATCTCGGAAACAGTGGTGGAGCCAGCAGTTTTTCACAAGTGTACAATGCAATGCAAATTATTGGAAAAACAATAAATGAAAATAATTTTCTAAAAAAGTGGATACTAATTTTGCTGAAAAATTTACATTGTAGGACTTAACTTCGGGAAACAATATGTTTTATTGACCCTAGATGGATATATCGACAGGCATTGTTCGCCTCGAGATACAACGGGGTCTCGGTCAAACAAAACATACTGTTCTCCTTGGTCTTATGCAGTTAAAAAGTAATAATTACTTTTGAGTTAAAGAATATTCTTGTGAATACGACCGTTAAAACAAACCAAGGCAGTTGATCTGTTCCAAAATTATTAATGTGTTCCATAATTGTGCAATGCCATGCACAATTTTGAAGTCAATATTGCACTATTACTGTGTAAAGAATAAACAGTATGTCCACTTTACTACGTAGGCAACTCGGTGCTGTATATCTTACTAGATTACGCCTGCGGTTGACCATCTCAGCGTTCTTATATTGGTCAGAAAAATCAATTGATGGGCTGCCGTTATGTTGGTCATGTGCAAAATAAGATATGCGTGGCACTAAAAATTCATAAAAATTAATAAGGATATAAAGATGCTAATTGATCGGAAGAGACGCTTTCTACCATTTGCATTATCAATTTAATCATGAATGGCTTTACGAATAACCAGGGATGCCGGAATGGCAAAAGGGCAGAAGGGGCAAGCCTTTGTGGAAGGGCACATTAGTCAAATATACTAAAAATAATCTTATATTGATAAACAGCAAAGAGATGTGCTACATGCAATACACTGTACAGAAGCACATGTCCGCAGTGTTGGTCGATAAATATTAACGATAATATAACTATTAAACGATGTAACGCAACTAATTTACAATTTGTCATGTATTGTATTTTCCAAAATATTTAATTCTTTTTTCATTCTTCTGTGAAAACTCTTTGGCAATTACGTCTATTTCCACCATATCCATGTGTTGCTTCTGAATGTTGGAGAACATAATATCATTCAGATGATTTCCTTCAGTGTTTGACCGCAGCCATGTTTTGAGACGACGCATTACGCTGAATGTGCGTTCGCACGAGGCAGATAAGAGCGGCACTGTGTAGTATAGTATAATTAGTTTGTGGATCTCAGAGCAACTTTTCTTTGCTAACGGCATGGCATTGAATATTTCTGCTATTGTTGAAATACGCGTGACTTCTGTTATTTTTTTCTTCTGATCCGCGTTGTAAAGCCCAAGAATGGTGGGAAGATCATCAAGCTGCTTTCTTAGAGCATCTTTATCAATCAAAGAATTGCTTAATCCATCTAAAGATACTCCTCTTTCTTTCATAGAGTTAAGTAACAGTTTCTCGATACATTTGATCTGGAAAAGATCGTCTTGTTCAAATCGCGATCCTAGACCTGAGATGATTGCATCAATGGCTTGGTAGTACGAGCTTCGCATTGGTGTTATATTTGCACTGTTCTTAACTTAGGCATCTGTGACGTGAGGCTTTCTGCTATTAACATTTCTTCATTATTCATCCATCTTGGAACTTTTGTTAGTCTAGTGCCAGTGCCAAAATTTTCCCTAAATTCCAGTGGAAACGACATCATAACACGAAAAACTTTCTTAGCGTCATCAAGTGTACGCTCAAACTCTTCTTCGCTTCTCATTTCATGAAGACGTTGCAGGACATGTCTTATTGAAAATAGAGCGTACTCAGCTGAAATATCAACCGTTTGGAGCTCTTTAGAAAGCTTCTCGTGTAAAGCCAATAGCTTTCTTGTCTCGTTTAAATTAAAGATGACGATTAAGGAAGACAGTTGTCGCCTTAATATTCCTCTAATCTTTGCTTTTGTGTCTGTCGAAATGCTAGGATCTTCCTGCAATTTTTCAAGGGTTGCATGTAGTTCAGCTGATTTCTTGAAGATGACGTCAGCATCCTTTACTCTTGTTGTCCATCTCGTTGTAGAAAGACTTTGGAGTCGTAGATCTTTGTAATCGTTTGTTCTTGTTTCGTTTCTAAAATCTGCCTGTATTTCTTCGAACAATAAAATACGTTTTGTATTGTCACCTACGATTGCATACAGGAATTGGCATAGATCCAGTGATGTAGACAATAAATTATATTGCTTAGCTGCATCCTGTATAATAAGTTCATTGCAGTGACTGAAACAATGAACATAAATTGCGTTTGGTGCAATATCTTTCTTGCGGGGGATTTTATTGTTGAAGCCCAATCAAAGCTCATAGCTGCCATTTTGTGACCTTCCATACCACATCTGAGAAGGATATCTTTGGTGTAGTGCTGTAATGCATCAGATGAAAGTCCTTGCAAACATTCATAAATTCCAACAAAATCTTCTGATACTTCGTAATTATCATCACAGGTCCTTACGGAGAAGGACAACTGTTCTTTCTTAGATACGTCTGATGATTCGTCAGCTAGAATTGAAAATGATTCTCTCACTAGAATTTTATCAATGAAATGTCTTCGAGCATTTAATACAATCATCTGTTTCTGCTCGTCCAGGATGTCGTGTGCAGTTACGTATCGGTTCTCGTCAAGTAAAAGTTTTAGTGCCTTGTCGTTAATAGCTTTATCAAGATTGAACTGATGAATATTAGATTCAAAATCCGTTCTAATCCGTTCGGAATAACTACAAATTATTGACAATTCAAAATATGCTATAGTCTTTACGAGGCTGCCATACTTATATTATATCAAAAACATAAAATGGAATGTATGTATAAATGATCAATTTTAAATAACGCCTTCTACATTAAGTAAATTTATCAGTTAAGACTAATCGGAAAGATCAAATCGCGTTTTCTATGATGTTGCTAATTGAAATTTGAAATGGTTTGTCAAAGTGTATACAATGTGTAATGACTTGCACTATGTGCACGTTCAAAGAGAAACATAACTCGTGGCAAAATATCGTGAAACATGCTGTTTTGAATCTAATTTCCACCAAAGCTTCAATAACGCTTAAAAACGACAAACATAAAATGTAGAAGACAGTTTTTACTTCTTTGCCTTTGAATATCGTGTCTATCCTCACCAAATGTATTGTTAAATATTTATCAAAGTCAAATAAAAGAAAAAAGACAAAAGGAAAAAGAAAAAAGAAAAAAGGAAAAACAAAAAGGAAAATGACTTTTTACATAGTTAAATCAACTTTAAAAACATTCTCAATATCTTTTATCGAACGAAATTGGTATCGTCGTGGGCACATTATAAACAATATACAGTAGGGCTACTCCATTAAATATTTTCGGGCCACGCATATCTTATTACGCATGTGATTACCAAATTGGCAGCCAGTAAATTGTATTGTGTGACCAATAGAATTGACGATATGGCAAACGACAGCCAGTAAACTTATTAAATATACAGCAGCCTGTTGCACAGCAAAGTGGCCCTACTGTATATTCCTATATTGTGTCGTGGGCCTTTTGGCCTTGATGTTGATAACTCAGCACCGGAAGTGAGGTACATTAAAGAACACATAAAATAAAGACAAGGCTTTTATAACACAGGAGTATAGTAAATAATGAACATTTTAAAAAGTAGAACAATTCGAACGCTATTTCCAATTGAATTGCGATAATAGTATACTGTGTTTACACTTACGAAGCAAGCGTGCTCTTCAATGTACTTCATTTCTTGTACTTCTAAGCCCAACAAACACAGTTAGATAAAACTTTCAATCAGTCAAGTATATTTCAAATGTTCTTAAAACCAGTTTCTCTAACTGAAGAAGTTATTTACCTGACGCTAATAAAGGTATTGTTAAAGCCAAAACTATTTTAAATCATTTGAAAGCAACTTACTTTTGCAAACAGTCAATCAGATTTTATGACATATTTCTTTCCAACTATTTTGGTTTTCATTCAAACAAATATTTAAACCGTACATGAAAGTTTCAGCTTGAGACAACACTTAGACTGTGCGAGGTGTAGTGAAGGGGAGTGGGAATGGGTGAGTTTCATACAGATTTAGTAAAAAATAAAGTGAAGTTTGTCTAAAAACTGAGAGAGAACAAAAATATTGGTCCTGCTAAAATTGTTGTCTTTTCTGTTAAACCAAACACTAGAAAACTTTCTCCCACTTTTTTCCGAGATGTTATCCCCTGATTTAGAGAAAATACATCATGTGCATTCAGCAAGTGCATATTAGCTATGTTGATAAGCAGGCAATATACGTAGTAACTACTGCCAATTAGGGCATAACGCCTTATTGATATTATTATTCACAAATTTTGAATAAATTATCAAGTGTTGTATTTTATAATTGCCAGCGTCGAAGTAGCTGGCTTGTAGACATAAAGAAAACATATAAACTATTTATGAAAAAATTGTTTGTGAACCATCAGTAAATAAAAAATGAGCTCCTACGATAATGAAAGTTCAGAAAAATATGAACTGATCATGGCTAAAGAAGAGAGACTTATTCTCCTAATGTTTAATTATCTTCATATCATCATCGGTGGATTTTTCAATATGCTTGTTGTCGCAACTTTTTTGCTTGTTTACGAACTTAGAAGATATCCAAATGATGTTCTCATTTTAAACCTGGCTATCACAGATTTTATATATTTAGCAACTTTCCAAACTTGTTTGACAATAACCATTCAGTCCGGTCGCATACAGGATGACTATTATTTTTATTACGAAAGTCTTAATACTTTCGTTCAATTAAGCAGTGGATTATTTATTTTTCTTATTGCTTTGGATCGTTATTTGGCTTTAATGTTACCATTGAAATACAAAACTATGATTGTAAAGAAGACAGTTTTGAAAATGGTCATCGCGTGCTGGTTTGTAGTTCTGGGTATAGGAATAATTAACACATTTGCGTATATTTGTAAACAATATCATCTTTGGTTGATATTCTGGGTTTCTATTCATTTAGTACTGATGATTTTGATAACATTAACCTATGTGCCTATATTTTGTTCTTCATACAAGCAAGGAAAACGGTTTTGGAGAAGTCAAACAGCGTCAAGTTGCGCTCGACTGAAATATCACGTTATGCTGAAGATAACATTGACTACGTTTATCCTCGTGTATTTTTATCTTATGACGTTCTTTCCAGTTGTTACTTACATTGCATACGCATCATTACTGAAAGGTGCCCATAACAGCCAACAAATGACAAATCGATCGAGAATTTACACTTTTTCAGCTCTCAATAGTTGTTTCAACCCAATATTCTACGTGTTTCGTACAGTCAGATTTAAAAGAGCCGTTGTCAAGCTTTTCAAACAATACTTAATGTATAAAACGTAAAAATTGAACATAAACTACATTTTACTTGTGCATTTATGTTGTTTATTGGGAACGTTTCCAACTGCAGTTATAATACATATTTGCTTATTATGAAACCCATGTCATAATTCATTCAAAGGAGATAGGAAAACAAAGACTCGAAGATGGCATATGCAATCTAAGTCAAAATCCACTGACGCCATGTGCAGTCGTTTTGCAAAGCATTCTAATATCTTGAAAAAAGCAACAAATTTCTTTCATTATAAATTGATCGCTCCCTTTCAAATTTTAAAATTATATGGCACGCATTATAAGCATTTTAATGTCACTCATTCCACTGCAAATAACGGCAAGTAGGATTGAATCCTTTAAGTGTTAGAATATATAAAACCAATGCACATCTCAACTTATTATGACAATAAGAAATAATGAGGAGAGGGGAGGGTTAATGAGAAAGGAGCTGTACGTCATATGTTTTTCACTGTAAAATAAAAAAGTTCAAGAAGAGCAAGCCTTTTTGCGATACGGTTTTTATTATAACAAAAACGTACTTTTTATTTTTACGCTACATAGCACTCATACAAACTATCAAGAAACAAATAGAACAACTACGCTAGATTTGGAAAATGTTAATCATTTTTCTTTCATCATGTTACTGTTGAATTTTGCTGAATTTTCAAGGAAATTGCTTTCGACAAGCTATAAAAAAACATAGTTAAGTTTTAAATTTTCAAAGTAAGGTAAAAAAAAGCAAACTATGAAATACATTATTTTCTAGGCTCAGTTGATTGAAACATTTTAACTGGTCCATAATCTTCCGTAATGGACCAAGGTCCAAATCGCGTAGTTTTCAAACAGCAAAACGGAAAACCAAATGTAAGTCAAAAAAACGATACAATTGGAAACCGTTAAATTTTTACTGACAAAAACTAGAAAAGTGAATGTCAACCCGTAGAAAACAGCCAAGACGAGAAAGAAAGCAAGCTTCGTTCCAGGTTAAATAATGCCATGTAATAAACATTCTAACAACCTCACTTTCTCGGTCTTACTGAGAAATATCTGACCTCTGTCTTTTTGTACAGACCAAACTCTTTACAAAAAAGACCTCGGTCCGATACTTTTCCGACCTCGCGCTCGGTTATCGATGGCTTATTAATTGAAAATACGCCTCGTAATTTATCAAGTATTATACACATACCTTTGGATTCAAAAATTGCTCCATTTATCAAAACATACTTATTATTCAGGCCAGTGGTCACGAATGAAGCATACGACAAAGCAACTTCCCAACCTGAGCCCATTGGAGATGCCGTAGTTATACCAGTTCGACGGTAGACCACGTTGTTACTATTTACTCCATATACATCACCAACTTCTCCAGCCTTAAAAAGAATATTTTTAAACTTCTTCACTAAAGATAGGAAATATTAACTTTATAGGAACCGTAGTGGTTATAATATATTAATCCTAACAAGGTTTTAATATGCACATGAAAAACATGCGACTTGAACTCGAGATTTGAACTCGCACCTTCGGGATAGTAGTCCGCCCCTCTACCTGTTGAGCTACCAAGCCCACATTGGTTATAAACAATTGAATACTACCTCATTAGAAGGAGAATGCAATAAAAAGAAAACAGAATGTGTCTTAATGAAAGCTAATCACAGTACAATGCGTTAAAGATAGGACAGTTTTAACTTTTCTTTCAAAATAAAAGTTTGCATGCTTCCTTCTTAATATTACTTTTCCTTTAAGTAAATTGAAGACTGAAATGTTAGTTATTTAATTTGCTAATGTATTCGTTCTTTACATATATTCTTGTCAAAGACAGAAAGCAAATAATCTAAATTACATGACATAAAATTAAAATAGCTCAACATACTAACATTATTGTTGAAAGAAAGTTCATTACAATCTTGCGATATATTTTATTTAAAGGCGTTAAGAATTGCCACTTTTAGCCTAACATAAGTTTTTATTAAGAAAAAAAAAACACCAAAAGCAAATGTCTTGTCGTGACAAAAAATATTTCATACAATAAGACAAAATGCCTTTAGCAGGAAAAGCTGCATGCAGCATGCTGTTTCACATATCATGAGAAATGCAGTGATTACAAACCTCGATTTGCTTAAGGCTTCCTCCGATACGAGTCCAACGTGTTCCAGCACAATTCTGTGTTGATACCAGGGGCGGATCCAGCAATTTTCGTGACTGATGCACCACTGCGAGCGCCAAAGGCGCTAGCTCTGTAGGGGGGTCTGGGAGGATGCCCCCCGGAAAATTTTATGTTTTAGATCGTCGAAATGCGATTTCCTGCGTTTTGACAACAGAATTGCTTGGCTTTACTTAGTTTGTAAACTTTTCGCAAATTTCCATGATATGAAATCTAAAATTCCATTAACCTTTAAACATTTTCATTACTACTATTTGATTTATCGTTTCATACCTTCGCCAAACTTACAATCAGGAAGGTATCATTCCAATCCACGAGTGATTTTAAAGGTAGAAGCTTGGCACATTTTTGTCGTGAAACGCAAAGAAACCTTTTATATCTCACAAATGAAGCACAAGTTTTGACCATTAATCACACTTGATACCACTCGTCCAACAGCAGGAAACAATACGTAGACATAGCAAAGAAATTCACGATGTAATCATCATCGTACCAAAGGAAGGCAACAAGTAATGATAAATGTTATTCTCTTTCATTGATAATATCACTCCTCCAAGAGCAGAAAAGAACGTAGATATAGCAAAGAAATTTCACGCAGTTACCATCACCTCTAGTTCTACACAAGCAATAAATTAGAAAGTCTATTGAATAAAATCACTATTGACTCTATGTTGATAAAGAAAAGCCTTTAGGGGAACATTCATCAAGCCTTAAAGTAATTTTTGGGTTGCCTTAGATAATTGAATCTTAAGCATGGTAATGCCAGTGCTATACTTTCCCAACCAAATTCATGAGACCAGCCAAGGGAGTATAAGTAACGCATCTAATAGCTAATACTATGTGCCCTCCTAGCTTTAATCAAATAGCAATGGTGAGGACTTCTATACATAAGGATCAGGACACATATGCACATATGCAAAATAAAATATGGTGGTGTAATATACAATGAAATATAGAAGAATTACAATATAGAACTGTTGCTCTAATATCTTTTATGTATAGTGGGTAATTTTGAGATAATAATCATGTAAAGACACAGTAACATCATATCTGTGTAAATGAAATGCTTTGTTGTGTACCCACCCTTTTGTGATCATAATGTTTTATGGTAAATTTAGAAATTTGGCACACTGAAGCATACACTCAAAAAAACATCATCTTGTAAACTCAAGATTCCAGTTATAACAGCAACAGAGAAGATTCAGCAATATTTCAACTTCATATGAAAGTCATTATCGCTTGTGTGGAAGAAATAATAAGGAATTGTTTGGCTGAAATAATATGTAATTACAGTTTGCTTTGCTAATTTCAGGGAATTGACAACATTAGGCATGCAATTTGAAAATGAAAACTCTAATGAATAACATGGTTGGTCCAGCATAGCTCACATTCAACACATTGCATAGCCCAGAAAGTTAGTATTTATATACAAGCAAAATGTATGAAAAATGTGCCCTCTGTCTGTCACATTGAGCAATATTACAACATATTACATGGAATATTTAAATATCTATGAAATATCCTGAAGTAATGTAATATTAAATTATTAGCTCTTAAATTTTTATGTATATTAAGTAACTTTGAAATCACAATATCCATGTGTTCAGAATTACAGTGGTGATTTCTCCAGGAAGTAATGAGACTTCTACCAGTGACTTTATTCAAGAATATAAATATGCAGGAATATAAATATGCAGGAATACCCAAATTCAAACATATAGTTGTGACTAAAATGTTTTGTGATCTTATGTTATATGACACTTTCTAAACTTGGCACAACAACATGCATAATTATGTGCACACTAGTTATGGCATAAATCCAAAGCATTTGCATTATACTACTGGCTAAATTTCATTGAGCCAACAATATTGACATGGAGTTTGAAAATTGACATTGTAAAATAGAATACAGTAAATTTCGATTTAATAGGTTAATGCAGGTCAGGATGCTTTGAAATTTAAATAAATTCAACAGGAATAAACACCCATGCCCCTTCCCATCATATTCTAAATACGTAAAGAGAAGCCATGAGCATTAAGCATAAGTACAAGTATGCACGGCATGCAATGACGAGATGAGAATTGTTTTATTAATGAGATGATAGCTGGTTTAACTGTCTTGGAATCAATGAGCCAAAATCGTATATTGCCTACTTTCAGCCATGATGACTTCAAGATATAAATAAGCCAAATGCGATAGTCATGTAATTATACTGAAGGTTTGAAGATTTATAACGCTGGCTCAAGTGCACCAGTCAGAATGAAATTTTAAAGTTGTAGCAAACAGTCAAAGCAGCGATTTCCCACCGTGACGTAGGCTAAAAACAATGAAATTCGTGACGTTTAGGTGGTTCACTCGGCCAAAGAGACTGGGACTGTTGCACCAACTGGTGCACTTTTTCCCCACCGTGACGTAGTGATTCACTATCTAGCCACCGTGACGTAGTAATACAAATTCAGCTCAGTGTAGCTAAGTGATGAAACAATTTCGCAAAAATTTCACACATAAAAACGCCATATTTAGCGACGCATTTTTTAATAATGCGGCTGTAATCAAAATGATACTCACATGTAAACAATCGACGAAGGTTTTTAACAATATTTCTCAATCATCAATGTACATTTGTTGTCAATATATTGTCAGTGTTAGGTATTTAAAGCATTTAGAAACTATAAACGTTCCAATTGATATATTTTGCATTTTGCCTGTATTGATTGTGTTATAATATGTTGTGAAAGATTAACTATTCAATTTTATGACTGATGCACTCGCATCAGTTGCACCAGCCTGGATCCGCCCCTGGTTGATACACCAGAACGATACCAAATTTGATTATGTCTATTTACACCCCAGCATCCCAAGGCACCGCAACTAACGTATTTCAATGCACCAGGAACTTGCTTCCATCCTGTTCCTTGGAGGTTATTATTGAGATTCCTAGAAAAATAAGAAACATGCATTTTCAATAAAGTGCTGGCGCTTTTCCTCAAATGCGCTTGTTTATTGGAGACAGTTAGAATAACTTTTATCTGCATATGGTACCTGCATACTACTTATGTTAGAAAATATTAGTACTGTGAGAAACTTTGCAAACATCAGCCACTTATAAAAATAATAAGTAAATACCTAAACGACAATAAAATGTTATCGTTACTGTTCACTCCATATACAATTCCTTCTGACCAGAATCAATTTGTTTCAACTTTCCTGAGATTTGTTTCAAGAATGTCCCCAAATTATAATAAATGTTATCGTGTTTATTTACTCCCCAAACACCAGCTGCACCAACAGAAACGTGTTTTAGGCTTCCAGAAATTTGAGTCCACGAATAATCTTCTTTAAGGCGGTAATATTGTCATGGCGTTCACACCCCACACACCAACAGAAAGACCGTGATCAATCTGTTTCAATGAGCCTGCGATCAAACGCCATTGTTCTGTAATGCATGAGAAATTTATTTAGGCAATAAACTGATAGGTTTTGTGGTTCGGTGGGAAATTTTAATGACGAAAATAAAGACTATTTATTATTAAAATTTGTATATTAGTCTTTTCATGTTGTTTACAAAATGCCTATGATATAATAGAAGTATACGACATCTAATACTTTTTCGTATTAAATGATAGAAACACTTGTAAAATTTGGAAAAAACTTGAAGTTGCTTATGAAAGTATTCATTTCTCTCTTTCTTGCATGTTTTAAAACTCTATAGAAACTCGGAAAATGTTTTCTGTTTCTTTAATAGTGTCCTGTTATAGTGTCGGAAACAACGCAAATTTTCAATGATGTATGAGACCACACTGAATAAAATAAATTGATAAATAATGGAAAATCCTTTCATTTTTTATACGTTTAATGCATACAAAAACAGCTCAGTGAAAGTACATACGTACATGCAATATCGGGGAGGAAGACCATTGATATGATATTACGGGAAAGCCATAACATATTATAGTCTAGTCAAAATTCATGCGTACAATTCACAATTTTTACTACTAATTAGTCCTTTGGAAACATTTACGTTTTCAAATATTGTTTAGAATTTGGTAACAAACCAAAATAGATTTTAACATAACCAAATCATCAATGTGCAAAGAGTTTGCTACTATAAATTTCAAACACAAGAGCGTTGTAAGATCGATATTGGAGAGGGCGTCATACATATTCATATATGCAAGACTTTTGAAATTCGTTTTTCTCAATAGATTAAAACATGCATAAATAAATATGAGCAACCAGTGCCCTCTCACAAAATCTTACTATGTTAATGATAAAGAAACTACCTACTAAGGCATACTTCTACTTACCATTAAACTTAAAGATTTTGTCATTTTGATCAATTCCGAAAACATGAGATAAGCTAGCTGACACGTGATCAAACTTGGGAGCAGCAATGGATCTCCAATGTGTTCCAGTAGGATTAACGGAGCGAATTCCTTCACGAACATATAATGTTCTGTGAATGTTCACACCGTAAACAGCACCACTTGCTGTCGCCTATAAATAAAAAGTTGGTACATATTTTTAGTGCAAGCGAGTGGTGTTGTATGTAAAGATGGGGTAGCGTATGGAGATTGTGGAGAACACCCCTCTTTCTTGGAGCAGGATCTCCTCATTTTAAATGGCATTGAATTGGCATTATCAAAATATATACAAATTATATTTTGTTTGAAGGTAACATATGCGTATCAACAGAAGCTGAATTTCTTTTAAAAAAAATGCGCAAGCCCTGTATTATCATATTTTGCTCCGGTATGTTTTGATGCAGTTGCTTGTTAGTTGCAATATTGTTTTTCAAAGTTTACATACCTATTCCTAAAAACTAAGTATTGCTGATAAAGCTTTACAAATTACTTTGTATACATGCGTTTGATCAAATAAGATTCAACTCGATTAAAGAAGATCAATTTCAAAGGGAATACAAGATAAAAAGCGGTTTGTCTAACGTTAACGGATGGAAAAGAGTACAGTTTCGGTAAGCAAATTTTTTAAATATCACTTATGGGGTTGAATTCCAATATTTCACTTCCTTGTAAATTTAGTAAAATTCCTGAAATCAAACTAATATGTAACAATGCTAATTTTTCAAAGAATGAATTTAATATCAATTTATACAGTATCATTTACATGAAAATTACAATACAACAAAAGGATAGTGGCTTTGTTTTAATATTTGTTTCAAAATTCAAGCCAAAATATCACAATTATCAAAAAATGCTGACCTCAATTTGTTTTAGCGATCCTGGAATACGTTTCCAAGTATCTCCTTGACATTTAGAAGGAGTTACTCCCGTTCGAAAATAGATATAATTGTGCTTGTTTACACCCCAGCAGCCAAATTTTCCACAGCTGACATATTTTAATGCCCCTGACACATGTTTCCAGCCAGTTCCTTTGAGATTGGATGTAGTGATTCCAGTTCTGCAGTATATGCTATGCCCAGAATTTACACCATACACAATTCCTGTAGGTCCCGAGTCAATTTGCATTAGTCTTCCTGAATAAAAGTTAACGCAAATACTTAACTCTATAACGAGTGAAAATTGCTTTTAAAAAAGGAATTTGTCGTAGTGAATGAAAATTGAATACTTCTTCAAAGAACTATTGAAAACCAAAATAGAGATAGCTGTAAAAATAGAAGTGAATATAAAATTACAAATACTCTTCGTGAAAATAGCGGTGGTAAGTTTGTTGACTGACTACATGATGCAAGTCTCTGACCGTTGCGAAGCCAGTTCATTTTTTCGTCTTCTACAATGCAAATATTTTTGTGTAGAATCACTGGATGACAATTATAAATGAAATTGAATTTTCAATGAAATAAATTATAGTTTTGTTGAAAATTATATTAATGGAGTAAAAGATCGTGATGGCTTTGCCACTAGTTTTGTAAAACTGTCTACGCTTTCTAGTTGCTGTAAAGAAGCAGACTTGTTTCCCCTGTAGCGGCCAATTTTATGGAAGGCGGAGACTAAACGAGACAAGACACTTAATAAAAATGGAGAATAATGAAGTGAAAATTAATTATGAAACTAAGAAGTGTGGTTTTCATCTCGTGAAAAAAAACTTAGGTCGAATGTGGATTGCCAAAATATCCAAACAAGATGAAATTTTTGATGGTGGGTTCACTGTTAAAATTTGCCATGAAAGCGCGTCAATGAAACCATAATAATATACTTAAGGTATTTCAAGTAGGCATTGTCAATCATCCTATATATTATATTTTAAAATCCGGCAAAGGGAACTCAGCTTTTTTCCCTGTAGCGGCCAATTTTATAGAGGGCTTAGCCTAATCGAGACAAGACACTTGATGAAAATGTAGAATAATAAAGAAAAAATTAACATTAGAACTAAAAACAACGTAGGTGAGATTTGGCGAGGCAAAATATCCAGACAAGATGAAATTTTTGATGGTGTGTTTACTGTTTACATTTGTCATGAAAGCGCGTCATTGAAATCCCTAGTGACAAACATAACGTATTTCAAATTAAGTACTTGGACAATATCAAGTAGTCATTGTCGATCGTCCTACATAATGTAATTATAATTCAATATCCGGCAAGGCAAACTCTGCTTTACACCGTCGTCCCTAGTGGTCGTCTTAAGAATCCTCTTCAAACTGCATGCAAATAATCCTCCACCGCAAATAATACATCAAATGAAGGATAAAGCCAACGTATACTTTTTGTAATCAAATTCAGTAACATTAACTTTTCTATTCGACAAAACATTTGATTAAATTGTTTTTCTTCTTTTCTTAAAACGACTTTCTACTACAACTATAATAATACCCAATCCTTAAATTATAGTCTATATAGATCACCAGTGGCATTTTTTGATAGAAATTCCTCGTGTATCAAGTGTAAATGTTCCCAAATGCTATACTATTGTAACTTTTGCGTTTGTCTTCGTTAAAATAATATATAAATTAAAATTAAGATTTATACGTACCAGATATTTGAGTCCAGCTTGTGCCAACTGGCGAACTGAATGTCACTCCTTCACGAAAGTAAATATTATCATGTTTATTCACTCCCCAAACTCCACCGTTTCCAACACTAACATGTTTTAATGCACCACCGACTCTGGTCCATCCACTGCCTTTACGTACCCAAATTGCATGACCACTATTCACACCCCAAAGAATGTTGTACGGACTTAAATCAAGTTGTTTAAGTCTTCCAGATAGCAAAGACCAGTTTGGATTGCTACTTTCAACACCTATGAACAAAAGTAATGATGAAATATAAAGGCAAATAGCATGAAATATAACGTTATTGTTATAAAGTCTACTATGGCTTTGTGTATGCTGAAATTCGTACTTTTAAGTATACAATTAGTTCGTATAAAAAAATATGTATACAATTAGTGTTGTTGAATTATTTCTGCTGACCTGTCAAAAACAACACATGAACAAAAAGCAAGAAGCACAGCATCTTCATATTTTGCAAATGGCTGAAACTGTAACGGAATAATTTGATTATGTAGATGGTGATATATGTCAAAGTCTTAATTTATTCTTTAGCATGTGCTATATTTTTCTATCAAAAGTACTAGTGGACAATACACATCCCAGAAATGTTGGGCTATAATTGAAGTGCCGTCAGGCACTCTTTGTACAATGACATTCAAATGCGCATATAATGTGCTTTGAAGTGCTGCCTCTTTGTATATGCTTATTGTAGATGTTAGTTTAGACTTAGATTCACTTTGTTTAATAAATCAATTTTCGGATGAGTAAAACTTCAGATCTTTCATCAAATTTAAAATATACGGTCTTTCTTTTGAGCATATGTCTTTATTTCTTTTTTATTTTGGATGGGATTTCCTGTTTATCTCTTTCAAACAGATTACGAAGTAAACGTATATTTCCTACTTATTAATTGACAAAGATAGCCCAGTTATATCAAGAAAAATATACTTAATCTTGATTTTGATTATGATTCATTTTGATTTTCTATATTTTCCTAATATTTTTCATACTATAGAGCAATCTCAATTAAGATCAAGAGCATGGTGGTGCTCATCGAAACTAAGCTATGATATTGGTCCGTCTATATAAACTTAGCTATGATATTGGTCTTTCACCAGAAGTGTTTTTTTCCGGAAAATTTTTACAAACCTTGATGTTCTTCATTTATTTAGTTAATTTAAGTTAATTGTCAAAGTGCGACCAATAGATGTAGAAAGAAAGCATCTTATAGCTAAAATTAACCAGCTTACCTGTGACTTTTTAGCAAACTTGTCCACTACTTAACGCTAGCTTAACCGAAGCCTGATAATGTCAAATTGTAGTCATTTGCTTAAATTATTTGGTCTACCCAAAAACACGTATCAACAGAAGGAATTTCTTTTAGTTTTTGTTTCGCTTCAGAATTGGTTTAGTTTTACTTTTTTTCGGTTTATGCGCTTTTAATTAATTCTTGTGCTTACGCCGATGCAGGTGTTACAGTTTTCGCTCAAACTTTAGCTTATTTAAATTATTAAAAATCATTGCTCAGTCAAATCAAATTTGTTAACAGGATTTTCCCAAAATTTTCATTCCCTTTCAATTACATTCTTACACAAACTCCCACTTCACAGTCATCTCACTTTTACGGAAATTTTGCAAATCTTAATTTGAAATGTTCTACAACAAAGCGTATTGAAATTAAACCTACTACGGCAAGGCAGTATACTGTTCTTTAATTTAGTTCATTTACGTTAATAGTCAAAGTGCAACTGATGGATGTAGAAAGAAAGCATCTTATAAAAAATTAACGAGCTTACCTTTGAATTTTTAGCAAACTTGTCAAGTTCTTAGCGCTAGCTCTTCCGAATCTAATGATATCAAACCAGTAATGACCTTTAAGACAACTTTTCTGGTATTTTACGCGTAATCATTTGCTACACTTCACTGCTTTTTGAGACACAAGGTCACATTTAACCAATTGATTGCATATGACGTTATTATACATTGCTACAGCGATACATCAGTGCTGAATGCTTTCACTTACATCGCTAAAACATTCCCACAGACATTTGCATTTAAGCAGTTTTTGCATGATGATTTCAGCGAACATGACGATTTTACAGATTGTAAGATTGTCTTAAGTCAGTGGTGCACAAAAGAAGAATACAAAGGAATTATTGTACGAGATTGCCAATGCAAATTTTTGTCTTTAAATTGTTTGGTCTACCCAAGAACACGTATCAACAGCAAGAATTTCTCTTAGTTTTTGTTTCGCTTCAGAATTGGTTTAGTTTTATTTTTTTCGGTTTATGCTCTTCTAATTACTTCTTGTGCTTACGTCGACGCAGGTGTTAAGATTTTTGCTCAAACCTTGGCTATTTAAATTATTAAAAATCATTGCTCAGTCAAATCATATTTAGTAACAGGATTTTCCCAAGATTTTCATTTGCTTACAATTACATTCGTACACAAACTCCCATTTCACCGTCATCTCGCTTTTACGGACATTTTGTAAATCTTAATTTGAAATGTTCAACGACAAAACGTATGGAAAAAAAACCTCCCACTACGGCAAGGCAGTAGTTCTTTAATTTAGTCGATTTGCAATAAATGTCAAAGTGCGACCAATGGATGTAGAAAAGAAAGCATCTTATAATTTCAAATCAGTAATGACCTTTAAGACAACTATTCTGTTATTTCACACATAGTCATTTGCTACACTTCGCTGCTTTTTGAGACACAATGTCACATTTAAACAATTGATTGCATATGACGTTAATATACATTGTTACAGCGATACATAGGTGCTGAATTTTTTCACTTACATGGCTAAAACATTCACACAGACACTTGCATTTAAGCAGTTTTTGCAAAATGATTTCAGCAAACATGACGATTTTACAGATTGTAAGATTGTCTCAAGTCAGTGGGGCACAAAAGAAGAATACAAAGCAATTATTGTACGAGATTTCTCATGCAAATTTTTGTCCTTAAATTGTTTGGTCTACCTAAGCACACGTATCAACAGCAAGAATTTTTCTTAGTTTTTGTTTCGCTTCAGAATTGGCTTAGTTTTATTTTTTTTCGGTTTTTGCTCTTCTAATTACTTCTTGTGCTTTGGTCGACGCAGGTGTTACGATTTTCGCCCAAACCTTGGCTATTTAAATTGTTAAAAATCATTGCTTAGTCAAATCAAATTTGGTAACAGGATTTTCCCAAGATTTTCATTTGCTTACAATTACATTCGTACACAAACCCTTACTTCACTGTCATCTCGCTTTTACGGACATTTTGTAAATCTTAATTTGAAATGTTCAACGACAAAACGTATTGAAAGTAAACCTCCTACTACGGCAAGGCAGTAGTTCTTTAATTTAGTCGATTTACGTTAATTGTTAAAGTGTGACGAACAGATGTAGAAAAGAAAGCAGCTTATAATAAAAATTAATCAGATTATCTTTGACGTTTTAGCAAACTTGTCAGCTTCTTAGCGCTAGCTCTACTAAAGCCTGATAATGTCAAATCAACAATGACCTTTAAGACAATTATTCTGGTATTTGATACGTATCATTTGCTACACTTCACTGCTTTTTGAGACACAATGTCACATTTAACCAATTGATTGCATATGACGTTAATATACATTGTTACAGCCATACATAAGTGCTGAATGTTTTCACTTACATAGCTAAAACATTCACACAGATACTTGCATTTAAACAGTTTTTGAAAGATGATTTCAGTGAACATGACGATTTTACAGATTATAAGATTGTCTTAAGTCAGTGGCGCAGAAAAGAGGAATACAAAGCAATTATTGCACGAGATTGCTCATGCAAATTTTTGTCTTTAAATTGTTTGGTCTACCTAAGCACACGTATCAACAGCAAGAATTTCTCTTAGTTTTTGTTTCGCTTCAGAATTGGTTTAGTTTTATTTTTTTCGGTTTATGCTCTTCTAATTACTTCTTGTGCTTACGTCGACGCAGGTGTTAAGATTTTTGCTCAAACCTTGGCTATTTAAATTATGAAAAATCATTGCTAAGTCAAATCAAATTTGGTAACAGGATTTTCCCAAGATTTTCATTTGCTTACAGTTACATTCTTACACAAACTCCCATTTCACCGTCATCTCGCTTTTACTGACATTTTGTAAATCTTAATTGGTAATGTTCAACGACAAAACGTATTGAAAGTAAACCTCCTACTACGGGAAGGCAGTAGTTTTATTTTTTTCGGCTTATGCTCTTTTAATTAATTTTTGTGCTTACGTCGACGCAGATATTACAGTTTTCAATCATATACAGGTGAAAGCAAACTTGAACACAAATTTATCATTGTAAATATATCTATAAATAATAAGGCATATTCTGGTCATTTAGTCAAAAACAAAAACTATCAGAATAGTTGCAATATTCATTACGGGTTACGAATGTTCAAGAGAACAAACTTACGTTTAATTATTACTTTTAAGCAGAGCCAATAACAAGATCTTATTATAGGTATTACAAGAAATAAACTCGACAGCACGAAACGAATTTCAATTATCAGCACTTACTGCTGATCCTAACTTGCAACATAAACATTGGTATAAACATAAGAATAACGGAGAGTTGGGATAATCTTGTGCTTATACTTACGTTGATTTCGCAACTGAGGACATGTAGGTGATAGTATAGTTCCGAGTGCACTTATGTATAAGGCGAGGGTTATGGTAAAACGCGGATACGGACGGACGGATAATAACTGCGGATAAAAAATTACGGACGGATGACATTCGCAGACGGACGGAAAGTCGTAGGAGATATGGTATTAGATATGACTTTCAGCTATGATTAATTATTCCCACGAGTTTTTCTCAAACATTATTGAAAAAGCACAAGAAACAAGTATATTTCGTTTTATAATATTTGATTTCTTTCAATCAATTCCATAAATCAGTTAATTTTAAAAAATAACAAAACACTTATAAGTAGTTATAAGTGATATAATTAGCATTATGATTAGTATGGTTGAAGTTTGAACAAGTATGCCAAATTTTCTTTAATGCAAAATGTTTTGAGGTGTGATATGTGGCATTAACCAACTGGCCATTTCTACACAGCTGATCTTAAACACTTCGTTATTTAGGAAAACTATTTTTCCATTGTGGAAAAATATAACATAAGAAACTTTTTGCTCGCTATAAATAATATGTCTTTTCCTTTTGCACATTTCCTTTGCCTATAGGAAAATGTACAAAAGTATACACTTTGCACACAAAAACGTATATAATACAGTAATCTTTACAATTCGTATCATTTACTGTTATAACTTGCCCGGATTTAATTCATTAGGTGAAAAAATGCTGTTTTATGCGAATGCATTTCCCATTAGTGTGAAAATTGGCGCTTTCTTCTCTGCTCACTTTTTCCTGTGATCGATGAGTGAACAACAAAGGAGTTATTTGCATAAGCGAATAATAATTTTATTTCTTCCGCGCGTTATTTTGTATCTTAAATTGTAAATAGGAGATATGTTAATCAGGGAGAAACGAAGAGAAGGTGGAACACACTCTTAACATAAACAAAATTACTGGGAAAGTTTGTTACTATTTAGTTTATTTACTCAAAGCACTCCGCTTGCTAAGGTCATGAAGTTCAAGGTTAATTGCGGACGCTGCAAGAGCAAACAGGCTGTTTGCATTTTGTTCACATGCACATAATGTGATTCACGTGCACAGGTGTTAGCCTCATAGGTAATGCACAACCAAATCTCATGTCATTTAGCAGGTGGCCGTCGTCAGGTGAAATTTATCAAAAATCCACCCTTCCTCCCTCCTTCCCTTTCCTTCTGTCGATTTTGCATGTACCATTTAGACTTGTTTCCGGGTGGCGTTTTGTCACCCCACCTTTCTGTGCTGTACAGAAAACTTTATTCGTAAAGATTTTTGTTTGAATTGTGTGCAATAATTACTTTAAAATATATTATATTTGTTATTTCTATTTTATTAAACCGGCATGTTCTTTCACACATTGCCAATTTTTATCCAAAAGAGAGTACTCTTTAATGTCATGCGCAAAGAAAACAGAGCTCATGATTTTGCTATGATTAAGCGGAAGCGATAAAGGTGTTTTTTGAACTCACTATGGTTACATCATGCTGTAGTTTAGGAATGTGGTAATGTTGTTATCTGGTTTCAGTCCCTGAAGACATTCAAAATAAATCCAAACTACAGCAGGACAATAACGCAAAAAGTATGACTTTCACGATTTGTCATTGCTCATTCTGGTTTTACAAAAGGTAAAACAATGGATATCATTAAAAATGTGCTTATTTTTTCTACTGTTTCATCAGTCGAGAGCGGGTCACGTGAGAGTAAGAAATATGACCGACCTCGGTCAGCGCCTTTACAATAATATTTTTATGTTGTTTGCTCATATATTCTTTTAGGAAAGTCAATATTTACATTGTTGTCACTTTTCTCTTTAAAAAATTGGTACATAATAAAACACATGCTGACTGAAAAAGCCATGACCAAAAAATATGTAATATAAAACAAATTCCGAAGAAGCAAGACATCTTGAGATTGCAAAATATGGATCAAAACAAGACGAGAAGTGAACTGTAAATTTTCGACTTTATTTCAAAGTCATCCTCAGACAGAATGATATTTAAAACCATACATACACATATATATTTACAACGCATGACATAAGTAAACGGAAGTAAGCAATAGAAATTAAATAGTGTGATATTTACAAAGGCAGAGTTGGAAGAAGTGTTTCAAAAGGATGAATTGAAACTGCCGACCCTACTAGTAAAATAAATGTATTATAATTTAAGAGAAGAGTTGTAATTCTTGTGACCAGTGAGGGTGTCTTTTCGGTAAATGTCAGTTCCATCAACCGAAATTTTTTTATCTAGGAAATGATTTGTGCAATCGTGAAATGTACCAACTGTGAATGTGAGATTGGCATCAAAACTATTAAATTTCGATAAGACAGCGGAAATATTGAAGGTTTTGACCAAAAGAAGCATGCCATCAACGTAACGGTTGTAGAATTTTATTAGAGAGTTTAAGATGCGACTGCTACGATTAACGGCTACGGTGGCCCGTGCAATAGGTAGACTGAGGCGATTACCGTCAATGTGCGCGCGAAATTTAACCGTTGTTTACTTTAAGAAACGTGTGGTGCTCGCGACGGTAAAATATAAAATGTCTTTTGAACAACTTAGAACAGCTTTAAATTTGGCTTTTGCGGATAGGTTTTTGACTGAAGAAGAGTTCCTCGTTTTATATAACGAGTATAAGTCAACAAATCCCTCGTATCCTTACTGGGAATATGATTCTTTTGATTGGTTAGCGTAACTTCGTGTGAATGTGAATCAAACTTCAGATTAGCAAAAGAAGATATTCCACTGTTAGTCGAATATTTACGCCTTCCTGATCACTTTGTGTGCTCCCAAGGGACTCGATGCAGTGGTTTAGAGGGGCTATGTATATTGTTAAAGAGGTTGGCGTATCCGTGCAGATATTTTGACATGATTCCAACATTTGCTCGGCCTGTGCCGAACTGTGTATGCTATCGAACACTGTATCAGACTGGATTTACGAACATCATGGCTTTTGTCTAAGATGTTGGATTCAACAATTTCTGTCAAGAATTTCTCTGCAAGAATACGCCAATTCCATTTCGAGGAAAGGATGTCCTTTAAATATTTGCTTTGGCTTCGTGGATGGGACAGTTCGCCCTATTTGTAAACCAGGAAAGAACCAAAGAATTGTGTATAATGGGCACAAACGTTTACATGCAATCCGTGGCACTTCCTCTAATGGTTTGATAGGAAATCTCTATGGCCCTGTTGAAGGCAGTTGCCATGATTCCCGCATGCTAAGAGAGCCTCATCTTCTAGAATCATTGGAAGAAGTTGCTGTTAACCCTGCTGGAGGTTTGCTATGCATATATGGTGATCCTGCATACCCACTGCGACCAAATTTGATGTGCCCCTACCTTGTTGGAGAGGTTCCTGTATTTACAGCAAATATGAAAGCATTTAATGAAAGTATGAACTCTGAGAGAGTTTGTGTTGAATGTTTATTCAGAGATGTGTCTGACTATTTTAAGTTCATTGAGTTTAAAAAGAATCTGAAGCTAGACTTAAGTGCTGTAGGAAAACATTACGTAGTAAGTGCTTTGTTTAAAAAATTCTTACTTGCTTTTTTGAAAACATTACCTCACAGGTGTTTCAGGTGAAGCTTCCAACAGTTAGCCTCACAGGTGTTTCAGGTGAAGCCTCAAACATAATTATTTAGCTTAAACGAAAGGTTACAGGGTATTCAAATAAGTATTTTTACTTGCTTTATTAAACATAACAATACATTCAATCTCAATGTTTGGCATAGATAACAAAGGAATTGAGTATTATGTTTTGGAAATGGTAGTTAAAAATTTACTTGGCTAATTTCCCCAAAATGTCAGTCATCAACTTAAGCTGATCATTTTGCATTTTTAATTGCTCTCTCTGAACTTCAGATTGAAGATGTAATTCTTTCCTTCTCAGAGCAAGCTCTTATTTTCTCAACTCTGTATCTCTCTCTGCTGTTTCTGCCAAAAATTTCAGGGCATCAGAGCTACCTCTTCTCTTGCGCCTTTTTACTTGGACTTCCTTCTAACTTACCTCCTCTGAGTCTGTATCACGGTCTTCATTCTTCTTTGCTTTGGCCCATGTTGTCATAGCCTTATCACTACAATCTAAAGCCATTTTTCTCTTTTGCTCTTCTTTCTTTTTATTCTTTGTCACAAGTATTGAAGGTGATTTCATAATCTCCGCTATTTCTTCCAGTATTTTCTTCTTTTTCTGTTGGAGCGTCAGGGGCAATACCACTACTTGATTCCTCTTCTCTAAACTTTTTTTGTACTCTGTCAACAACCGAGAAAAGTGTTATCTTACATTTTTTTGATCCCTAGGTACGCTTAACACCAGCCTCTTTAGTCCCAGGTTTATAAGCAAATGGTTGAGTCAATAACACTTCTCTGAGAAATAGCACATCTCTTTCCTTTGTCCATTTAAATGTTCCACCTAAACAAAAAGCATGTACACATATTTACTTCAGTGATCACAAAAAAAATCAGAAAACTGTGAAGCCTAAAGCTTGACATTGAAGGGACAAACAATAATACAAATATTTTTCTTGTTAGCATGTTATCTTCTTCTTACTTATTTCGTAGCTCTTCTTTAACCAATTTTTTTTGAAGGATTTGCATGCAAGAAATCGTACTAAAAGTATAAGCATATCAATATCATCAATAAATTTGTCATAACATACTAGAACTATGTATAGCCATCCACATAATGTATGATTCATTACATCGAGTAGATCAAATTCAACAATTCGGAAGACATTACTTAAAAATATTTATGAATATTAACCTTACCTGTCAGTTATATCAATTCCATCGATAATTTCGCAAAAAAAACACGCTTCTAAATGCAGTATTTTCAACTAGATTTTGACCGTCGTATTTACTACGCTCAACAGCTCCAAAACTAACCGTCGTAGAATAATGACGGTATAATTTAGCATTTCAGACATGCGCATTATTACTTATCCCAGTCCTTTTTCTAGGTCAACGGTAGCCGTTTAACCTAGCTATTGCATCTTAAACTTAGTATTGTGCCATCATTAATGAGATCAGAAACTAGTAATTTTTCAAATTCGGTTAAAATTATATTAACAAGGACAGGTCCTAATGAGGAACACATAGAAACGGCGTCTTTTTGGTAGAAATGGTGCTATTAAACGAAAAGGCAGTTTTGTTGCAGCAATCTAATATGAGTTTTTTCAATGTAGACTTTTTTAAAGTTTTTGAAATTATGTGTTAATCGTAAATGCGGTCTAAAATGATTTTGACTGTCCAAGACAATGGAACGTTGGTAAAAGGGCATTCAACACCGAATGAAACAAATTGACAGGCTTCAGCGAACAGATATTTAGGAATATTATTAATATTACTTACTTTGTCAAAAGAGTCAGAAAGGGAATAATAATTTAAAGCTAGAGGTTGTAGTAGGGAAGATAAAAATTTGCCAACATTGAGTGAGGAGTTTTAGTACTGACAATTATCAGTCTGAATTTATTTATTAAAGTATTATATTTCTTGTGTGTCGTTGGTAAACCATGTGCTCTACCAAATTGTGCTGTAACAGGTTTAAGAGAGTCAAAATGATCGTTTGTTGAGTTTACGAAGGTAGTCTTGAAGAGAATGAAGTCTGGTTAGTGTCGGGTCGTGATTTAATTTCTTAAACTTAGAGGGGTTAGAGAAGAGGAATTCGACAGAATATAGATAATCAGAGCGGTTTATAAGTACAATGCCATTTCCCTTGTCAGGTTTGAGAATGGCGAAAGTTTCGGTTAATTTGTTCAGAATATATCACTTCATGCGCCCTAACTTAAATTCTTTTAGGTATAAATCAATATAATTGTATGTAAAAGAGCGAAGGAAGTTTTTAACCTTATCTTCAACATATCGTCCTTCCTTAAAAGAATCCAGTCTTGAAATTTGTCTCCAGACGTCTTCAGCAATAGCCATGATTTCTAGTTTGTTCGGTCAAGTGGGAAGACCATATCTGAGTCCTAGTTTCAACACATCTAGTTCATCACAACATTCAGCACATCGAGTCCTCACAACACAATGATCTCCCTCCACCTCCCATAACTCTCTCTCCTATAGAAAACCTTGTATTCAACAACTATAAAATACATCACTCAACCAAATCTAACAACTACCACATTCTTGCTTTTCTTGAAGCACTTCTTATCAAACATAACAAACCTTTTCTCAACACGAGACTTAATGCTAGCAAAAAATTACAACTCTTCTCTTAAAGAAGAGTACTCTTGTTTTACTAGTCGGGTCGGCAGTTTCAATTCATCCTTTTGAAATACTACACCTCTTCCAACTCTGCCTTTGTAAGCACACTATTTAATTTCTATTGCTTACTTCCGTTTAATTATTTCATGCATTGTAAATATATATGTGTATGTATGGTTTTAAATATCGAAAATTTACAGTTCACTTCTCCTCTTAATTTGATTCATATTTTGCAATCTCAAGATGTCTTGCTTTTTCCAATTTGTTTTACATTATATGTTGACTGAAATCTCGGGAACAGTGTTGGAGCCAGCCGTTTTTCACTAGTGTACAATGCAATGCAAATTATTGGAAAAACAATAAATGAAAATAATTTTCTAAAAAAGTGGATACTAATTTTGCTGAAAAATTTACATTGTAGGACTTAACTTCGGGACACAATATGTTTTGTTGACCCTAGATGGATATATCGACAGGCATTGTTCGGCTCGAGATACAACGGGGTCTCGGTCAAACAAAACATACTGTTCTCCTTGGTCTTATGCAGTCAAAAAGTAATAATGACTTTGGAGTGAAAGAATAATCTTGTGAATACGAGCGTTAAAACAAACCAAGGCAGTTGATCTGTTCCAAAATTATTAATGTGTTCCAAAATTGTGCAATGCCATGCACAATTTTGAAGTCAATATTGCACTATTACTGTGTAAAGAATAAACAGTATGTCCACTTTACATCTCGGTGCTGTATATCTTACTAGATTACCGCCTGCGGTTGACCATCTCAGCGTTCTTATATTGGTCAGAAAATTCAATTGACTGGCTGCCGTTATGTTGGTCATGTACAAAATAAGATATGCGTGGCACTAAAAATTCATAAAAATTAATAGGGATATAAAGATGCTAATTGATCGGAAGAGACGCTTTCTACCATTTGCATTATCTATTTAATCATGAATGGCTTTACGAATAACCAGGGACGCCGGAATGGCAAAAAGGCAGAAGGGGCAAGCCTTTGTGGAAGGGCACTTTAGTCAAATATACTAAAAATAATCTTATATTGATAAACAGCAAAGAGATGTGCTACATGCAATACACTGTACAGAAGCACATGTCCGCAGTGTTGGTCGATAAATATTAACGATAATATAACTATTAAACGATGTAACGCAACTAATTTACAATTTGTCATGTATTGTATTTTCCAAAATATTTGATTCTTCTTTCATTTCTCTGTGAAAACTCTTTGGCAATTACGTCTATTTCCACCATATCCATGTGTTGCTTCTGAATGTTGGAGAACATAATATCATTCAGATGATTTCCTTCAGTGTTTGACCTCAGCCATGTTTTGAGACGACGCATTACGCTGAATGTGCGTTCGCACGAGGCAGATAAGAGCGGCACTGTGTAGTATTGTATAATTAGTTTGTGGATCTCAGAGCACCTTTTCTTTGCTGACGGCATGGCATAGAATATCTCTGCTATTGTTGAAACACGCGTGATTTCTGTTATTTTTTTCTTCTGATCCACGTTGTAAAGCCCAAGAATGGTAGGAAGATCATCAAGCTGCTTTCTTAGAGCATCTTTATCAATCAAAGAATTGCTTAATCCATCTGAAGATACTGCTCTTTCTTTCATAGAGTTAAGTAACAGTTTCTCGATACATTTGATCTGGAAAAGATCGTCTTGTTCAAATCGCGATCCTAGACCTGAGATGATTGCATCAATGGCTTGGTAGTACGAGCTTCGCATTGGTGTTATATTAGCACTGTTGTAAACTTAGGCATCTGTGACGTGAGGCTTTCTGTTATTAACATTTCTTCATTATTCATCCATCTTGGAACTTTTGTTAGTCTAGTGCCAGTGCCAAAATTTTCCCTAAATTCCAGTGGAAACGACATCATAACACGAAAAACTTTCTTAGCGTCATCAAGTGTACGCTCAAACTCTTCTTCGCTTCTCATCTCATGAAGACGTTGCAGGACATGTCTTATTGAAAATAGAGCGTACTCAGCTGAAATATCAACCGTTTGGAGCTCTTTAGAAAACTTCTCGAGTAAAGCCAATAGCTTTCTTGTCGCGTTTAAATTAAAGATGACGATTAAGGAAGACAGTTGTCGCCTTAATATTCCTCTAATCTTTGCTTTTGTGTCTGTCGAAATGCTAGGATCTTCCTGCAATTTTTCAAGGGCTGCATGTGGTTCAGCTGTTTTCTCGAAGATGACGTCAGCCGCCTTTACTCTTGTTGTCCATCTCGTTGTAGAAAGACTTTGGAGTCGTAGATCTTTGTAAATGTTTGTTCCTGTTTCGTTTCTAAAATCTGCCTGTACTTCTTCGAACAATAAAATACGTTTTGGATGGGCACCTACGATTGCATACAGGGATTGGCATAAATCCAGTGATGTAGACAATAAATTAGATTGCTTAGCTGCATCCTGTATAATAAGTTCATTGCAGTGACTGAAACAATGAACATAAATTGCGTTTGGTGCAATATCTTTCTTGCGGGGGATTTCATTGTTGAAGCCCCATCAAAGCTCATAGCTACCATTTTGTGACCTTCCATACCACATCTGAGAAGGATATCTTTGGTGTAGTGCTGTAATGCATCAGATGAAAGTCCTTGCGAACATTCATAAATTCCAACAAAATCTTCTGATACTTCGTAATTATCATCACAGGTCCTTACGGAGAAGGACAACTGTTCTTTCTTAGATACGTCTGATGATTCGTCAGCTAGAATTGAAAATGATTCTCTCACTAGAATTTTATCAATGAAATGTCTTCGAGCATTTAATACAATCATCTGTTTCTGCTCGTCCAGGATGTCGTGTGCAGTTACGTATCGGTTCTCGTCAAGTAAAAGTTTTAGGGCCTTGTCGTTAATAGCTTTATCAAGATTGAACTGATGAATATTAGATTCAAAATCCGTTCTAATCCGCTCGGAATAACTGCAAATTATTGACAATTCAAAATATGCTATAGTTTTTACGAGGCTGCCATTCTTATATTATATCAAAAACATAAAATGGAATGTATTTATAAATGATCAATTTTAAATAACATAGCGCCTTCTACATTAAGTAAATTTATCAGTTAAGACTAATCGGAAAGATCAAATCGCGTTTTCTATGATGTTGCTAATTGAAAATTGAAATGGTTTGTCAAAGTGTATACAATGTGTAATGACTTGCACTATGTGCACGTTCAAAGAGAAACATAACTCGTGGCAAAATATCGTGAAACATGCTATTTTGAATCTAATTTCCACCCAAGCTTCAATAACGCTTAAAAACGACAAACATAAAATGTAGAAGACAGTTTTTACTTCTTTGCCTTTGAATATCGTGTCTATCCTCACCAAATGTATTGTTAAATATTTATCAAAGTCAAATAAAAGAAAAAAGACAAAAGGAAAAAGAAAAAAGAAAAAAGGAAAAACAAAAAGGAAAATGACTTTTTACATAGTTGAATCAACTTTAAAAACATTCTCAATATCTTTTATCGAACGAAATTGGTATCGTCGTGGGCACATTATAAACAATATACAGTAGGGCTACTCCATTAAATCTTTTTGGGCCACGCGTATCTTATTACGCATGTGATTAACAAATTGGCAGCCAGTAAATTGTATTGTGTGACCAATAGGATTGACGATATGGCAAACGACAGCCAGTAAACTTATTAAATATACAGCAGCCTGTTGCACAGCAAAGTGGCCCTACTGTATATTCCTACATTGTGTCGTGGGCCGTTTGGCCTTGATGTTGATAACTCAGCACCGGAAGTGAGGTACATTAAAGAACACATAAAATAAAGACAAGGCTTTTATGACACAGGAGTATAGTAAATAATGAACATTTTAAAAAGTAGAACAATTTGAACGCTATTTCCAATTGAATTGCGACAATAGTATACTGTGTTTACACTTACGAAGCAAGCGTGCTCTTCAATGTACGTCATTTCTTGTACTTCTAAGCCCAACAAACACAGTTAGATAAAACTTTCAATCAGTCAAGTATATTTCAAATGTTCTTAAAACCAGTTTCTCTAACTGAAGAAGTTATTTACCTGACTCTAATATAGGTATATATTGTTAAAGCCAAAAATATTATAAATCATTTGAAAGCAACTTACTATTGTAAACAGTCAATCAGTTTTTATGACATATTTCTTTCCCACTATTTTGGTTTATATTGAAACAAATATTTAGATCTATACTCAAAAGTTTTCACTACCGTACATGAAAGTTTCAGCTTGGAGCCACACTAGGACTTTGGGAGGTATAGTGAAGGGGATTGGTAATGGGTGAGTGTCATACAGATATGGTAAAAAATAAAGTGAAGTTCGTCTAGAAACTGAGAGAGAACAAAAATATTTTTCCTGCTAAAATTGTTCTTTCCTATTAACCAAACACTAGAAAACTTTATCCCGTAACGTAGAAACTCCCACTTTTCCGAGATGTTATCCCCTGATTTATAGAAAATACATCAGTTGCATTCAGCAAGTGCATATTAGCTATGTTGATAAGCAGGCAATATACGTAGTAGCAATTACTGCTAATTAGGGCATAACGCCTTATTGATATAATTATTCACAAATTTTTAATAAATTTATCAAGTGTTGCATTTTATAATTGCAAGTGTCGAAGTAGCTGGCTTGTAGACATAAAGAAAACATATAAACTATTTATGAAAAAATTGTTTGTGAACCATCAGTAAGTAAAAAATGAGCTCCTACGATAATGAAAGCTCAGAAAAATATGAACTGATCATGGCTAAAGAAGAGAGACTTATTCTCCTAATGTTTAATTATCTTCATATCATCATCGGTGGATTTTTCAACATGCTTGTTGTCGCAACTTTTTTGCTTGTTTACGAACTTAGAAGATATCCAAATGATGTTCTCATTTTAAACCTGGCTATCGCAGATTTTATATATTTAGCAACTTTCCAAACTTGGTTGACAATAACCATTCAGTCTGGTCGCATACAGGATGACTATTATTTTTATTACGAAAGTCTTAATACTTTCGTTCAAATAAGCAGTGGATTAAATATTTTTCTTATTGCTTTGGATCGTTATTTGGCTTTAATGTTACCATTGAAATACAAAACTATGATTGTAAAGAAGACAGTTTTGAAAATGGTCATCGCGTGCTGGTTTGTAGTTCTGGGTATAGGAATAATTAACACATTTGCGTATATTTGTAAACAATATCATCTTTGGTTGATATTCTGGGTTTCTATTCATTTAGTACTGATGATTTTGATAACATTAACCTATGTGCCTATATTTTGTTCTTCATACAAGCAAGGAAAACGGTTTTGGAGAAGTCAAACAGCGTCAAGGTGCGCTCGACTGAAATATCACGTTATGCTGAAGATAACATTGAATACGTTTATCATCGTGTATTTTTATCTTATGACGTTCTTTCCAGTTGTTACTTACATTGCATACGCATCATTACTGAAAGGTGCCCATAACAGCCAACAAATGACAAATCGATCGAGAATTTACACTTTTGCAGCTCTCAATAGTTGTTTCAACCCAATATTCTACGTGTTTCGTACAGTCAGATTTAAAAGAGCCGTTGTCAAGCTTTTCAAACAATACTTAATGTATAAAGCGTAAAAATTGAACATAAACTACATTTTACTTGTGCATTTATGTTGCTTATTGGGAACGTTTCCAACTGCAGTTATAATACATATTTGCTTATTATGAAACGCATGTCATAATTCATTCAAAGGAGATAGGAAAACAAAGACTCGAAGATGGCATACCCAATCTAAGTCAAAATCAACTGACGCCATGTGCAGTCGTTTTGCAAAGCATTCTAATATCTTGAAAAAAGCAACAAATTTCTTTCATTATAAATTGATCACTCCCTTTCAAATTTTAAAATTATATGGCACGCATTATAAGCATGTTAATGTCACTCGTTCCACTGAAAATAACGGCAAGTAGGATTGAAATCTTTAAGTCTTAGAATATATAAAACAAATGAACATCTCAACTTATTATGACAATAAGAAATTATGAGGAGAGGGGAGGGTTAATGAGAAAGGAGCTGTACGTCATATATTTTTCACTGTAAAATAAAAAAGTTCAAGAAGAGCAAGTTTTTTTGCGATACGGTTTTTATTATAACAAAAAAGTACTTTTTATTTTTACGCTACATAGCACTCATACAAACTATCAAGAAACAAATAGAACAACTACGCTAGATTTGGAAAATGTTAATCATTTTTCTTTCATCACGTTACTGTTGAATTTTGCTGAATTTTCAAGGAAATTGCTTTCGACAAGCTATAAAAAAACATAGTTAAGTTTTAAATTTTCAAAGTAAGGTAAAAAAAAGCAAACTATGAAATACATTATTTTCTAGGCTCAGTTGATTGGCACAGAAACATTTTAACTGGTCCATAATCTTCCGTAATGGACCAAGGTCCAAATCGCGTAGTTTTCAAACAGCAAAACGGAAAACCATTTACAAATGTAAGTCAAAAAAACGATACAATTGGAAACCGTTAAATTTTTACTGACAAAAACTAGAAAAGTGAATGTCAACCCGTACAAAACAGCCAAGACGAGAAAGAAAGCAAGCTTCGTTCCAGGTTAAATAATGCCATGTAATAGACCTTCTAACAACCTCACTTTCTCGGTCTTACTGAGAAATATCTGACCTCTGTCTTTTTGTACAGACCAAACTCTGTACAAAAGGACCTCGGTCCGATACTTTTCCGACCTCGCGCTCGGTTATCGATGGCTTATTAATTGAAAATACGCCTCGTTATTTATCAAGTATTATACACATACCTTTGGATTCAAAAATTGCTCCATTTATCAAAACATACTTATTATTCAGGCCAGTGGTCACGAATGAAGCATACGACAAAGCAACTTCCCAACCTGAGCCCATTGGAGATGCCGTAGTTATACCAGTTCGACGGTAGACCACGTTGTTACTATTTACTCCATATACATCACCAACTTCTCCAGCCTTAAAAAGAATATTTTTAAAATTCTTCACTAAAGATAGGAAATATTAACTTTATAGGAACCGTAGTGGTTAAAATATATTAATCCTAACAAGGTTTTAATATGCACATGAAAAACATGCGACTTGAACTCGAGATTTGAACTCGCACCTTCGGGATAGTAGTCCGACCCTCTACCTGTTGAGCTACCAAGCCCACATTGGTTATAAACAATTGAATACTATCTCATTAGAAGGAGAATGCAATAAAAATAAAACAGAATGTGTCTTAATGAAAGCTAATCACAGTACAATGCGTTAAAGATAGGACAGTTTTAACTTTTCTTTCAAAATAAAAGTTTGCATGCTTCCTTCGTAATATTACTTTTCCTTTAAGTAAATTGAAGACTGAAACGTTAGTTATTTAATTTGCTAATGTATTTGTTCTCTACATATATTCTTGTCAAAGACAGAAAGCAAATAATCTAAATTACATGACATAAAATTAAAATAGCTCAACATACTAACATTATTGTTGAAAGAAAGTTCATTACAATCTTGCGATATATTTTATTTAAAGGCGTTAAGAATTGCCACTTTTATCCTTACATAAGTTTTTATTAATAAAAAAAAACACCAAAAGCAAATGTCTTGTCGTGACAAAAAATATTTCATACAATAACACAAAATGCCTTTAGCAGGAAAAGCTGCATGCAGCATGCTGTTTCACATATCATGAGAAATGTAGTGATTACAAACCTCGATTTGCTTAAGGCTTCCTTTGATACGAGTCCAACGTGTTCCAGCACAATTCTTTGTTGATACACCAGAACGATACCAAATTTGATTATGTCTGTTTACACCCCAGCATCCCAAGGCACCGCAACTAACGTATTTCAATGCACCAGGAACTTGCTTCCATCCTGTTCCTTGGAGGTTATTAGTTGAGATTCCTAAAAAATAAGAAATATGCATTTTTAATAATTTATTGCTGGTGCTTTCCCTCAAAATGCGCTCGTTTATTGGGGATAACAGTTAGAATAACTTTTAATAACTTCATCATGTCTTGTCGTAAATGGTATCTGCATACTACGAATGTTAGAAAATATTAGTATACTGTGAGAAACTTTGCAAACATCAGCCACTTATAAAAATAATAAGTAAATACCTAAACGACAATAAATGTTATCGTTACTGTTCACTCCATATACAATTCCTTCTGGTCCAGAATCAATTTGTTTCAACTTTCCTGAGATTTGTTTCCAAGAATGTCCCCCCAAATTATTATATATGTTATCGTGTTTATTTACTCCCCAAACACCAGCTGCCCCAACAGAAACGTGTTTAAGGCTTCCAGAAATTTGAGTCCATGAATAATCTTCTTTAAGGCGGTAAATATTGTCATGGCGGTTCACACCCCACACACCAACAGAAAGACCGTGATCAATCTGTTTCAATGAGCCTGCGATCAAACGCCATTGTTCTGTAATGCACGAGAAATTTATTTAGGCAATAAACTGATAGGTTTTGTGGTTTGGCGGGAAATTTTAATGACGAAAATAAAGACTATTTATTATTAAAATTTATATATTAGTCTTTTTATGTTGTTTACAAAATGCTTATGATATAATAGAAGTATACGACATCTAATACTTTTTAGTATTAAATGATAGAAACACTTGTAAAATTTGGAAAAAACTTGAAGTTGCTTATGAAAGTATTCATTTCTCCCTTTCTTGCATGTTTTAAAACTCTATAGAAACTCGGAAAATGTTTTCTGTTTCTTTAATAGTGTCCTGTTATAGTGTCGGAAACAACGCAAATTTTCAATGATGTATGAGACCATACTGAATAAAATAAATTGATAAATAATGGAAAATCCTTTCATTTTTTATACGTTTAATGCATACAAAAACAGCTCAGTGAAAGTACATACGTACATGCAATATTGAGGAGGAAGACCATTGATATGATATTACGAGAAAAGCCATAACATATTATAGTCTAGTCAAAATTCATGTGTACAATTCACAATTTTTACTGCTGATTAGTCCTTTGGAAACATTTACGTTTTCAAATATTGTTTAGAATTTGGTAACAAACCAAAATAGATTTTAACATAACCAAATCATCAATGTGCAAAGAGTTTGCTACTAAAAATTTCAAACACAAGAGCGTTGTAAGATCGATATTGGAGAGGGCGTCATACATATTCATATATGCAAGACTTTTGAAATTCGTTTTTCTCAATAGATTAAAACATACATAAATAAATATGAGCAACCACTGCCCTCTCACAAAATCTTACTATGTTAATGATCAAGAAACTACCTACTAAGGCATACTTCTACTTACCATTAAACTTAAAGATTTTGTCATTTTGATCAATTCCGAATACATGAGATAAGCTAGCTGACACGTGATCAAACTTGGGAGCAGCAATGGATCTCCAATGCGTTCCAGTAGGATTACAGGAGCGAATTCCTTCACGAACATATAATGTTCTGTGAATGTTCACACCGTAAACAGCACCACTTGCTGTCGCCTATAAATAAAAAGTTGGTACACATTTTTAGTGCAAGCGAGTGGTGTTGTATGTAAAGATGGGGTAGCGTATGGAGATGGGACAACACCCCTCTTTCTTGGAGCAGGATCTCCTCATTTTAAATGGCATTGAATTGGCATTATCAAAATATATACCAATTATATTTTGTTTGAAGATAACATATGTTTATCACAAAAACTGAATTTGTTTTAAAAGGGTTGAGCAAGCCTTGTATTATAATATTTTGCTCCGGTATGTTTTGATACAGTTGCTTGTTAGTTGCAATACTGTTCTTCAAAGTTCACATACCTATTCCTTAATACTAAGTATTGCTGATAAACTTTCACATATTACTTTGTATACATACGTTTGATCAAATAAGATTCAACTCGATTAATAAAGATCAATTTCAAAGGGAATACAAGATAAAAAGCAATCTGTCTAACGTTAACGGATAGAAAAGAGTACAGTTTCGGTAAGCAAATTTTGTAAAATTCCTGAAATTAAACTCATATGTAACAATGCCAATTTTTCAAAGAATGAATTTAATATCAATTTATACAGTATCATTTCCATGAAAATTACAATAAAACAAAAGGATAGTGGCTTTGTTTTAATATTTGTTTCAAAATTCTAGCCAAAAAATCACAATTATCAAAAAATGCTGACCTCAATTTGTTTTAGCGATCCTGGAATACGTTTCCAAGTATCTCCTTGACATTTAGAAGGAGTTACTCCCGTTCGAAAATAGATATAATTGTTGTTGTTTACACCCCAGCAGCCAAATTTTCCACAGCTGACATATTTTAATGCCCCTGACACACGTTTCCAGCCAGTTCCTTTGAGATTGGATGCAGTGATTCCAGTTCTGCAGTATATGCTATACCCAGAATTTACACCATACACAATTCCTGTAGGTCCCGAATCAATTTGCATTAATCTTCCTGAATAAAAGTTAATGCAAATACTTAACTCTACAACGAGTGAAAATTGCTTTTAAAATGTATTTGTCGTAGTGAATGAAAATTGAATAGTTCTTCAAAGAACTATTGAAAACCAAAATAGACATAGCTGTAAAATAGAAGTGAATATAAAATTACAAATACTCTTCGTGAAAAGAGCGGTGATAAGTTTGTTGACTGACTACATGATGCAAGTCTTAGACTGTTGCGAAGCCAGTTCATTTTTTTGTCTTCTACAATGCAAATATTTTTGTGTAGAATCACTGGAAGACAATTATAAATGAAATTGAATTTTCAATGAAATAAATTATAGTTTTGTTGAAAATTATGTTAATGGGTAAAAGATCGTGATGGCTTTGCCACTAGTGTTGTAAAACTGTCTACGCTTTCTAGTTGCTGTAAAGAAGCAGACTTGTTTCCCCTGTAGCGGGCCAATTTTATAGAAGGCGGAGACTAAACGAGACAAGATAAAACTTAATAAAAATGGAGAAGAATGAAGTGAAAATTAATTATGAAACTAAGAAGTGTGGTTCTCTTCTCGTGAAAAAAAACTTAGGTCGAATGTGGATTGACAAAATATCCAAACTAGATGATATATTTGATGGTGTGTTCACTGTTTACATTTGCCATGAAAGCGCGTCAATGAAACCATAATAATATACTTAAAGTGTTTATATTACGAATTTTAGCCCCCCTTTTTCATTAGGCTAAGTTGAAAGACCTTGTTTCAGTGATTTTAAATCTGCAATTATAATTGAAATTGGATTGGTGAAAGTGATTTTACGGACGTTCAAAGTCACGATTTTCAGCATTTTTTTGCGAACTTTTTGATCGGTAAGCTATTGACTTGTGACGTAGAAATTTGAACACATATATCAACATAGCGTATTCTACTAGTAATCTTAATAAGAAACGAGGAGGAAAACGCTGTGTTGCTGGTGGACCCAATCAAATTAGTTGCGCCAGTGATTCAAAAACCGAAGGAATGTCGATGCATCCTAAAAAAGAAACAGAGACGCAAAGACATAGAAAATGGTAAATTTTGTGCGTAAACATAGACCGGGTTTTGAGGCATCCTCTACCTCGTGTCTGTATTCTGCGCATTTTGAAGATTCTTGTTTTGACTTTAATTTGAGCGTTCAAGTCAAGCTCAAAAGAAGGTTGAAGAAAGATGCTATCCCAACCATTGACGTGGCTGGGATTCCTGAACCTTTACAGAACGAAATAACCGATCGAAATCGAAGACAAGTAAGTTTACGCTTGTTTATGTTAATTTTTCTTTTGTCATATGTAAATTCGATATAAGTTTTGTAGATTATTCGACATACTCTCCATAAGCCATCGCTGAAGGAAACATGTTCTCTCAATGAGGAAGTACCATCTACTAGTGATGGAGCTGAGCATGTTGAAGTATGCACTGGGGAAGCAAATGATTCGCCATATGAACGGCTTGCTATTTTCCATTTTTACATTTATGCTATGATTTAATTCCATATATTTTTTCTTTTGTCTTTTTTCCCAGACTGACATTGAAGAAAAGATTTTCTTTCATTTAATTCTTTCAGCTTAACCTCTCAGTTGTTGCACCAATTTGTTTTTATTGTTTACTCTTGTTTCAAACCATTAAACTGCATGTCAACTTATATAGTGCATCCATGTATCTCCTATTTGGTTTTCATCTAGGCATATTTCCTGACCATTCCAAACTCAGCAAAGAAGGTCAACATTCTCTACAGTGCACAAGTTAAAAGACCTTTCCATCATCGCCCCTCTGATGGTATCTAACCTGTTGTGTTACCACTTGGATATGCTTTCCGAATAAAGTGGTAAACACAAGCAGGTAAAGGCCGAGTATTCTCCCATCCCATAGACCCACAAAACCATCGCATCAACCATCTGTATAACACAGCTCTCAAGTACCTGAAGTAAATAAAAAGGTTGGACTAATTATTGTTGATGAAACAATGTTGATTAAAGCATTGTTTCTCATACAATTTACAATCTTACATATTTGATGATTGTGATGCTTGGCGGCAATGAGCACGTCCATTCCTATCTCTCAATAGTGGCCCGACGTTTTCAAGGACAGCCTCATGAACTAAAGGCCCAAATTTGGCATGCTCTGTTATGCATGATATTTTCTCAATGCTGCCATCGAATGTCATTTTCTGCAAAGCTGGTCCAATTTCCTTACAGCATCTGTACTCTAATGCGCCTTCTAACAAATCGGTATGACAGCATTGACAATTACACCTGAAACGTGGGAGCATTCTGGTTTATAAAGTAACTTTATGTATATTACAAACAGGAGAAAACAACAACTTACCATTCACCGAGTGGAATTACGCCATCACTTCGTTGTTCTAATGTCGCATGGAGAATTCCATCGGGATCATCTGGAGTATGCACTTCATCACCATCTCCTGCGAGCGGTTCATCGTCATATGCGAAGTCGTTTAAATGCTCGACATAACCCACGGATTCCGAGCTCAAATCAGATACGCATTCAGACATCGAATTCGAATTATCTGAGCACTGATTTGAGGCCATACTTTCCGGAAAACTTGTTTTTTAAAATTTTATTGAAAATACTGTCATTATTTGTTTTTAAGACAAGAAAAACGACAACAAAATCACCTCCTATAATTTAATATTATATTGACGGAAACAGACGTGTTCAACTATCTACGTCACAAGTATCAATATGGCGTCGTAAAAAATTCGCAAATAGTACCCGACTTTGGAGGCAAAATTAAGGAACTTATATTTATCTGTTTAAGTCCAGCGACATGTCATAGTTCTTCAATAACTTTTCAATTAAGCTCATAAAAAAGGGGGGCTAAAATTCGTAATATAAGCACTTTAAGGTATTTCAAGTAGGCATTGTCAATCATCCTATATATTATATTTTAAAATCCGGCAAAGGGAACTCAGCTTGTTTCCCCTGTAGCGGGCCAATTTTATAGAGGGCGGAGCGTAAACGAGACAAGACACTTGATGAAAATGTAGAATAATAAAGGAAAAATTAACATTAGAACTAAAAACAACTTAGGTGAGATTTGGCGAGGCAAAATATCCAGACAAGATGAAATTTTTGATGGTGTTTACTGTTTACATTTGTCATGAAAGCGCGTCATTGAAATCCCTAGTGACAAACATAACGTATTTCAAATTAAGTACTTGGACAATATCAAGTAGTCATTGTCGATCGTCCTACATAATGTAATTATAATTCAATATCCGGCAAGGGGAACTCTGCTTTACACCGTCTTCCCTAGTGGTCCTCTTAAGAATCCTCTTCAAACTGCATGCAAATAATCCTCCACCCGCAAGTAATACATCAAATGAAGGATAAAGCCAGTGCATACTTTTTGTAATCAAATTCAGTAACATTAACTTTTCTATTCGACAAAACATTTGATTGAATTGTTTTTCTTCTTTTCTTAAAACGACTTTCTACTACAACTATAATAATACGCAATCCTTAAATTATAGTCTATATAGATCACCAGTGGCATTTTTTGATAGAAATTCCTCGTGTATCAAGTGTAAATGTTCCCCAAAGCTATACTATTGTAACTTTTGCGTTTGTCTTCGTTAAAATAATATATAAATTAAAATTAAGATTTATACGTACCAGATATTTGAGTCCAGCTTGTGCCAACTGGCGAACTGAATGTCACTCCTTCACGAAAGTAAATATTATCATGTTTATTCACTCCCCAAACTCCACCGTTTCCAACACTAACATGTTTTAATGCACCACCGACTCTGGTCCATCCACTGCCTTTACGTACCCAAATTGCATGACCACTATTCACACCCCAAAGAATGTTGTACGGACTTAAATCAAGTTGTTTAAGTCTTCCAGATAGCAAAGACCAGTTTGGATTGCTACTTTCAACACCTATGAACAAAAGTAATGATGAAATATAAAGGCAAATAGCATACAAGATAAGGTTATTGTTATAAAGTCTACTATGGCATTGTGTATGTTTGAAATTCGTACTTTTCTGTATACAATTAGTTTGAAGAAAAAAATTAGTGTTGTTGAGTTATTTCTGCTTACCTGTCAAAAACAGCACATGGACAAAAAGCAAAAAGCACAGCATCTTCATATTTCGCAAATGGCTGAAACTGTAACGGAATAATTTGAATATGAAGATGGTGATATATGTCAAAGTCTGAATTTACTCTCCAACATGTGGTATATTTTTCTATCAAAAGTACTAGTGGACAACGCATCCTAGAAAATCACGCTTTCTACTGTTGTTTTTTACTACATTACCTGTAAAGTCCAACAGTTGCATTAATGCATCAACATGTTACACAAGCACCTCAAGCAACCTTTATTTAAAGAGATGAACAGGAAATCCCATCCAATATCAAAAAAACAACGAAATATACAAACACAAAGACTGTTTATTTGCAAAATTTTGCTCTCATTTTGTTTTCGACAAAGCGACAAAACAAAGCAAAGAATATTTTCTACAGCTTGGAGGAAATAAAAGAAAAGGAATTTTGTTTCAATTTGTTTTGTTCTTGCTGAAACTTGCAACGAAGGCTATTGAACATGGCTGATTTTACAGACACTAAACTTTTAGCTTTACTATAGCTAATAATATATGAATATTTACTCAGTACAAACTATTATGTGGAGAAAGAAGCAGTTAAAAATATGATCATAGCACATTACGCTATATCGTGTCGCATTTTGGTTTCAGTTTGTAGCTCTATTGTATTTGACAAGTGAAAGATTCATGTGCGTTTCCAAGGTATAATCTATAAATTTCGTATGATGCTTATGACATATGCATTTGTTTAAATGTATCTATTGGCCAATCAGTGTAAAGCGACTGAAGCGACCAAAGTCAAAAGTTCAACATGTTGAACTTTCAAAGCGACTAGCTACTACGCTACTAGCTTTAACCACGCAAAGCGGTAGTTTCAGACGCGCGACTAAAGCGACTGCCTAGTGTTTCAGCCTTAAAACTACCGCTTTGCGTGGTTACTTAGTAGCGTAGTCGCGTCAACTAGTCGCTTTGAAAGTTCAACATGTTGAACTTTGACTGCTCGCTTCAGTCGCTTTACACTGATTGGCCAATAGATACATTTTAACTTCCTAAATGCATATCATTTCCTGTCATCATCATACGAAATTTATAGATTATTATACCTTGGAAAACGAAGGCAATATATGGTGAATTCACACTGGAATCTTTCAGTTTTTATATGACTTATCAAATAGGGACAATAGAAGCTACAAACTGGAACCCTAATGCACAACCTAAATGCACAGAATAAGATTATCCACGATATACGCGTAATGTGCTATGATCATATTGGCGTGTTTTAACTGGCTTGTTCTCTTTTCTCCACATAGTAGTTTGTACTGAGTAAATATTCATATATTAGTAGCTATAATAAAGGCCAAAATAAAAAGTTTAAGTGATATCTGTGTCTGTAACAAACTAAAATCTTCGCCATGTTCAATAGACGCCACGGTAAATGTCGCGATGGTCGCTGCATGTGTGTTTCTAGCGTTCAAGCGATTGACGCGTGCGCATCAATTCGCTTTGGACGCGCGACTGAAGCGACTGCCCAGTGTGTTTGAGCCTTTATGCTTATGTCAAGTTACTGTGGTTATGTTTATGCTTATGCTGAAGCTTGTGTCAGTCTTCTCCTTGTCCTCTTTTGTAATTTCTTTTGTCTTTGTTTGTTATTATGCTTATGTCTTCTTAGAGTTTTACATTTAACGTGGTCACGCGTTAAAGGTCATTATGAAACACAGCCTTTTTTATTTCAAATATTTATGCCATGGTGCATCATTGTGGTAGGGATCCGACGAATATATACTGATAGATGGACAACTTTGCACATATGAAATCCATGTATATTTCAAATGTTATCGACATCATTATGGACAACGACTATATCTATATAAATGTTATATTTTTTATTTCTCCAGCCAAATATGTGAAGCTGAAGTGTTCAGAAGAACAAGTGCTTTGTTTACAATTTTTTCTTGGCAAAAAATTAATTTTAATCAAAGACGACATACGGAAGCTACGTGTGGCAATACAAAATGCAATGTTTGATAAATATATATAAAAGTAATAATAATATATGAATAATATGTGAAAAAAGCAACATCCACATACAGAACAAAAGATACCACAAACTGCAACGGAAATTCAAACAAGATCATTCAAACAATTTCATCCCAAAGCAAACGAATGGGTCACAAACATCTCAAGCAAACCACTAACTTAACAGCAAACTAAAATTCTAAACAAAGGACTAAATTACAACTTCAAAGACGCGAGCAAGTATTGAAGCAATAAGTATTGGAATAATTTCGTGCCAAACAGGAATGTTGGCTCATATTTGAAGTGCCGTCACGCACTCTTTGACTTTCAAGTGCGCATATAATGTGTTGTGAAAGGCTGCCTCTTTGTATATGCACATTTCCTTGTTTTCCCTACTTTTCCACTGCACAGCAACATATCCCCCTATTATATACCTATGTTTCATTGAAAAAGCAATACAAAAATAAGATCACATAGAAAACTGAGAACATCTGGATGATTAAGTTAGTAATTTGGCGTAGGAAGTAATCAAATACAAGTGACGCAAATGATTCACAATTTATGCTAAATTCCTAATCTTCTATTGCCATATATGGTCACAAAATGACCCAAATGAAAGATTCTGTTGCAAATACTTGTCAAATAGTAAGAACACAGGAAGAGAAGAGTAATTTGGACAAAAAATGAGAACAGACTTTCTCATTTTAAAGAGATTTTCTTTCCCCTACAATTCCAGTGCATTTACAGTTTTTCCCGTAGTTTTCCTCTAACACCTACAAACAGCTAAAACCCTCTACTGTTTGTGTACATTTTGTAGGAAGTTTTATTTTTACTGTCGAAGTCTCAAAGATGAGGTGACAAATCTACAATGAAAGCTAATAATTCTCATGCGTAAGATCACTGATTTTAGCTTGAATTAAAAGAATCTAATGCAGAGTATCAGAAACCTATGTATGATCCATAGTACTATGTGAGCTAGAGTTCTTTTTATATTTACTCTAGATAACCTGAGATGTTAGTTTAGACGTAAGATTCACTTATTTTATAAATCAATTTTCTGATGTGTAAAACTTCAGATCTTCCATGAAATTTAAAATAAACGGTCTTTCTTTTGAGCACATGTCTTTATTTTCTTTTATTTTGGATGGGATTTCCTGTTGATCTCTTTCAAACAGGTTACGAAGTAAACGTATATTTTCTTCTTTTTAATCGACAAAGATAGCCCAGTTATTTTAAAAAATTATACATAATCTTGATTATGATTAATCTTGATTTTTTACTATTTCTATTATTTTTCATACTATAAAGCAATCTCACTTAAGACCAAGAACAGGATGGTGCTCATCAAAACTAAGCTATGATATTGGTCAGTCGATCGAAACTTAGCTATGATATTGGTGTTGCACCAGAAGTGTTTTTTCTTTCGTAAGGTTCTTACTAACTTTGCTGTTCTTCATTTATTCTCATTAGTTTATCGTATCAAGGCTAATACATTTGGCATGTTGAGCGTTTTTTGCTTTTTGAATCGAAACTTTGCATTATCCTTATAGGATCCCTAGATTGTTGTTGACACAGAGTACCCGAACCCAGAACACAAAAGATCTTTTAGCTCACAAATAGTATACTGGATATCATCAGCAATATATCTGTCGCTCACAAAATATGCTCTTTCTGTGAGGCATTGTAGACAGTAATAGTTTATTTATATTTTGAGCATTAATGGCGATATCAGTAAAGTGATATGATGTCAAATAGCATTTATTAGCAATACACTGATAAGTACTTACTCAGATACTACTTTTTTTTTAGTAAGCTGCCCACAGTATTGAGAGCATGGAGCATTTCCATATTTTTAACGCCTATTTTATCAGGCATGTATGTATTTAAAATGGTATACCATGGAGGTCATGGTATTACTAGAACGTTAATTGGGGTGTGTGTGTATATTAATACATTCAGTTGTGCCCTACTGACCTCTTTTGAAATTCAAATCACTTTCAAAAGAAATCAGTTGGGCACAATGGAATCTATGAATATGCATTCATGGTACCCATACCATGGTATTTTCTGTCTGATCAATAGGAAGTTTAGGAACAATGAGCTAGCCAAGCGCAGCCAATGATCTAATAAAATATACAGTATGGCCAAATGGTCTAACTGTTCTTTGAATGAAGATACCATTTATCATATCTAATATCCAATCTTTTTCATCAAACTTTATCTGCTTAAAGGATTCAATGGAAGCAGTGTTTTTGATTCTACTGTATCCGGTCATTTTATCATTAATTATCTGAGGTTAGCGTTTTTTGATAAGTGTGATATTTTTTCGAGAATTTGCAATACTTGTAACAAATATTGAAACAAAACCAATTTACTCTCGTTGTATAGAGTGAATAAGAAAATTTTCATTAAATTCATTCTAGTTAAATGTTTGATAAATGGCATAACTGGTTATTGGTTTCATTGCAGGAATTTCACTAAAGAGAAAGGACAAAATGAAAATATTGGAATTCAACTTCCTAAGTGGCGTAACTCTAAAACTCATTCAGCTGCTGCTGATACTTATGTGTTATGTCCAAACAAAATAAATTTTGTATATATTTTTTAAATGCCAGTTCTTACCATTCAAAATAAGGAGACACTGCTCCTTTTCTGAAAATGTAAGAAGGGTATTTCTGCGTAATCTCCAAACATCGCCTATTTTTTAAAAACAGCACCGCTCACTTACATTTAAAAGTTTACAAACTTTTTATTTAAAGGCAACAGTCAGTGAGGATGTTTATTGGGTGAGCAAAGAAAGAAATTTTTATGTACGTGAAGGAATTAGCTCCTCTAAGCCTGCTGGAACCTATTGGAGATCTATTGCAGCCCCCATGTTGGTTCATGTGTCAGCTAGCTTATATCATGTATTTTGAAATTGATGGCAATGACAAAATCTTTAAGTTTACTGGTAAGTTAAAAGGTGGGGGAGTTTCATATTCATTTATGTATGTTGTAATCCATTGAGAAAAACGTATTTCAAAGGAACTTAACACTGCTGCATCTCTTACATTTACGAATATTTTTCCTTGCCTTGCGTCATCCAATGCCAGATGGCTCAGGTGAAACATAAACGTATTCCAAGTGCCAGCGTTGGCGATTTGCTATTGCAGTCAACAGGTCTTGTCCAGACAAGCCAGTTTCATCCTCAATGATGTTCTTGAGGGTGACAAACGGGCGCCCAATTCTTCTTTTTGCTGAGAATGTCCATAGCAGAAGCCTACCAGCGGGCTCTTCATGACGACTAACATGGCCCGCAAGAGTCAAACGCCACTGACGAACCGTTTCAGACACACGAGTAAGCGTACCGTACAGAGATTTGTTGGTGGGACGGCTTTTCCAAATTATGTCATAGGCGTGTCTAAGCATTCTTGGGTATGTGCCGTCGAGACGCTTTTTATGTTTCACATTTAGCGTCCATGAATCTGACCCGTAGAGAAGGATGGTTTCAATGCAAGCCTTGAACACTTTAGTCTTTTTGACTTCTTGATTGGAGACTTCCAAACTCCCTGAAGAGAATGCAGCGCACTCCATGCCAACGCTATTCTGACAGACATATCATGCTCAGTATCTGAATAACCGCCAAGGTACTTGAAGTCTTCAACACAGTTGATTTTAGAGCCATCCGATGAAAACAGGGGAATGTTAGATGATGGATTCAGATGCATGTATTGAGTCTTTGGAGCGTTGAGGTGCAGACCAACCTCTTGACCGGCATTCTCTACACGCTTTAGGAGATCTTGAGCAGCTTCAATACAATCTTCAAGAAGAGCAATATCATCAGCGTAGTCCAAATCGGCAAGTTTTTCAGCTGGGTAACCGCTACTTCGGCGCAGCTTGAGTGTGAGTCTGTCATTGCAGGTGATGGAAGTGCGGAGTGCGTAATCAAGAACAATGATAAATAGAAAAGGCACCAAGGGATCGCCTTGAAGAACACTAGTGTCAGTCTTGAATGCGTTTGTTTCTCCTTCCAGAATATGTTTGAGCACGTCTCAAATTATCGATTTTACTCCCTTTTGTTTCAGTGAGCGGCAAACTGTTTTCACATTGGTGATCTAGCATCTAGGTTATCTCATAATATATTATGGCAGGTGTTTTTAGTTGAAAATACAACAACAACACTGTTTTTTGCCAAATTCTAAAGAATATTTAAAAACTTAAATGTTACGAAAGGATTAGCAGTAAAGAGTAGATAAATTTTATACATGAATTTTCCCGATTTTAATATATTATGGGTGCCTCTTGTAATATTATTTTTCCAATGGACTTCCTCCTTAATCTTTTCTATGTACGTATATATTTGCGTTGTGAAAAAAAGACATGACCAGTTTTTGTATGCATTCTAGCTACGTATGAAAAATGAAAAGATTTCTCATGATTTATCTTATGCATAAATTTCAAACGTTTGAAATATCGCGTTCTACAAAGCCCATATACCTCCTTCCACCGCTTAATTTTTGCCTATCCACCGTTTAAAATCAAACCGTCTAATGACACTATTTAAAATGCTAAACAGGGATTAATAGTAGTCTTCTCGCACGTATTTATTCTGTATAAAGCTTACAGATTAACGGGCATTCATTTTTACGTTCTCCCTAAAGACTGGCCGACAACGAGTAACAAGATGCATGCGCATTTAATCATACTATACTCATTTTTTCTAATTTTTGATAATCTTCAAACAGAACAATGGCGTTTGAACGCAGGCTCCTTGAAACAGATTGATCACGGACTCTCTGAGCGTGAGTGAGGTGTGAACCGTCATGGCAATGTTTTCCGCATTAACAAAGGTTATTCGTGGACAAATTTATGGAAGCATAAAACACGTTTCTGTTGGTGCAGCTGGTGTTTGGGGAGTATATAAGCATGATGACATTTATTTCTATTTGTGAGGATCATCTTGGAAACAAATCTCAGGAAAGTTCAACAAATTGATTCTGGTCCAGAAAGGATTGTATATGGAGTGAACAGATTTTACAATAAGATTTATTGTCCTACAGGTATTTAATTATTATTAAAATAAATGGCTGATGTTTGCAAAATTTTCTCACAATACTGACATTTTTAAATATATGTAGTATGTAAATACCATTAACCACAATTAAGACACGATAAAGTTACTAAAGATTATTCTAACTGTTATCTCCAATAAATAAGCGCAGTTTTGAGCAAAAAGCACCAGCAATAATTTATTAAAAATGCATGTTTCTTATTTTTTAGGCATCTCAATCAGTAATCCCCAAGGAACAGGATGGAAGCGTGTTCCTAGTGCATTTAAACATATGAGGTACGTTAGTTGCGGTGCCTTGGTATGCTGAGGTGTAAGTATAGGTGATCAAATTTGGTATCGTTCTCGTGTATCTGCACAGAAGTGTGCTGTAAAAAGTAGTTGGTAGTAGGTTTGTAATCACTACATTTCTCATGATAGGTGAAACAGCATGCTACATGCTCAACTTTTCGATTCTTTTGTTTTGAAAGGCAACACTTAATCAAACCTCGCTTTACACACATAATGAAGCAGCTTTTCCTGCTAAAGGCATCGTATGTTATTACATAAAACATTTCTTTCACAAGACATTGATGTCTTTATCAATTTGGTTTTGGTGCTTATATTTCTTTCAAATAAAAAATGTTTGGCTGAAAGTGCCAATTTTTAACGCCTCTAAATAGAAGATATTACATGACTATAATGAATTTTTTGCCAACAATGTTAGCGTGTTGAGCTATTTAAATTGTATGTTGTTGTATAATTTAGGATATTTCATTTATATTTTTTTTATTGCATGCCAGATTTTATAAGTTCCCATGCAGAGTTTTATGTGTGCCAAAATTATAATTAACAATTAGGGTGTATATACTTAACACTTCCTAAGTATTTTCTCTCTTAATTAATTCATGTTGTAGTAGTGCACGTAAGTCACGAAATGTAAACATATAAATAGACTCAAATTTGTAATAGTCGGAGAGATTGTGTAGATTGTTCATTGCTAATAAACTCCATAAAACAAACCGAATCAGAGTGCAGATCAATTTTCTGGACGAACTCAGTGAATTCTGCGACATATGTCAAGTAAATTAGATACTTTGTTTTCAGTTTTTTTGACAAAAATAATTGTAAAGAATAAAATATTTTCGGAAATGACAAACCATTATATCTTTAATTTATATAAAGTAAAAGTTTCCAACAGGATAATACCGATTTTACGCATAAAAGATGCTAAACAACGATCGAATGTTCTCGAGATCAGTTCGTACAAGCCATTATTAATTTAAATTTGTCAAAGTAGTTTTTCTTCTCTCAAACATTTCCCAAAGCTAAGGAGAAAAACGATCAGAGAAAGAACCTGTGGTTAAAAATTAATATTACGGTGTCAAGTAAAATTCAATCCATCACTAATTCCTCCAGGTCAACTTCTCAAGGACTCAAAAATTAAAACATCCGGTCGACATGACAAAATTGCAATGAACTGTGGCATGTCATGAATAACAATCAATTTCGCTTCACGTTCATGTTATTTTTGTCAGAAGAGAAGTTTAGTGGTCGTTACGTTGTCTTTTCGGGGTAAGTTGGTGTTGAAATGATCTTCTTTAATAAAAATGTGTGTAAAGAGCGCGTCAACGAACAGAGCTAAGAGCGATAAAGAATGAATGAGATGTAACATCTTGTCTTCTGTACAAACGGTACACGATAGACATTGCTAATTTTGCCTGCCACCGGCGACAAGATGTTTTATTAATCAGTATGAATAAGGATTCTGGCATCAGGAACATTGACACAAAGCTATTTCTTCCCACTGATCAGATTCGTACGACCTTCTGTTGATACAAAGTTCTCAACTGTCCATGACTTAGCGTCCAAAGTCAATTATAATTTAAGAAATGCTTCAAGAATCTTAACTACAATATATTGGTATTGCTTGCATATGAAAAGGGACAAAATGTCTTATTTCAATGTGATTTTGAATTGCAAATAGTTTGAAGTACAAATAGAGTAGCTATAGAGCTAGAGATAAACCTGAGTAAAATGGTATGATGAGACTTGTATTGATGGAATTTTTTCACAAGTGTGGTGGTACATGTTTGTTGTTTAGCAGCTAACCTACTTAAAATAATATGGTGAAGCCTGGTGGTAAGCTCAGTTGTCAGGGTTTAGCTATGATCACCCACACAAGTGTTGTATGTAATTTACGTCACACTAAATTATTGCAACTCAATTTTGTATGGATTTTTTACCGACATACATTACCATTCTATATACCTCAGAGGCAAATGAAGCAATAGAATTAAACCAAAATCCATTAAAAGCCAACAATTTTATGTAGTATAGTATGAAACAACTGCATATAGGTCTGATGAATTTGCAATAAATTTGAAATCATATTACTGGTAAGATAAAAAATTGCCTTGTTCTCAATTATTAAGTTAAACAAGAACGTTTTATTCAGAGTATGTTTCATATTGTACATCAGTAAAATTATGTTCTAGACAAATTTGTAGCCAATACTTTTTTATCAAGATAGGCAATTTCAAATTGTATAACTAAACTTTTATAAGAAATTTTGACTTACAATATATACTTCACTATTATGTACATCTTAAATACACACATTTGTCTCCCCCACATCTCAAATTATACATTTGTCTTCATTGAAATTTAATTTCCATCCTATATGTTTATATTTGTCTAAGTAGTTAGTAAATTATTTTGCAGTTTGAATAATTGGGTTTGATTAAAATGCTAGGGGGTTCATCTTAAACCAGGCCACTTTAGTAATATTTCTCACAAGTGTGTATGTACAGTGGGAGGGTGGGGGCATTGTCAAATTTAACAATTTTAAGTATTGATTGGTTGGTTTCTATGGAAGATTATAAGTATTGATGTTTGATTGTTTAGTTATGTTAAAGCCTAATGTGGTCTATTTAAATAATTTTTTCCACTCATTTAGAGTTAATTTTAAGTTTAAAGAGTTAAAAACCAATTATTTAGTTGACACAAGTTATACTGCTTTTAAGTAGTAATTGTAATAGTAAATTGAGCCAACTCTGGTTGAAATTGTAAGCAAGATCCTAAAAAATTCTTAGTACATTTTTAAAGAAAAACTTAAGTAGGATCCTGAGAGCTGCTTTTTTCACGTGTTAAATTATTTGTAATTACCTTCCACAATTTATCTCCTTGAAGATTAATTTTCCTGGACACATTATGTCAAGAAGGAGCTATTGCTAGTAACATGGAAGTACAAAATATGCAAATTCAAAACAATGTTGCCTGATTGTGAAATTTTGAGAAAGTGTATTTTTACCACTCCAAAAACTAGCAGTTTATGTAGAATTGTAAAAACTCATCTGTTGACTTACGTTAGATTCACCATTGCATTGTTTGGGACAACTTTAACAAATGTTTTTTTCATATTACCATTTTTGAAAGTTTATTTTTCCTACTGTTTCATTAGTCGAGAGCGGGTCACGTGTGAGTCAAAAATATGACCGACCTCGGTCAGCGTCTTTACAAAAATATTTTTATGTTTTTTGCTCATATATTCTTTTGGGAAAGTCAATATTTACATTGTCAGTTTTCTTTTTGAAAATTGGTGCATGATAAAACACACGTTGACTGAAATCTCGGGAACAGTGTTAAAGCCAGCCGTTTTTCACTAATGTGCAATGCAATGCAAATTATTGGAAAAACAATAAATGGAATTAATTTTCTAAAAAAGTGGATACTAATTTTGCTGAAAAATTTGCATTGTAGGACTTAACTTCGGGAAACAATATGTTTTGTTGACCCTAGATGGCTATACCGACAGGTATTGTTCAACTCGGGAAACAACGGGGTCTCGGGTAAACAAAACACACTGTTCTCCTTCGTCTTATGCAGTCAAAAAGTAATAATTATTTTGGAGTTAAAGAATATTCTTGTGACCACGACCGTTAAAACAAACCAAGTCAGTTGATGTGTTGCAATGCCATGCACAATTTTGGAACACATCAATATTCGCTAATATACTTGGTGTAAAATTTGAAGTCAATATTGCAATATTACTGTGTAAAGAATAAACAGTATGTCCACTTTACTACGTAGGCATCTGTATATCTTACTAGATTACTGCCTGCGGTTGACCATCTCAGCGTTCTTATATTGGTCAGAAAATTCAATTGACTGGCTGCCGTTATGTTGATCACGTGCAAAATGAGATATGCGTGGCACTAAAAATTCATTTGAGTGGCCCTACTGTCTGTTTCCTATACTGTAACAGTTGCAAGACCTCCGAAGGTCGATAATTTTCATATTGACACATTCTTATGATAGTCAGTAAAAAAGTAAAAAACAATTGATTTCGAAAGAAACTTACAGAATATCATCCTTATTTGAATATGAGCCTCTTCAGCCCTTCAGAGATTTCCGAGTATTGCATTAAACATTCTCGGTATTTGACGTATATGTCTCTTTTTGTTACAGTTTTATTAGCCATGGTTGGGAGTGCAAATCCTCTGCTGTTCATTAAGGAAAGCTCCAACGCGTTAACAAAACAGTTTAAGGACGAGCAATATTCTCTAGACTCTTGTAAGTAAATTATTTAAATAGAATGCGAATTCGTTTGTTGATGCTGTTTGCCTCATTTGTTGCCATCTTTTTCTCTTAAAAGATTCTGTTGAAAGCTTCGTCAATGAAGAAATTACGATTGTCACAGAAATTGTGGAGGAATTTTTCCTGTACTTTGAAAGTAAAGAATCGTTAGATGTGATACGCTATAACATGATGTGTCTTGAAAAAAAGTTCGAAAATATAGAAAATGACGCTAAAGATAACAACTGGGATTCCGCGGTAAGCATTTTCTGATCGTTTTTATACATTATCACCTTTCACTAATACTGAACTAAATCGCCAGTCTGCCTATTGAAAAAACAGTTTATACCACATTGGCGGAGCCAGTAAAGGAGGGGGTTAGAGGATGCAGCCTTCAGGCTACAGATTGATGGATTTAATAGCTTATTGTATTTCAACATTTCCAAATCACACACCCTCCCCGACTGAAATCGTGGATCTGCTCTTAAATACTTTGTTGGGAAATAAATTTCGAGGAATTCAAAATGTTACTGGATGAAAATTGTATTATATTTTACTTTCACCAAATAGTCGAATCGCTCTTGAGCACTTTGGTATATTGTCATCAAACTTGCAGAAAAAAACGCGAATAGAAATTTACTCAAATTTAGGTTATGATTACAAATATTTACTTTTGAAATATATAATTCCAATGTGACTTGACGTATGTTGTTGCGACGAGTGATTCAACCATCGAAATAAATGTTTGTCTTAGATAAACGTTCTGTACTGATGAAAGAGCTAGCTGAATTTTTTTATCTGGTTTGATGCGTTTGTATAGGTAATAGCATGGTTTCGAATGCAATTTGGGAAAAACATGCACGAGTAAGTTTTTCAAAGACTATCAAAATTGACGTATTTTTGAATTCCGTCGGATATTACTTTTCACAACACCATAGCTTCCGCACACGCAGCTTGAGCAAAGTATCTACTTTGAGCAGTGTTGTTATTTTCATCCAAAACATCTTGCAAACGGTGAACTGTAAACTGCTTCGCTAAAGAAAATTTACTTAAAACTTACGCCAGCCGTTGTAATTGCTTGTTTACAATAATTTAACTTTCCAGCTTTTGAAATGTTTTAATTTCATTGGCTCTTACATCATTTCTTTGTTTGACTAACCAATCAGGAGCGCATTTTCCAAAAAGAAATTGCACTGTGTTTCACATTTTTGCACTGGTATTTACGATAACTTGCACTGCTCTTAACCAATCAGAATTGAGAAATTTTTTCATGTATATTATTAGAATATAAAGTAACCTATGAAAATGAACGCTGAGGTTGCAAACTAAGAACTTGCTCTCGTTTTTCTCCACGTTTCGCCTATTTCAAAGTAGGGAAAACACAATAATCTGCCAATTCAATCCGCTGTCAAATTATAACAAATGGTTCATGAGGAACAATTTCGACCAACCAAATCTGTGATTCTCGAACTTCGGCTGTCGAATGTTTAAAACTTGGACTTGAATTTAAGATTAGGAGGAGGGAATGGAAGAAGGAAATAAAAGCTTTATTATCGCTCTATCTTTATATTTTTAATAAATAATTCTTCATTTCATCAGGAACCATTACTGTAACTGCAGCTGGAAAATTCAAGTATACTTGCTCTAATGCAATTAAGCAGTTTATTGCACTGATCACTTCTTGAGTTCTCCCAAAGGTCTCCCCAGTTTGCATAAGCCTATGCAAAGACAGTACACATCTTTTAATTTTAAAATGAAGGGATTGAATAAATGAAATCGTTTTTAAATGAGTCTAGTGTATCTTGAGTAGCTAACATTTAGTTTCATCTTTTTGTTCAACTGATCACTAAAGATAATTATAAAACGCAAAAGTTTCTTCGTGTTACGTGTGCAAAATTTTGTGAAAAATGATGAAAGACAAAAATGTTCAATGAAATAGCCAATCTATCATTTACGTTATAAAAGTGTTTTTATTGTTTGATTCCCAAATATTCATAATGTATGTCGTCATTCAATCATTCTCCTGTCTTTTACGACGTTTGCATAATTTTCATTGCTATACCTGTTTCATAGAAAACAAGAAACATGTTTCATGAGTATGAGAAGGAGCTAAAACGAATTGAGAAACTGGTCAAAAAAGGTCAAGCTGAGAATCCTAACAACAATGACTATAAGCAACTAGAACATGACTACAATGAACTGGAGAAAAAACGTCTTCACACAAAACGATCTTGTACAATTTTATGAGAACTGTTAATGGGGAAAATGCTAAAAGGTTTGATTAGCTTCTATTTTGAACTGATATTTACTATGTATTATAAGTTTACGATCTAGGCCTACTGTAGTTCAAACAGCGAACTTAATCATTAAATTAAGTTTGACGCAGCTTATGGTCAAATAAGTCGAACTTATCACATTGTTGGCACAACGTGTGTGGTCAATTCAAACGGCGAGCTCTCCATTTACTAAATTAAATCAAGTTACAGAGATGAAACGAGTAACGTACAATACCCATCTTTCCAATGACTCTGAAAACTAGGAAATTAATCAACACTTGATTCTTAAAAAATAGAATAGAGCATTCTCTTGCGTCTTTTGGCACTCAAAAACAATATTAAATGGCGCAAAAATTATGTGTGACATCTGTATGAATTTTAGTTCATGAAATTAGCGCACTGCCTTTGAAGGAGCTCTACATAAGTGCAAAGAGCGAAATCTTCTGTGGAGAAATTAAAAAATTCTTTTCCAGCTAAGTTTGACGCTTAAATCAAGTTCTTATTCTGCCGCCTTGTGCCAGAGATAATGCTAAATTTATGGATACATTTCATGCACATGGAAAGTTTTCCGTTTGAAATATTCTTATCGTGCCATTGTATTTTTAGAATGCAACCTATTGATGATTTTTCGACTTTATATTCAATACATGACTGATGTTTTAAACTGATGTTTTGCTTACTTTCATCATTACTTTGACGAATTGATTACTTTTACCGTTTATGTACTGCTCAATTCAATTCCCATAGGTACAAGAATGATTTGTAGAGGGACCAGAGACTTTGAAAGCTTTCAAGAGTTGTGGGTGTTTCATATACGTCATGCCATAACCCAAGAAAATAGTAAAGAAATTGTTTCATATTAGTCATTTCAGTCAGTTTTTCTTCTTCTTGGAGCAGACATTTCAAATATCCTCCAAAATCCCTTTGTGGTGTTTTATTGCATACAAATGACTTGCACATTTGGCCAATGTTTAAATCATTAAAAATTTCCTGGTTCCTGCATGGTACCTGTTCAATAATTTAATAATTTTGTATACAAATGTATTTTAAACGTTCAAAAAAGAAACTAAATTTGTGGGTTTCCTTACTATAAGGTAAACACACACTACAAAAGTTGTGGGTGTTTGGACACCCAGACACTCACAGCTTCTCAAACCCCTGAGGGGGAAATTTTTTTGGGACACCATGTATAACGAAGTGTAATTAGTTACTGATTATATAACATAATGAATGTAATGAGAGCCATCAATTATTAATCGTCTACTGATTCTGTTGTGAAGCAGACCTGCCTTATGAATTATGAGCAAAGTAAATTACAAAGCCCATCGATATTTCATACTTCAAAAATTTCTTTTGAATTTTTTATTTTTATTACTTGAAATTAACGGCTTTCATTTTTTTAACCAAACCTTGAATCTGTACTGTTGTTTAAGATGAATTGTAATGTAGCTTAACGTAGCTGAAAAAATAGCTACTATAATTCGAAAAAGGATGGATTTTCATACAGTTGTAATTGAAAAAGTTCGTGATCATTGTATATCTACAGTATAAAGGTTAGACAGTGAACAGTAGAAGCACAGTACATGTTGTAGCCATATAACCATATGGCGTACATATGGTTTATAACCATAGCACAATACCATCATCTTTAAAAGTGGCGTGCTGTGAAGAATTCTTCATACGAGAGGGGGAGGCAAACAGTACCAAATAAAGTGCCCCTAGTTATAACGTTTTAGATACGACGGCCAAAGAACTGAGCCGAGCACTATAGTTTTGGCACGTGATAAGGGAGTGCGGGGACATGTTCCCCATTTTTAAATTAAGAAGCTCTATAGTGCCATTTCCTTCACTTTGGCAGATAAAATGATACCATTTCATTTGAAATGGGTTTTTTAACCCGCATTCACAATAAGACACCGCCTCATATTCATTTGTGTTCCACAAAAATATCAACTGCTGCGGGGACATACTCCCTACCTACCCCTCCCTTTATCAAGCCACTGAACCATATTAAGATATACGTCACACAAAAAGTTAAATATAGAATGGTTCTACTGTTTCTTATACTGTGTTGTTACTTAAGTGGTTTATGATGTCATAGAGACCAAATGACGTTTATGAGCATAACCTGCAGGTTAATGGGCAATTTCGCTGTTCCTTGATTATTTTTGAACACACCTTTTGTATTTTTTGTTTTTTTTTTACTTTAGACAAAGTCACAAATATCTGTTCGATGCAAAACGTCATTTTACAAAAACAATTACCTCAGAAGTAATCTTCACATAACAAGAATTCATATCATTTATCTATGTACGTCACAGTACAAAAATTGACATAGAAGCAAAGTAGTCCTATTCTCTTGAAAATTCTACCATGACGCATATCAAATTTTTAACAAACTGCGATCTTTTATAAATCATAAATTATGTCTAATTCATCTAACAAAATAGAAAATTTTGGTTTAATGATCAATAGGATATTACAACAGCTGATATTGACGCAACGCTAATGGAAGGACAGAATTTCACAAAACTTCAATATTCAACTTTTTTGCTCCTAGATTGTAATTTTTCTTACCACGATTCTTTCATTGTTTTTGTATAGATTTTATGCATGTCATTGATGAATATCAAAACGGGAAATTGACGTAAAATCAAAGAGAGATAATTAGAACATTAGAGCATGGCCAAAGCCATTAGGCCAATCAGCATCCTGTATTTTGATGGTCTAAATCTCATAGTGCCTAAAATTCATGAAGTGCTGTTTGCTATAAAGCTCAAATTGGTGCTTTTCACATGAGCCGGGGTAGCCGGGATTCAGCGAAGCGTTAAATATTTATGACAAATGGAAAAGATTAAATACTTCACAACAAAAACTTATTTGAGAAATTTTTCTATGCTCTGACTTTGCAAATTCACGAAACCTTTAAAAATGATAACAAATAATTTATTCTGATTTGAAAATTATAACTAAAATGACTTATGACGCTTAAGAAAAGGTTGTAAGTTTAGCGCTTAATATTTTTACTCCTTTCAATGACTTAAAATCATTTCACGCCTCGCTGAATCCCAATTACCTGGGCTCGTGTGAACAGCCCCTAAAATGCATAGATGGAGTGAAAACAATGGAGAACAATAGTTTATTAGTATTCTTTAAATGTCATTAGTATTCTCTTTATAGAGAATCCTTATTAGTATTCCCTAAATAGAAAATACTAATGAGATTAATAAACACCCTCGTGGCTTTGGCCATGTTCTAAGACGGTTGCAGCATGATCACTTCTGTTCTATGGAATTTAGAGTCCCTCGCATTTAAGATATAAATTCTATCTAATGCTTGGAACTCTAAATCCCTTAGAACACACGTGATCATGCCCTAACCTTTACTAACTTTTCTCCCTGTGATTGGTTGGTTGTTCCAGAAAAGATTTTATTTATGTCATTGATGGTATTGTCGTCATATTCTTCTTTTGCTTATGTTGACAATCTTGATGGTCATATACAAAGACGTTTAATGAACTCTACGCAATGGCTGCAATGTGGGCGAACGTTACTATTTTCTAACGCCCAGTTCAAACATCGAAGTGATCGAGCATTTTCATGCACCAGAGAATAATTAAAAGATGCAGGGGATTTACATTTTAGTTCATTATCTCCAATTTCTATCTGTCATTGAGTTCAGCACCTGAAAAGTCCAACATTGAAAATGATTCTACAACTCTGGAGATTAACACAGAATGCCGACATAATTTTATGTCCAAGATTTCCTTCCTATAGAATTTCATATTTTTCTGCTATTCATTACTATTAGCTTCATCTGATTTATAGCGAATTTCGTGTTTTGGTACAATTTGTTTTTTCTGTTTTAATAATGTGCATGCAAACATGGAAACGCAATTCCTGTTAGTTGTTTGCGTCAACACTCCTACAATTTACGTTGTCAGCGCTGATATCCCGTGCGTATAAAAGTCTATGTCATCATTCTTCTGACATTATGTAGTGAGTCATTACCATTACCGACCAACTGTATCAATCATATCTTTACTACGCTTTTATCTCTTGATTAAACTTGATGTCAGCTTTATACACAGTTACGCTGTAGTTTCTACAGAAAGAAGGGTAAGTTTGCGTGATTAACATAACTACTCAAATCTGTAGACATTAAGTTCTTACTTGTTCATAAAAGTAGAACCTGTCGTTTAGCTATTTGTTTTGCTGCAACTTCTATAGCCTAGACTGGCTTAAAAACTGATAAAAACTGAACGAGCAGATGAACTTCCATCACGTGGAATGCCATGAATTTTTTCTACTAATATCAAACGAACTCTCACAATATATGTATATTTTTATGACATTTAACTTATACGGTATACGAGACTTTAACTTCTGGTCAAATATGCTACGATTGGAAAACTCGATATTTGGTATTACTTAATACAACTACCAACAAAGGGGCTTATTTTGGGACGCATCATGCAGTGGGACAGAAATCAAACACCGCATTACGATCCTGAAATCAAACATTTTATTTTACATTCGTGAAGGCCGATTAAAATATGTGCAAGAACTGGATCAGGATTCCGTCAATTCAACTCATTTAACAGTTGACATAATTTTCTGGTACCAAAACCAGCCGCCATAGATCATCTCGGTTAAAAGATAGCATAGGCTTTTTTAGTCTGCTTTGTGTTCTATAGAAGAGAGTATTTTGGTTTCACTAATACGAAGGAAAGAAACAACAAACTTTGGCAAGACTATTGTCTTTCAGAGTTGAACACAAAGATCTAAATATCAAGTCGCATTTAAATAAAATCTTTTATTTTTTTATTTAATATAGTGTATAATTGTGACTCTGCAAGATTTTTGTGGTTTATATCACTTGGCTTTGTTGACATCCCATCGTAAGATTTTGGCTCATAAATAAAATGGCTTGTATGTTTTGATTTAAAACATTCCACTATTTAATTCTAAATATTAAGTAGAACCGTCTCTCTCTCTCTCTCTCTCTCTCTTCCTGAAAGACCAGTCACTTTTAATTTCAGGGATGAACAATGGTTTCCAATTATTTGCTGATAGATTTGGCGAAAAAGAGCTCAGTGAAAGAATAAATTTCGAGCACACGGTAAGGCAATAGCTGCGTCTTATCAATTATCAATTGACATAATGCTAACAGTACACAATACACAATACACAGATCTGCTTAATTTCAATAATCATGTAAATCAAATAAAATTTATAGACTAAGTTACCTAGGTAGGATTCCTACGTGCATTTTTCCCACCAATAAACTGGTGCGTTTATATCAGTGGCGTGCGGTGACCGAATTTAATAGGCAAGCGCTGGGGGTGAGGTTCGCGGCTTGCCGGCAGTCAAAACAACAATACAATATACTTTGTGATTGACTGCGTTACAACACATTTAAAGCGTATTTTACGGGTTTTTTTGCTGTAATGGATGACATACACGAAAATCAACCGGGTGAGGTTCTGCCCTATCAATATGAACCTGAAGTGAAGGCCGAAACTAGTGAAGAAAGCGGTTCCGAACAGGAGAGTGAGCAGAGCGACTTGTCCTCGTCGGAGGATGAAAGACATGCCGAATTTGAGAAAGCAAATGCTTAGCGCCTTCAAACTGGTTTAAGTGTGGACATTGTACTTTGTCAAAAAAGGCAATCGAGTGTTTTTGTTGCCACGAAAAAGCGCTTGAATACGATGAGTATGAGGCTTTGCTAGGCCAAACAGAAACTCAAGGAGTAAATTGCTTGACAACACACCAAGAATTTAGGGACAATATGCTCTCAGAAAGTGTGTTAAAGATAGACGTGTGTCGGTACTTGTACATTGTGCACGCAAACACGCACGTAAAACATTACGGATAAACGAAACTCTACGGTCAAGAACAAAACATAGCGGCTTAGAGCTTATCACCTATATAAAACTACATAATCTTTCAAAGACTCTTATGTGTACAAATAATAAATTAAACGTATAACTCATTTGTTGGTCACAGGTTTGTAATATGGGAAAATGAAATATTTCTATTGCACGAAATGTTCAGTGTATAAAACGCGCTTGTTGTTGTCTGGGCTTACACTTGGTATATCGGCAAAACCTAGTTGTAAGATCTGCTAAAATAAACGTTTCTACGTCTTATAACGACTAAATATTGGAAAAGTATATAAGCGTGATAAACTACACAACTTTCGTTAATCTTAACAACCGCCGACTGTTGTTTTTGTTTTAAAATTCCAGTGAACAAATGTGCTATATATTATTATAATACTATTATTTTATATTGTGTCATTCAGTTGATACCAGCCAATGACGTCAGTAATGTATTCCGGCATAATTTAGCATAAGGCTTTTTTTTCAAAATGGCGGATAAGGATTCAACTTTATGTCAAATTTTCTCAACAGTAAAATTCAAAAGAGCCACGAAAAACTGAAATTAAGTATTCCATAGCTATCTATGATAAACGTATGCAAAAAAAATTTTCGTTGCCAATGTCCTTTAAACTTACGCACTTAACTTTATAATTACGTAAAACTACTCAAATTTCAAGTACATTATCCGCTGTGTAATAACTGCACCTTCTTTAACCAAATATATAAAAAGCCTGTAAATAAATTCTAACACATAGAACACTCACGACTGTTGTAAATAACTTCTTCGCTAGTGAATAAAATAATCACAAAATTTAATAGCGTTCTAGTACATTGAACTCACGTTTGGAGCTCATACGAAAGACTTGTATATAACGCTAAAATCTACCGGACACAAATATCAAAACTACTACGCAAAAGGAAGCTCTTGTCAATATCATAATCTTGTATTACATGCTACAGATAATATCTTCTACATACATAAATTGCAAGACAATAGGCGCGAAATGTATTGTAGCAGTCGTGATTATAACAATTAAGAACAGCCAGTTTCGCGCACAAAATTGGCACGGTGTGTTACAAACTGAGGCCATGGCGTTGTTTAATGTTTATATTTTGGTATAATGACGTCATGGCAACGTGTTCTCCCGTTCTTCAAAATGTGTCTGGCACTGACTCGTACGTTTCAGAATATCGGAGAGTCGTGTTTATTATTTAGTATCTTGTACCTTTTATTTTTAGTCATTAATTTACGAATTCAACGACACAAGACTGACAAGAGCATAGTGTTTTGGTCATAATGCTAGTCATACTTTACCACAACACACGTTTGCGTGCATTTCGATATCTCTGCAGACTGCGGCCCCTGCTTGTTTACGCACATTGTGCGCAGAAAATAATAAAATAACCAGTAAAGCACCTACTACTTTGAATTAGAAATCAGAACATTACCTTTCGCTCTCAGTCATCTTTTAATAAACGATAACATTAACGGCGTGAATAATTCGGATGTCCAAAGTGTTGAATATACGAATATTATTCGCGCGCTGATATGTGTTTAAAATTGCGAGCGTACAAGACTGTTGACCAATCGCTATCAAGCGGCGCCCTTAGAAGCGCCGCTTGCCTTTCTCGATATTCCTCGAATAAGAAGCCTCCAAATCTAGATTAACGCATGCGCAAATGTTCAAATTGAGCTCGAAGGCAAGCGCGCTTGCCTTGGTTAATAAATAAGAAATTTTTAAGGTGTATTTAATCCACTTGACTCATCTTACAAGTGTAGCAAAGTGAAACCGAAAACCACGACAGTAAATCGCGTATAAATAGCAAGCATTTCAACTGTAAAGACAATTTAGACAAAAGATTACATTGACATTGTTTAGAACAGAAAAATTTAAACTGATTTTGCTCAGAGATTGATCCAAAAAATTTTTGTTCGGTAAAATGCTTAGGCTAGCGGCGCTTGCCTACGCTTGCATGACCGCACGCCACTGGTTTATATTGTGACCCAGCTGCTAATTTGTGTGTTAGTAATTGTTCTAAATTGCAAAGCGATCGAAGGCTGAAAATATTCCACAGTACATTGCTTTAAATGTAATTTAGAAAAGACTTTTACAGTACAGTTTACATCAAATATGCTTCATCGAAAACAGAACGTATATTTTACTGTATCACTTTTGATGGTTGCTTTGTTCTTTTTCATGCTTTTCTAAAATGATAAATTTTGAATGGTGTTGATCATGTTCAGAGTCTTGTAATGTATCATTTTTACGTAGCATGAGAGACATTTACTTTTTCACAAATTGGAGTAATTATGTGTGAAAGTTTTTTCTACTTTACCATTTACAGTAACTTTTTATGAACAACTATTATAATAGATTTTTGTTCTTGAAGAATTATTGATATTTAGTCCCTGTTCGTCCAAAACTTGTCAAAGTACTCCCTAGCCATTTGCCATTGTGTTGCATTTAGTACTTAAACTTACATCAATGAAGCGTATTATTATAGTGCACACTCGATGAATGCTTAATGTGCATTGAACATGTCTTTGGAGGGTAAGAACCAAAAAGAATCAAGTTTAGAACATTTTTGTACACCATAGAACTTCGAGAATTATGCACGACAATTGCACATGATAAATAGCTAATTTCCATATGAATAGATAAAAAGTAATAATACCGAATAAGAATATACAGAAGAGTCACTCTTCTCGGAACCTTTGATGTTTTTGTTCTTGCGTATGTCGTCCCACGCATGGTTGCCGCCATTATTCCAGCCAGGTGATTAGGGTTTTTGACTTTTTCCAAACATTTAGAATGTTCCGAAGTCATTTCTTAAGTCAAAATATACTTTAATTCATTATTAAGTATTGACGTCATGTAATTTTAATGGTTGGAAACAAGTGAGATATCCTAATTATCTGGCTCACCTGAGTGACCATTCGGTATAATCATTATTCTGTGGTAAAAATGAGAAAAGTTCCAGATTCGCAGTTAATTTGACAGTGAGAGTACAGCGACAAGCTATAAGGTTGCAACTATCCCCTTGAGAGTATGAGTGAATGCTCGCCATGCTTGATGAAATTTTCATTGTAAATAAGGAAAATCCTTTGTTAAAATCATCCAACATGGCGACTATGACGTAGCTTGCAACCCAAGAATAGGATAGATTAATGATTGTATTTAGAAATCATTTTATGTTAATTCCCTTATAAACCAACGATTCAGCTGCATTTACAATAAAACAGGGTCAAGTAATAACACAATTATTTATTACAAACTTTATTACATGAAAGATTGTTCAAAAATGACCAATTATAAACATACATTTCAGAACAAAGTAAGAAAGCTGAGCAGTTATGATATTTTGTACAACTAGCTAACTTTTTTTCTCCATTTCTCGAATAAGAAATCCTCGGAAAGTCCAGAGCAAGAAAGTTTATTTGCGCTTTCAACATTCATGAATGGATTTCCCCCTTCTATTGGTCCCGTGGGAACAGGAGGACTGGGTGAAATAAAGATTGTTGATGATCCGAAGTTTCCTGATCATGAATTTTTTAGTGCTGGTGAGTGTAGAAATGTTATTGATGTATGCACTCTCTAATTATATAACTGCACCAATTTATTTTTTTATAAATAATGGAGCTTTTCAAAAATAAATTTTGTGTATAAAGGCATACAAGCACCCGGCGAGGTAAGTTATTTGACATGGTACTGAATGACAAAAATTGTGTCTAAGTCGGAAGTGCTGCCAACACTTGAGATGTTGTTTTTAACTAAAGTGGATAAAATTCTATATTTTAATTTTCCACAGTAAACAAAAACAGAACTCTGAGATGGGATGAGTTACCATAAAGATTTATAGACATAAACACAAATAACATTCGATGAAAAAAAAAGAAGCGAAATGTTTTAATACATGGAAGAGCTTATGTTTATCTAATTTTTCGAAAGGTCGCAAGTTTAAAGCAAGGCTACAGCATTCAAATCTGCTGCAAAAAGATGATGCTGGCTCTGCAATTAGATTACTTTCAATCAAATTCTCAGAATACGATGACGAAGGTCTACTAGATATTCTCATGAGTACAGGCCAAGCTAGCATTTTTTGGAACACCAGTAGTTTTAATGACTTCATTAAAGTTACAAGAGGAGATATCACAGGCAAAGAATATGTTTACAAAAATCCATATTAGTAAGTGCATTACAATACAATAATCAGAGTTAAGCTGAATTATAAGGCAATTTGTTTGAAGAATTAAATTGATGAATTTTGTCTTTTGTGTATGATATGTTGATAGCTTCAAAAATTTGCTGGAAAGCTTACGTAAGGCACCTGATTCATATGCTGAATTGAGCTATTATGCACAAAGTACGATGCTTTTCAAAGCTAATGATGGTAAAGTTCGCTACTGCAGATATCGAGCCATACCTGGTGATATGCACAAAGAAAAGCAATGGAAAAATGGGACATTGTCTAACGAAGAGCAAAAATCACCATGGTACAGATTCATATAGCTTGAATGAACCCAAGATATATTATGTTTACTTACAATCATCTGTCGTAGGCTTTTTTCAAGCCCACTTTATAGATGTTGCACTTATACATAAAAATATCATTTAACGTTGCAAAAAAATTCAATATTACCCTTATTTTATCACTACAAGGATACTTTCACGTGACGTACAAGAACCTCGACCAGAAGATTACCTTTGCAAAGAATACCTCGAGCGTCTCAACAACAAGCCCATTAATTATCGCTTGCAAATTCAAATTCACGATAAATCTTCTGAAGATACATCGTACATATTTAATTCGGGGATTTTCTGGAATAAGGATGTTCATCCTTGGCTTGATTTAGCTACTGTCACTGTTAAGACTCCTTTATCAAGAGAAGCTCTACAGCGGTCAGTTATTTTCATATATTGTACATTTGTTTGATCTACTGTTTGTAAATTGTTTCTTTGACTACCTTATCATCAATATGTACTCTCTCAATCTCATTTTATGATTCATTTTGATATTTTGCATGTTTTTTATTCGATATTAGGGAGCGTGTATTCATATACCCGAAGTTTTAGAAGGAGAAAGTATTGAACGCCAAAGGCGTGAAGCTTCTATTAATTGATCCCAGAGAATGTTTTTCAATCTTTAGCTCTACAGAAATTTGTATTTTCATCTATTCACGAGATCATTTATTTACTCGATTGGAGGAGTTCTACTTTCATTTCCCAAGTTTAGGCCTCTTACTTAGCACAAATCATAAACAGTTTTTTTAGTCTGTTAATAGCTTTGCAGTGGCGGATCCAGGGCAGTTATGTCAGAAAGAAATAACGGAAAATATATTTTCATTTTAAAATGTTTTAGAGCAAATCCTGTTAGGAATATTTTAGTCTTAAATATTCTTTATGATTTTCTAACAAACAGTGCATGTTGTTTAAAAAAAGTCTTCCAAATTTAAAAAAACTTCTATAATTTAATTTGATCTACCCAAGATCCACAACTGACTTGATTCCAAAAGTCATGACGCATAGCTGTTTTTGTTTAGTTTTTTGAAATGCAAAACAAATAAGACCAAATTCTTCATCCACAAACACAACTAAATGGTTCCATTTATTAGAACATCATTCAATCCCTTGAAGCAACCACGATCACTGGGCTTATTAAAAGATCAATTACCTGAAGAGTACAGAAAATTAACGATTTTTTCCAACAATGGCAAACATCATAGCGAGAATCTTGACACTGGGATTCATTCGAATAGAAATGCTGTTTACACGATTGATATTAAAACCGGTGACAGAGAAAATGCTGGTACTGATTCCACAATATCCATCAGATTTTCAGGTGAAGAAAAACTTGTTACAATATTCCCTCTTTACAAGTATCTTGTAAAAACTAGAGAAGCCTAATAGCTATACGAATATCAATAGCCTTAATAAAATACCAGCCATCACGAAGAAAGGATTTTACCACAAATTTCAAAATTTCCATTAGTGTATGTATCAAAACTAGGTAGGGCATATACTGCAACAGTTTACTTTGGATGCTGTCCAATAAAAGATCATAATTTTTTTAGGTTCGAAAGGTCGAACAAACTACATAAGGTTGAATAAACGTTTGCACAATGATTTTGAACGAGGACAAAATGATACTTATCGAATAACAGCATTTGACGTGGGTGAGATCTATTGCGTGGAGCTGTCTGCTAATGTTGGTTGGAAATTTGTACATCGTAATCCAGATTGGTTTGTTGACAAGGTAACACAATTCAATTTAACACTTTTTATTTGACGTTTCTTGTAAAAATATTGGTGAGTGAAAAGGAAAATTCTACCTTCAGATAAAGATAACCATCAACTCAAGTCAGAATTGTTTCACTAGTTTCCCATATCAATGGATTTACGATCATCTCGTATTGTTCCGTGAAGAAGGTACATTAAATCAATGTCATAAACGATGATCACCAGGGTTATTGCAAAGAGAGGGTATAGGTTATAAAGTATCCTTGTTCAATGCATTTTTTGAATATGCAACTCTTAAAAAATATGTTTACGAAGATTGTGAGAAATTACCCAACTCAAATTTGATCAAAAAACGCAAAAAGACTGCTGTTAACCCAAAGTGAAGCAAAATTTTTTTGTTTAATGACCATGACAGCGTTATTTAATATCGAAAGATCAGGCCAAAAGTGAGCTATTTTTTGTTAGCAAAGTTTGATTTTCGCGCCTTAGCCATATGCCTTTACGACGCTTTAACATGGATTGAGATCTATCTATATATGATCAGTGCGTAAATAATTAGTTTTTACCACAATGAAATGATCAATCTGAGAATTAAATAATTGGTAGTAGGTGTTGCTACCTGAACTCGTATTAGCAAGATATACTTGCTTTTAAGCGATATTACACGTTGTTTTAGTTGAGCTTCAATTACAATTTAATTTCAAGTATTAAACGCAAAAGTATGTAATGAATGGATGATGTCATAAAATTTTGGGGGTTAAGGGCATTTTGAACTTGTATGTATTTCGAACTATTTAAAAACATTCTTCCAATAATTTACTCACTGTCTTACAAACTTTTTTCACAGCCAATAACTTGAAACATCTGACACTTATTATTTTTCAAAGCTACCTTACCATTCAATGAAATGCCTGCAATAGTAGCCGAACACCGTCGGAAGGAGCTGGAGAAAAGAAAAGAAATATATCAATGGTACTGGATCCGAGATAATTTGCCCGGATGTGTTAAAGCTGCAACTTATAATGATCTGCCTAGAAATTCACGATTTTCTGATGAAAAGTTAAGGTTGGTTGTAAATACTGACCAAACAATTGTTACTAAATCTTTCATTTTTGTCTTAGTGATATTCCAGCCTTTGCTGCAAATACAGTTATTAAAAACTTCTTTCAACATTGCAATGTGCTCATGATTACTGATCTTATATGAATAAAGCATTGCATGAATAATTTATGTCTGCTGTCTGCATGTTTTCTCTTTATATGTTGCAAGTCCTTGTAAGTTTTATGCTTATTTAATTATTTTGTTATGCATCTATCGACAAAATAAGAAATATTTGCTTCTCTTGATATTTGATTTGCAGCAAAAGTAAAAACAGCACAAAGCAAAATTCGGCATGTTTTAACACAATTAAGTTAAAGATACAAAGATATCTACAGGGGCTCGCATGTTTATGAACTCCAAGTATCACGTGCAAATATGAAAATTTCCCTTAATGTGCCAAATGAACGCGAAGACCGCCAAAATAGATCTAATGCATAAAAAAGTTAATGTCGACCGTTCAAATATTAATCCAAAATATCGAGACACATAATATTCGAAGTACATTGCATAAACTTTTCGAAGTACTTATGACCATTAAAAAAACATTCCAATTGTCGATCTTTGCAGTGGTGCATGAATATATACTTAACTCATTAAAAGGATAGCTTGTATTATGACATTAGCCTCCTTGTAACGTAGATTTAAACTATGAAGGAGTATAATTGGTATATTTATATTGAAGTAAATATTACTTGCATTTTTTCTAGATCCTACCATGCACGAGGAAAAGGTACCCCTGTGAACTTGAGCTACTGTGAAAACTGGGATAGCTATAGTGACTACCACATTTTACATGATCACTGGTCGTCACATCCAACTATGGCAAAGCGTTGGCAACAAGATCGCTGGTTTGCTTACCAGTTCTTAAACGGTGTGAATCCAGTTTCAATAACTCGCTGTAACTCTCTTCCTGAAAATTTTCCAGTAACCCATGATTTAGTGAAGGCGTCCCTTGACAGAGGAGAAAGTTTGGAAAAAGAAATAAACGTAAGAAGATTGTATATTTTTTCCCATATTAAGGTGTTCATATATGTTGCTTAACAATGTCAGTAATATCAAACAATGCGTAAAATATATGCCATCTAATTATAATGACATTATGGGGATTTTGCCCCCGTCCGAAGAAATCTTGCCAGCACCACTGTTTTTAATCTCAATCAAAACGAAGTTTCGTCATTTACATCGTCAACTTTGAAATTTTTTTTGGATGTACATGTGATGATGCATCTGTTCTCAGGAATTGCCCTCAATCAATTAGACTAAAATGTTTTCTAATGATAATCATATTTATTTGTATAATATCATTTAAATTCTCTCGGAAAGATGACGTTCATATTGTCTTGTAATGTTAATTCAATCTTTTTAGGAATTTTCATTTCCAATAAATAACTTTGAAAATTTTGAATTATTTTATGTAGGATGGCCATATTTATATTGTTGATTATGAAATTTTGGTTGGATGTAAAACATATGGTGGACTTGTTCTTGATGATTTTGGTTACCAAGCTCCTTTTCATCTTAAACATGATAAAGCTGATGTAAGATACTGCGCAGCCCCTCTGGCTTTGTTTTATGTGAATAAAGAAGGACATCTCATGCCAATAGCAATCCAAATTAATCAAGAGCCAGGTCCTGCGAACCCAATATGGACACCACACGAAGAACACCAAAATGATTGGATGTTGGCAAAGTTTTGGCTACGTGTTGCTGAATCTAATTTTCACCAGGTTAGTTTATCCGAGCTTACACAGCAAATCACGAACTTTTTTCAGCCACATAATTTATCTTTACAAAGATGAATTGGACATCGACCATACAGAGACGGACTTAATAGAGGTGCAGGGGTTGCAATCCCACCACTTGAAACATCAAATTTCACCCCCCTAATTATATTATTCACCTCTCTAAGAAAAATTCTCACTTCCTCCTCAATTATTAGAAAAATAAATCAGTAGTACAGTTGAACTGAATTTTTCAAAGCATAATTTTAACTTTATACACTTCTTTATATTAGACCGGCCTAATTCTGGACCCTTACATTGTCTTACGTCACTTACTTAACAGCTCAGCCCTCTAAAGTTTTTGGCACTACCCCTGTGACAAATATGAAATTCCTTCCATGAAACGACCAGGTTATTCTTGCTATAGTTTGAAGCGGACCTGCCAACACATTGCAAAATTAAGTAAAGTAGACGACAAAATTTTTGAAATGATATTTCACACAGCTCGGTAGAATCCCAGTTGTACATTGCAGATACTAGTCATGCACTCATTGTTGTATATATTTTAAGCAGTGCTATAAAAGTTCTACGCTTCCCGGGATCCAGCCAAGCGTTAAATGATTTTAGCGAATGGAAACGATTCGATACTTATCATCAGATAAATCTTCTCGAGCAATTTCACAATATTCTGATTTAATAACTACGCAAAATATTTAAAATTAAAACAATCAATTTGGCCTAATTTGAGAATTACAACAGGAATGAATTGCGGAATTTAACAAACAGCTCCAATTTTTAACCTTGAATTTTTGCCCCTATCAATCCCTCGAATCCCATTTTACGCCTCACTGAATCCCGGCTAATCGGGATCATGTAAACAGCTCCTTAGATTTGTATGTAAGAACGTTCATTCAATAAAGTCGATGAGCAGTTGCTAAAACGGGTTTAGAGTAAATAAGATTTTAACAATAACATTAACGTCTTTGGCTCGTTCATTAAACACAAATAATTTTCATACAACACAACGCAAAATGATCCTAAATTCTTTTGGACGGGAATGTTTTCGCCGTTTAAGCATCGTGGTATGTATGTCTGCATGAAACGGTACCATTGGCTGCACGTGGCTGCAGTTATCGTGCTAATATTACGGTGGAGTGCTTCAAAAGGGAAGGCGAGTCATAAATTCTCATAATTGTAAGCCTTGACTCCTTGCTGCCCACTCTATTGCTGACAAAAAGCTAAATTTCAGGTCTGGCAAAATTGACTTGTATTGCTTCTCTGAGGGATTTGATAGCTTGCTCCACTATATTTACGAACGGACTGTATGCTGGTAGTTTTTGTAGTTCAGTATGAGGGCCTTGAATTGGTGAAATAGTTATGTGCTGGTTCACCATCCAATACGAAAATGACTTCCTCATCAGGATCCAACTGCTACATCGCAGTGATCACTCTCTTATATAACCTCTGTATAACCGGTATTCAGCACTTGGTGTATTGATAATGGATTGTATACAGAGAGCATTTTCACGTAGATTTTCATTTTACGTTATGTTGTATTGAAAAATTATTTGTGTTTAATGAACGAACCAAAGACGTCAATGTTATAGTTAAACTCCTATTGATAATAAAAACCATTTTAATGACTGCTGATTGACGTTATTGAATGAACGTTCATGCAAACAAATCCTAATAAACAATATATTCATTTAATTGATCGCAGTTTTGCGCTGATGAGAAATGAATAAGTGCGCATGAATAGAAAGTCCACGCTACTGTACGCTTATTTTTTGCATTGAACTCCCAAAGACGTTAATGAATGCTTGAGAATATTCAAATTTCTTTATTGAATAAACTTTTTGTTCTAGTTATTGTCTAATTGTCACAAATCAACGCATTTACGTTTTATTGAATGGTCTTTGACCCAAATGTTGACGTGCTTTCCTGTATTGACTTCAAAAAGGCGTAATATTCATGTATGTGTATACCTCTATTTTCAGCTTTGTACACATTTACTCTGCACTAACTTGGCCACAGAACCGTTCGCAGTATCGGCATGGCGCAATCTTGCATCCCACACCCCATATTTAAGCTACTTCTACCACATATCAAAGATTTGCTGGCATGTAATACAATACGTCGAAAAGAACTACTTGGTGAAGGTGGCGTTGTCGACCAAACCCTATCTCTTGGTGGTGGTGGTCATATGGAATTCATGGAGAAATGTTTTAAAAAGGTTTGTTTGTTATATGAGCAGGGGTGTCGTAGTTAGCAGGGTCTAGGGAGTAACGGACCCCTCTCATGTTCCTCTATCGATAATTTTTAACAAATTTCAGTATTATATTAGTAACTACACCAAAATAACGCCCATGCCACGCCCAATTTATCAGAAAATTTTACGCCCAGACTCCTCTAAAGCACCTAGACTTCATTACGTCCCTGCATGCGAGACCGCGTCGTTTATGAAAAAAGGAAATATGTAAATCATTTTGCCATTTCTCAAAGCCGCTAAATTATTTCATATTGATTTATTAAACAGATGAATTTTGAAGATTACAACTTCCCAAATTCTTTGAAGAAACGTGGAGTTGATGATCCGTCAAAACTTCAAGAGTATTATTATCGTGACGATGGACTCGCCCTGTGGGAAGCCATTCAAAAATTTGTCAGTGAGATGGTTGGCATTTTTTATAGGAGTGATGAAGACGTCAAGAAAGATGATGAAGTTCAAAACTGGATCTTTGACGTTTATGAAAATGGCTGGAGGGAGAAAGCTGCCTACCATGGCCTCCCATCCAAGTTAGAATCTCGAGAACAATTTGTAAGAATCTTGACTATTTTGATATTTACTTGGTCCTGTCAACATGCAGCAGTAAACTTTAGTCAGAAGGATCATTATGGATTTACACCTAACGCTCCGGCTATCATGCGCAAGCCACCACCCACAAAAAAAGGAGAGGCATCAAATTTGTCCATTTTGTTAACACTTCCAAACAAAGAGCAGGCATTTAAAGCAATATCAACAATCAGTGTAATTTCAAACTTTTCAAAAGATGAGGTATGATGAACACCAATACTAGCAACATTGCTTACTGAGGAAAGCTTAAGGACGTTTTCATTTCAAATGAACGTGTGCTTGTATAGTCCACTCTTTCCGTTGAGTAAGAATATTCGCGATTTTTTTGCATTTCTCTTGTAAAAACACAAATTGAATTATTGCTTTGAGTACTAAGAAATTTTTCTTAAAGTATTACAAAAAACTTGTTTTAGGCAGTGCACTCGGTTATTGATTATAATGAAGAAAGACTTTGTTTTATCATTTCTACTGACCAAAATATAGAAAAAGTGAGAGTCTTGTACAATGAGAAAATTTAAACGCAATTCATTGCCGTGTTTTATGTACCAGACGAGTGGATGCAGATGGTTGTTTTTTGTTGTTGCTTTTATATGAGCTATTTATCTCAGCTAAGCAATAACATTGTAACATTTTATTTCAGTGGTATTTTATTAAATTAAGTTTTTTGAATTTTTTGCAGTATTGTCTGGGTGACTACCGTGGCACTCACTGGACCGAGCAAGATGTACGAAGTGCGATTTCTCGATTTCAGGATAGCCTAAAAGAATTTCTGAGAAGATTGAAAACGAAATAAAACATTGGAAGTTCCCTACACTTATCTTCTGCCAGAATGTGTTCCAAATGGAATAACAATATGATGATGAACCAACGCTATAGATATAAATGTTTTTTTGTTTGTTTGCAATTTTTATGCAATATAATTAAGATATCAAAATGCTTCAAATGCTTGATAAGTTATATTTACTCAAGTAATTTGCTGTAATGATAATAATATTTCATTTTTCACCAAAAAGATAAAGTTTATGTCTTTATCATCCCAAAGTCAATGTTCTTTCTATTAGATTGTTTAGATATGTGGCTAACAGACTATCAAATTTGCTGCAAATTACCGGTCCTTTAAAAGCCGTGATTGTTTCATAAATTTTATCTTGATAAAGAGACTTTTACTCACTTCTTTTAAAAACCAATATTTCTTCGCTTGGTGGGCCACTATACCGGATCTTAGCGTTCATGAAAAAAGCTATAGCTGCCAATTTTAAATTCAAAGTGTCTTTAGAATAATACTATTGTTGTGCATTTTGAAAGCACAACATTATAACAATGGGTTTGAATTATTTGACTCTAAGGTGCTTAGAAATGTGAATTTATTCAAAACTGCGATGTAGCAATTTATTTTTACGTGCCCTAGATACGCAATTGGGAGTGGCTATTACAAAAGCTTCTGTAATGTATTCTGAGCTTCGGCCCATTTCAAACGTCAAATTTTACACGCGCGGAATGCATTTAAAACAATAGAAAATGAGATAAAATTCCTCAATATCTTTTGTTTTAATTGCATTAGGCTCATGCGAGATACGACGTTTGAAACAGACCTTAGGCCGGGTTCAAACGTCGCATTTTACATGCGCCAATCAAATCTGAGTTTTAGTCGACTAAAATAGTTTTATGCGTAGTTTGATTCAGACGTTGAATTTAACAGTCGCACTTTTTATAGTTATGCCTCCACTTTTTCATAGTTTATTCATTTTCTTGTACTAACTTCCTAAAATGGCGAACAGGAAAATGTTGAGTTTATGCATTTCAAATATAATTCGTGTTAATAGGAAAAGACGAATATTGATGCATGTTACAGCAAATAAACTATTGGAAAAGAGACGGCAGCTTCTGCAAATTTCCCATGTTTTTCTACGGTTAATTGGTCAAAAAAATGCCTTCATACGTAGCCCTCCTTATCGATCATGTCGAAGACAAGATAGAAATTCCGGCAGGTGGAAGAAAGTTGGGAGTATTTTTTCTGATCTTCGATTCAAAAAAACATTTCGTGTATCTCGAGGAAACTTTCTTTTTATTTTAAGTCGTATTCGATCTATACTTCAAAAGCAAACTGTCACAGAGGAGCCCATTTATCCGGAGGAATGACTTGGTATATGCCTTTACAGTTTGGAACGAGGAGATTACTTTTAGACCATCGCTGAAATGGCAGGAAGAGGAGTATCAACGGTGAGCACCATTGTGCAGCAGGTATGTCAACTTCGCGTTGAATACTTATGGAATGAAATAATTTCAAAAAAACATGCCGAAATGTCAGACTGATTTCAAGAAAAAAATCGTAGACATGGAAGAATTATGGCAATTTCCTTGTATCTGGGATGCTTTGGATGGTTGTCATATTCCTATAAAATGCCCCCTCACCCCGGTGGTCTTCAAGCGTGCAAAAAATATCATAACTACAAGAATTTTTATTCAATTGTTTTAAAGGCCTTGGTCGATTCTACTTCACCTTCGGTGCTCTCACAAGAGGACAATCGAAATGAACGTATGCTCGCCCGAAAATATGTACTCCTACCAATTTACTGATGGACTTCCTCACTCCCAATCTTTTCACGAAAGCATGCATTGCAACGAGAAACCGCTCGTTCTGCTTTCCAACCAACACTCTCTTCGTCGTCTTCAAAAATAGAGCACCTTGTACATAAAAATTTTTGCACTTTAAACAAGTGTATTTTGTTAAACTTGTGCACGAAATACGAGGGCCATTACCATCACTCGCCGCCACCATGTTTTTACAACTTTGCGCATGGCATTTAGCATGGAAATAATTGCTTTTTGCTTAGAAATATCTTTAAAAAAATTATGCATTAAATTCGGCTCATGTAAAATGCGACGTTTGAATCAACATCGAATTTTCGTCGAATATTCGACTAACTCAGTCGAATATGCGACTAAAGTCGCATTAAATTAAAATCCGTCGAATTTAATTGATTCAAACGTCGCATTTTACATGCACATAATTTTCGCATTTCATTCGGCGCATGTAAAATGCGACGTTTGAACTGGGCCTGAGAATAAAATATTCCAATTTTAAAAATTGCAGTCTTAAGGCTTTATTCTCACTGATGAAATAAATACAAGCAATATAGAAAAAAGCCGTTAGTAAAAAACTCCATAACTCATCAAGTCGACATATGCACATGCATAAATGGAAAGAACAAAAAATGAAGGAAATTAAAACAAAATTTTAATAGGAAACTTTTTGTACTATCAACTAATTCATAACTGTTTCACAAAAATTATGTGCAGTGATATCAACTTTGTCACGACTGTACCACAAGGTGTTGTGCAGTTATATCAACTAATCAATGACTATACCCACAAGTATGGTGTGCAGTCATATCAACTAAGCTGTCCCAAAGAGGACCAAATAATTATGTAAAAAAATGTTTATATTGTACGTTTCCTTCAAAATAATAGGCCTAATATCGATAAGTTTACTAGCAGTCACGTGGAAAATGAGAAAATAGACAAAAATTAAGTGAAGTTCAAATTGCTGTTCCGTTTGGAACACGTTCAGGAAGAAGATAAATGTAGGGAATTTCCAAAACTTTATTTCGCTTTTTGATTTTCTCAGAAATATCCTCCAGATTATTTTGAAAGCGTGATATGGCACCAAGGGCTTCCAAATCCTCCCAAGCAGTGCAGCTGTAATTACCTAAATAACGCTAAAAATATAGAAATACATAATTAAATGATTATTTTAATAGAGCTAGTTTGCCAATTAGAGTCTTAGTGTAGCATCGTTATCTAAGCCATACGCACAAAAATCTATACGGAAAATCTAAAGCAATTAGCATTAAATTAATGCATCAACTCGGGTTTTCAAAAGACAATGATTAATAGTATTACTTTTGATCATGAGTAACTAGAAATTCGAAAATGCATTAGATTGACTGTGTAAATGTGATAGTGCTGTTCCTTTCAAAAAATTCTTTGTTTCTTACTTAGACAGAACGAAGCAGTCACGTGAAATAAAATAATTGTTACTAATTAATAACGAAGAAACAATTAATACCTCATCTTCTGAAAATTTGGTCAATATATAAACTGTCGCTATTGCCTTGACTGCCTGAGATTTATTTGGAAGAGTTGATAGAATGGACTTTAATGTTGCTTCTCCTCTCTTGTTTGGTGGTGGCTTACGCATGATAGCAGGAGCATTAGGTGTGAAACCATAATGATCCTTTTGGCTGAAGTTTACTGCTGCATGTTGACAAGAAAACGTAAATATCAAACAAGTCAACAATTCTACAAGTTGCTCTCGAGACTCAAACTTAGCTGGGAGGTCGTGGGTTGGATTTCCAAGCGTCTCACGCCAACCGTTTTCATAAACATCAAGTATCCAAGTTTGAATTTCATCATCTTTCTTGACGTCGTCATCACTTTTATAGAAAATACCAACTATTTCACCTACAAAATTTTCAATAGCTTCCCACAGGGCGAGTCCGTCGTCACGATAATAATACTCAGGAAGTTTTGATGGATCATCAACTCCACGTTTTTTTAGATTCTTTGGTAAATTGTAATCCTGAAATGTGGTCTAATAAAGGCAAATGGAGTGGTGGTCTTTTAAAGGGAAATTTAATGTATGAAAACGTTTTGCCAAATGATTTCTCAATACAATTTTATTTGGAAAATTGGATTGATGTTATATTCATAAAAGAGGCAACAAACCTGCTTAAAGCATTTCTCCATGAACGTCACGTGACCACCACCTCCGAGTGACAGAGATTGGTCAACAATTCCTCCTGTACCAATCAACTCTTTCCTGCCAATAGTATCAATGGCTAGCACTCCATAGATGTGAGGTTGAAGTAACTTAAATATTGGATGAGCTGATGAAAGATTACGCCATGTTGACAATGCAAATGGTTCAGTTGTTAAGTGAGTGCGCAGTAAATGCGTACAAAGCTAAAAAAAGACGTTAAATACTTCAATTATCTGCCATAAAATGCTTGTGCAATATTTAACAAGTTTTTCACTTAAAAAGAATGCACTTTAATGTTCAAGTTATCTTTGTGCAGATAAATTATGTAGCTGAAAAAATAGTCCGTAGTTTGCTGTGTAAACTCAGATAAACGAACCTGGTGGAAATTAGATTCAGCAACGAAGCCAAAGCTTTGCTAGCATCCAATCATATGGGTTTGGTTCGTGTGGCGTCCATATTGGGTTCTCAGGACCTGGCTCTTGATTAATTTGGATTGCTATTGGCATGAGATGCCCTTCTTTATTCACATAGAATAGAGCAAGTGGGGCTGCGCAGTATCTTACATCAGCTTTATCATGTTTAAGATGATCAGGAGCTTGGTAACCAAAATCATCAAGAACAGGTCCACCATATGTTTTACATCCAACCAAAATTTCATAATCAACAATATAAATATGGCCATTCTAGATAAAATAAGTCAAAATTGTTATACTTATTAATAAAATACGACAATTCTGAGTATATACAAAATGTATATACAATGTGCCCTCACGGCTATCATCATAGTGCAATGGTGACTCATGCATTTGGGACACAGGATGTACGGTTATATATATATATTAAATCCCTCATGTTTTTCTTTTTAAACGTAAGCTGTGTGAGCAGTTAAATAATCGTTTCAGGGATGTTAAGTATACTTAACTTTAAAAATATTGTCGATCGGTGCATGCATGGAGAAATGATGCCTCGTAATGCTGCTTGAGAGCATGACGAAACATTTTTAAGACAAATGTTTATAACGTGACATAATGTCTTTTGAGCATATTTGTCTATCTTAGCAAGATTTCATAAGTCTATAGAATATGTTTTCTTATAGCACCAATTTGGAAAACTATGCATCGTGAGACAGCAAAGTGTTATTATAAACTTTAAATATCATATTTTGTGTAAGAAGGTTGTAGTTTAAAGCCCAGTTTAGCTAAGGAGTTTCCATAGTGATGTAGCAACAGTGCCAAAATGTAGATCCAAAGTAAGTATTCAGATCTTTTATTGTGCTGTAACCAACATATAAAACGGTGGAGTTATTCATGAATTTGAAACCACTTCTCAATGTAAAAGTATCACAAGTACAACATATATGAGCTTCTAACCTTTATTTCTTGTTGCAAAGTGTTTCCTCTATCAAGAAACGCCTTGACATCATTGTCAGTTACGGGAATTTGCTTGGTATAGCGTCACATCGTGTGATACTAACTGGATTAGCACTATTCAAGAACTGGTAGGCAAACCAGCGATCTTGATCCCAGGAGCTTTCATAAGCTGGAAGATCACCTAGTAGCCATTCGTGATATAGACTTTTGTAATCGTCATAACTGTCCCAATCTTCAAATAGCATTGCAACTTTACCGATGCCCAAATTGGCTAAAGCAGTCAATCTGCTCCTCTTATAGGATCTGGTAAGTATATAAATAGAATTTTTTGAACATAATATTGCTGATGTGCGATATAAAGCTTATTTTACAACATAGCTGTAGATTAATATTATCTATTTAGTCATATATAGTCGAGTTATCAAAGGCCATGAATAAGCAGGGATGAAAATATTTGCTTTTGTGATAATATATTCCATCAAAACATCCATACCATCATCTATTAAAAATTTTTTGAGAGTTCAGTGTGTAAATACAGTTATTAACATAATTAGCATAACATCAGATACATTATATAGGTAACACCATTACTTTCGAATTTTTAAATAAAAATGGCCAGGGTTGCGTCAGTAACACATTGTATAACTTCATTGTAAAAATTTAACTCTACGGTGGTTGAATTTTGACTTATTTTTAAAAAATGCACAGATTTATCATTAAATAAAATGTTCAACAATTAACATGTTTATGCACATAAACAAGTACAACAACACCAATTTAATAATGCTTTCGCAGTTCATATTTCTCTGCTCTGACCTTGATTTTTCATCAGTAAACTGGACGTCTCTAGGAAGATCGTCATGAGTTTCAGCTTTAATACTCCCAGGCATGTGATCTGTTACCCAATCCCATTGATATATTTCCTTTCTTTGCTTTAGTTCTTTTTGGCGTTGCTCGGCAACTACCGGTGGCATATCATGGAATGGTAAATTTGCTACACGATATAGAAATATTTTAGAGTTTTTAACTGAAGTTTTAATTTTACACTTCGTTGAACTAGCACATTTAACTAAAGCATTTACTAGTTTGCTTTATGCAAGTTTGCTGGTTTGATTGCCGAGTCATTTTTAATTTTCAAGCCATCCTTATTTACAAACTGTATAAAGAATTTTATGAATAGCTTCGTTTGTTTTTATTGCACAAATAGGTCACTTTTCATTATTGTTTGGGACAAAGTAAAATAATTTTCACGAATTTCTTTTTCACTTTACTGTAAGATAGTAACTACGAAATGATATATTCCGAATCAATATTTTACTGTGGGGTGGGGAAGAGAGAGGAGTAAGTGGCGTGATGCTACTTTTTCACAGGGTAATTTTTGAAAGGTGTGGAGACAATTTTGAAACATAAAATGACTCTAGCTTATCAAATATTTCACCAAGATGACACGCTAAAATGAAGTATTTGGAATGAAATTTGAGACATTTTTTATTCTACTCTTCCACTTCATCAACAACGATAAAGAAAACAAATCAAAGAAAACTCTGATTAAAATAACAAATGTACATTGCGATATATGTACCTTCTCCAGGCAACAAAACAATTTCATTGATTACCCATCTGTAACACGGGAAAGCAAATACACCACTTTGGGTTGAGCTATTAATAGTTACCTAGAAAAAACCCCACAAAATCTAAAGTTTCATTGATTCAACTTACGGATACAAGTAGAATTAGTGAAATTTTCACCAGTATAAACAAGAAAATGTTAAATTTATCGATATATGAACTCAAAATTTCAAGAATATTGTTTTCACAGGTTAATTTTTTCGCTCAGTTTTTTACCATATTTGCCATAAAATTGTAGCGAGGTGAATATTTCCTCCAGAAAGATTCAAGGAGAAAAACAAAACTGTTCAATAACAAAATCAATAGTTCACATTATTGATCGATAGGTTACATAAGGACGTCATTTTATTTAAATCATTTAAAACCACAGTCAAATTTTTTATCATTCACATTGACAATTCTTTTTTTGGTGAATACTAAATGCTAAACAATTCATAAACCAGGTCCAGTAAGTGAGAAGGTCTAACAATTCAGCTCTTCATCTTGTAAAATTGACAAAACTAAATTTGATTCCTGTCATTAAGAGGAATACAAAACTCGCTAAATCCCTGTAGGGAACATAAACTAAGTGTAAAAGATTTCTAGGGAGTATGTATGAGTCAAACAGGATCAATGTGATATTTCTTAGCACTGCACTTGACGAAATAAATAAATCGAGATTTTCAACTACTGGACAAAGAAAAAAATCTACATCAAATTGTACCTTTTCTACAAACCAGTCAGGGTCTTCAGACGTCAATGGAATCCAAGACGGACGGGCATTAAGTTCTACAAGTTGGACATCACCAACATCAAATGCTTCCACTCTATAGAGGTCATTACTTCCACGTTCGAAGTCTTTGTGAAACAATTTGTCAAGTTTCAAGTAATCTGTGCGACCTTTTGGGCCTAAACAATAAACATTCAAATTTCGTAGTCAGGTCAGTATATGTGGACTGCACCAATAAGCTTAAATACACGGGATATTGATTTCTTACGTCATACTTGCATATTTAAAGTTGTATATATGTGTTATAAATGATGAATTTATCTTCTCACCAGTTAATCTGATATATACAGTGGCATCAGTAGCAGCACCCTCTCGTTTACCAGTTTCAATTTGAATTGCGTAAAGAGCATTGTCATTAGCTGGAGTTAGAGTGCCCATCTTCATTTTCCTTAGCATCTGTACATGGTTGTACACCTCAACACGTATTTGGCCGATGCTGTTGTAATCTTCCGGCGACTCGGCTTTTAACAATCCCAGTGATTCCGGCTGACGCTCGATATTGAAAGTCGTACTAAACGTAATTATAAACTGATATTATTTACTGATCAATGTAAAAGTAGTATATATTTTGTTTACTATTTGCGAAAGACCAAAGGTAAAGTTTACTATATAATATGCTTATAAATACCATACGTACATAATACAAATAGCAAAGTATATTTCGAACTATATTATATTTTTGTTTGCTTGATAAAAATTCATTACACTAAAAAATTCTTAAAAAGTCAAACACAGTTTACGTAGGTATTGTTTTCATACTTGTTTGGCAATTGCCATTTGCCAAAATCAAAGAAGAAACAGTTGTATTGACGTCAGTTTGTTTGTTGCAAAGCTAATAACACAACTAACCGCTCTAGTACATCTGGGGATAATGGAGTGTTTATGGTAACAGTGGCTAGATCCAGCCATGGATGTGTTTCCTTATCCCATAAGATTCCTGCGTGATAAATAGTTGCTGTGTCTTCAGGGGATTGATCGTGAATTTGGATTTGCAGGCGATAGGTAACCGGTTTATTTTTCAGGCGTTCAACGTATTCCTTACGAAGATAGTCATCTGGTCGCTTCTCGTTCTCGTGACGACTAAAAATCCTAATCAAAATTTCATTGTATTTGATAGAAATAATGTTGAACATGGACCCCCCCCCGTCATGCATATGTCAGCTTAAATGATCCAGGGTGGTGCAGAATGCTTTGTACAATGCTTTCTGAAATTGATAAATGTTGTTGTCGTTGACTTCTTTAGTTTTATAATAAGTATAAATTGCTATTGATAATTTATGATGCAAATTCAGTTCCTCAAGTTTCAAATCTTAATCACTGTAAAATACCAAGATATAATAACTTTTCTAGATTCTATATATATATATTCACCGTGAAAGATGGGTACATTTATGCAAACAAAGTTGTTCTCGGTAAAGAAATGATATATATGTGCATCGTAGAACATTACTTTTTATAAATGTCGAAATACAAACCAGATATTTCTTTGTTCTTCTTCAGTCAGCCTTCCGCTTGCATTTTCCTCTTTTACTTCTACGTCACCTGGAACTGCTCGATATCTACAATATCGAACTTTACCATCTTTTGCTTTGAAATACATGGTTAACTGAGAATAATAGTAGAGATGAGCAAATGAGTCAGGTGCTCGACGCAGTGCCTCCACCAGATTGTAGTAACTAGCAAAACAGACAATGTTTCGAATGATCAAGATTTCAGGTTTTAAGTATGCATGGTGAATATAGTCCATAATAAGTTTCTATACCAACAAGAAAACATGCAAAACCATTATCTTTATGAAAATGTGAAAGTTAGGATGGTGTGAGCAGATTTTTAGTTTCATTTACTAGAATAAAGAAAAATGTAAAGATAATCGTTGTTTTTACTTGCAGGCTGTAGCGTAGCTAGCCCGACTCTTTACTCTCGTTATGCAAATATTTTTGTATTAACAATTAATATCGTGAGAACAATATATTTCTAGAGAAATGAATGATGGTAATTCTTTATAATTTACATAGCTGGAGTAAATCTGCAGGATGGCTATCCTACAGCTGGCAGGTTAATTAATAAAATAATGTATAAGTAAATGATATATCCAAATTAAATGAAGTTGCACAGCTTTATTTATTTTAAAGTTTTCTGCTGCATATCTGGTGATACAAATGCTTACTAGTAAGGATTTTTGTAGACGTATTCTTTTGCAGTGTCTCCTTCATTTACTGGAAGAAAGTCGTCCAAACTGTTGACATCCCAAAAGATATTGGCCTCGCCTGTATTCATGACGATATCCAAAGGACTTATGTCGTCGGCGTCCGCAAATTTAATTGAAAATGATCTGGCGTCAGCTCCAGCATCATCAGTGAATTTGAGATTTCCATGTCGCAACCTTGCATTGAATTGGCGACCTATTTGTTCAAAAATGCTGTTATCCCCTTTAAAATTTTTACAAACAATATTATCTTTGATGTGTCATATGTTGCTTTAGTTCTATATGTAGTTTTCTGCTTCATCTGCGTGGCTCTGTAATTATAGCTACAATGCATTCCTTTTATCTGTGATGTGTATAAGAGCAAAGTTGCTTGTGGTCCATGTCACATCATGCATAAAATTAAAAAAAGAAAAATTTAAAAGATAAACTGCATTATTTTTGTGTGCGATCATCTTATACATGCTTTTGGAAGCCTGTATAATTTATTTAGTTAATTATTTCAATAAATTGCCTCAATCCATGGTATGAACTTAATGCACCGTATTTCTAGCTTTAATTTATTTTAAATGTATGGTTTTCATGATCTTTCTGATATCAGTAGACAATGAAAGCTTTTCATGTAAAAGTTCATTTAAATTCTTCACATGACATTTTACCTCTTTCTTACAACAGTAGGGTGCTCTTAAATCGAACATCTTCCCCATTAAAGAAAGCATAATTTTTAGAGCCCTTCATTGGACCCCTTCAGTGTCGTCGCCAAAATAACAAAATTTTAAGAATAATGATGTGTAATAAAAAAAGACAACTACATATACTTTTGAAGATATTGAATGCAAAAGTATTCTTACCCAATTACATGATATGAGCACCTCCAGCAGATTTAAAATGTACATGATTGCTCATATAAAACATATATTTGTTACGAAATAAAGAAATCATATCAAATTATCATGAATTTTAAATAAATGTACGGAATCTTACTTTAAGTTAACAGGCAACCAAAATCAAAGATTGTTAAAAAAGTATGAAAAAACTGTGATTTAATTCTCACCAGCTTTAAAAAATTCATGTTCTGGAAATTTCGGATCATCAACAATCTTTATTGTGCCAACACCACCAGTTCCAACTGTGTGTGTTGCTCTACGAAAACAACGGAACATTGTCGCTGCTGTAAAGATAGCTTTGAACTTCTTTTTTTGATGCTCTAATTTAAGTCCTCCAAATATTGGGTATTTCCGTGGTGGCTTAAAAGAAAGAAGTGGAAATTATATCAAACAGGTTCTAGGTATGACGTAAAATCTTTTTACATAACAGAGAAAAAAACATTGAGTTTTTTTAGTGCAAAATTAAATTTCTCAAAACTTGCAGAGTAACTTTTAGCTACAAATCGAAACGCTTCTGACAACCTGGAATTTTTTTCCCGTGATACTAGAGAATTTTTAGTGCAGTTTTAAACACAACACAGAAATCCAGGGATCAAACGGTATTTTATACTGTTTATAGGAGTAGAAATAAAGTTCTAGAAGTAGAATGGTACGTTTCTATCTTAGTACTTCAATACAAGAAAAAAAACTTCAGCTAACACAAGTCTCTTCATAGTTATCTTGTGGAATGGGGTATGCCAATTTTTACACATAAAATTCAAAAAAAGTAAAAATATACCGTGTGTTCATCTTTTATCCTCCTCTCGAGCTCTTCTTTTCCAAACTTTTCAGCAAATAATTCAAATCCAAGATTAAGCCCTATGAAGCACGACATTCATTTCATATTATTGTTAAATATTTACAATTTATAATCATAAAGTGAACCGGATATTAAATGAGATATGTGACATAGCTATATATAACACTTTATAATTACGACCTACCAGGCATTTTGCTAAAACAAGAATGTTTACGTTGTTGTATACGTCAGCAGCTAATTCAATGAAATTTCACCTATATTTGAAATAATAACTGGAATTACGTAAATTTCCTGGAGGATATGGAATATTTCAAAAAAAGCTCTTCGTAAAACCCACTAAATACTTCATCATTATTAAATGCAATCTTGGTTATTGACTGGATACAATTAAAGTCAATGTTAGCCCGGAAAAGTGAAAAAAGGCGTTTGTATATATTTATGTCCGCGAGTCAGCCTTGCCTTTAATTTTTGCAGTCAATGCTTGTGACTTCCGCCAAAGAGCACAATATTTATGACAGACTATTTTATTTTAAAAGATATTCTCATTTTTTGGTTGGAAGTCAGAAACTAACATCTTTCTAATGCGAATTATCAGTTTGCAGGTAAAAATTTTATTTAATAAAAAGAATAATAGGTTTTGTGAATGTGGAAACTATTAAAGATAGCATTTTATTGACGAAGAAAGAAATTTGATATTTCTTATGACGCGCTATTAATACTTCGCAGCCGTACTGTCTTGGTACAAGATTATTAATATTGCGATGAAAAACATGCCAGATTAATAAAGTTTTACCCTGTTACCAATAATTTTTGACATAATTTTGATCTAACACCCGGGGCTCCAATTTTTTGTCAAGAGTAAACAAGCCTTGGTACAAATATGCTTTATACGTTGAGGGATATGATTTTCTCTTTATGAGTCGATGTGAATTCTTAAACAAGGAACACTACTTGTTTGTTAAAACGGGAAATACAACATGTATCTCTGTAAAAAGATGAAAAGGCGGTGCGCAGTCAGTAAATGAGCGAACAAGTAATAATTTAGGAATAAAACCGGAAAATAAACTTATTACGACTGAAGAAAAATTTAAAACTAGTTGGGATTTTGGTCGCGCCTACAATTGCCGGAAGTGAGCGTCCGCCCTGTTCTTGGGTAGTAAAGAAAGTGAAAGAATTTTATTATAATTAATATGGCGAAAATTGTGTTATCCAGCTTAAAAATGCTTTTTATGAAGTTTAAATGAACTGTCTTCGTCATTTTTATGTGTATATGAAAGACAAGGTAATAAACGATTCTTTTGTCGACTCTTTGACTTAAGAATCTAATCTTACAGCACAATTTGGATGCGATATTTTTGTGAGTATACTCAGCTGTTTCGACTCGTAGCCTCGTAGGTTTTAATTTATCTTGGTACTTCTAAAGCAATACGTGTAAAGCTTTACCTAGATATATTATATAGTATTTTTACGTATGTAAAATGTAAAATCAGTAATACTATATACTTAAAACATAGCATGCGATTTAATAAAGGTATTGTACAAATAATCAAAATATTGTAGGTATTGAACAATTCAGACAACATTTCTTGTCTTCAATAATGAGATGATAATGGATAAATACTGAATCAAACTATACTGCTTCATTAAGTTCATATAAAAGATTAACAACATGCAGTGTATTTATTTCAATTTTTAGGAGTGAAAAGTGAAAACCTCCGCCCAATTAGTTGTTACTTATTGTTGATCGGTCATTATCCACTAAGTTTGTTGGGCAGCTGTAGGTCTTTCAACAAAAACACTTCCTAGTGATTTCAAGTTTCAATTGTTTGTATACGAGAAAGTAGATAGCAGTGAGTAAATTCTCATTATTCCTGAAAATCATGTAAACATTTTTACAGTTTGTACAAAAAACATACACTCTGAAAACAGGACTGACTAGGTTATAAACCATATGTCCATATGTACATGAATTTCTTTACTTTATTCTTGCAATTTTGCATGTCAATTTTTTTAGAGATATTTTATTCACAGCGTTCGAACATGAAATGCAAATTAACTTCTTTATTATTGCTCCTTAAATTTTATTATTATTCATTATGTAAGCAATGTTGCTTTTGATTGGTCAACTGCCTGCAAATAATTCTCGATATCTGTAGGTATGACGTCATATCTACTAAGAACAGTTACTACAAATATCGACGCCAGTTTTGAAAAAAATTAAAACACTGGGATTTTTGTCAAAGTTTATAAAAACAATGTGAAAGCTTTTAAACAAAAGCGATTCCCAAAACACTGAAAAGCGGCGAAGCTGGCTTTAAACATATCTACAACATATTTAAACGAGACGAACTTGATTGGACCGTTTGACAAAAATAAATTAGCGAAGCTATACGTCAGCTTCGCTTTGGCGGATAACATTGACTTCTGTCTAAATATTTCTTAATATCATGCTCAGCCTCATCCAATAATTGTTTAGTATACATGTTTTTTAACAGTATGGAATATATCTTATATGGTGCCATTTATTCGTGGTATATATTGACTTCCTGGTTGCTTCTAGCCCTGACAATCTCAAATACCTTTCTACGACAACCTGCACGACTTTTTACATACTAAAATTCGCTATGTGCGTGGTGGTAAGAACTGGAAATTGACTACTTTGTCTAAACAACAGGAAGTCATAAAATGACGTCGGTGGCGCAGAGAAAAAGAATACAAAGCAATCATTGTACGAGATTGTAGTCATTTGCTACACCTCACTGCTTTTTGAGACACAAGATCACGTTTAACCAATTGATTGCATATGACGTTAATACACATTGCTACAGCGACACATAGGTGCTGAATGTTTTCACTTACTTAGCTAATGCATTCACACAGACACTTGCATTTAAACAGTTTTTGCAAGATGGTTTCAGCGAACATGACGATTTTACAGATTGTAAGATTGTCAAAGCAATCATTGTACGAGATTGCGTATGCAAATTTTTGTCTTTAAATTATTTGGTCTACCCAAGAACACGCATCAACAGCAAGAATTTGTCTTAACTTTTGTTTCGCTTCAGAATGGTTTTAGTTTTATTTTTTCGGTTTATGCTTATATAATTAATTCTTGTGCTTACGTCGACGCAGTTGTTGCAATTTCCGCTCAAACCTTGGCTTATTTAAATTATTAAAAATCATTGCTCAGTCAAATCAAATTTGTTAACAGGATTTTCCAAACATTTTCATTCGCTTTCAAATATATTTTCACACAAACTCCCATTTCACCGTCATCTCGCTTTAACGGGCATTTTGTAAATCTTAACTTGAAATGTTCTACGACAAAACGTATTGAAAAAAAACCTCCTACTACGGCAAGACAGTAGTTCTTTACTTTGGTTCATTTACGTTAATTGTCAAAGTGCGACCAATAGATTTAGAAAAGAAAGCATCTTATAACAAAAATTAGCCAGCTTACCTTTGACTTTTTAGTAAACTTGTCAACTTCTTAGCGCTAGCTTATCCGAAGCCTGATAATGTCAAATCAGTAATGGCCTTAAAGAAAGCTTTTCTGGTCTTTTACACTTAGTCATTTGCTACACCTCACTGCTCTTTGAGTCACAAGGTCACCTTTAACCAATTGATTGCACATGACGTTAATATACATTGTTACAGTTTTACATAGGTGCTGAATGTTTTCACTTACATAGATAATACGTTCACACAGACACTTGCATTTAAACAGTTTTTGCAAGATGGTTTCAGCGAACATGACGATTTTACAGATTGTAAGATTGTCAAAGCAATCATTGTACGAGATTGCGTATGCAAATTTTTGTCTTTAAATTATTTGGTCTACCCAAGAACACGCATCAACAGCAAGAATTTGTCTTAACTTTTGTTTCGCTTCAGAATGGTTTTAGTTTTATTTTTTCGGTTTATGCTTATATAATTAATTCTTGTGCTTACGTCGACGCAGTTGTTGCAATTTCCGCTCAAACCTTGGCTTATTTAAATTATTAAAAATCATTGCTCAGTCAAATCAAATTTGTTAACAGGATTTTCCAAACATTTTCATTCGCTTTCAAATATATTTTCACACAAACTCCCATTTCACCGTCATCTCGCTTTAACGGGCATTTTGTAAATCTTAGCTTGAAATGTTCTACGACAAAACGTATTGAAAAAAAAACCTCCTACTACGGCAAGACAGTAGTTCTTTACTTTGGTTCATTTACGTTAATTGTCAAAGTGCTACCAATAGATTTAGAAAAGTAAGCATCTTATAACAAAAATTAGCCAGCTTACCTTTGACTTTTTAGTAAACTTGTCAACTTCTTAGCGCTAGCTTATCCGAAGCCTGATAATGTCAAATCAGTAATGGCCTTAAAGAAAGCTTTTCTGGTCTTTTACACTTAGTCATTTGCTACACCTCACTCTTTTTGAGTCACAAGGTCACCTTTAACCAATTGATTGCATATGACGTTAATATACATTGTTACAGTTTTACATAGGTGCTGAATGTTTTCAATTACATAGATAATACATTCACAAAGACACTTGTATTTAAACAGTTTTTGCAAGATGATTTCGGCGAACATGGCGATTTTACAGATTGTAAGATTGCCTAAAGTCAGTGGCGCACAGAAAAAGAATACAAATCAATCATTGTACGAGATTGCTTATGCAAATTTTTGTGATTAAATTATTTGGTCTACCCAAGAACACGCATCAACAGCAAGAATTTCTCTTAATTTTTGTTTCGCTTCAGAATTGTTTTAGTTTTAGTTTTTTTCGGTTTGTGCTCTTTTAATTAATTCTTGTGCTAACGTCGACGCAGTTGTTACAAGCTTCAATCATGTACAGGTAAAAGCAAACTTGAATACAAATTTGTCATTACAGCCATATCTATAAATAATAAGGCATATTCTGGTCATTTAAGCAAAAACAGAAATTGCCAGAATGGTTGCAATATTCATTACGCTTTACGAATGTTCAAGAGAGCAAACTTACATTCAATTAACAATTGTAGGAAAAGCCGATTGACAACATCTTATATGTATTACATTAAATAAACTCGACAGCACAAAACGAGTTTCAATTATGAGCATTTTACTCCTTGTACTCACTTGCTACCTAATTATTAGTATAAACATAAGAATAACGGAGAGTTAGGATAATCTTGTGCTTAAACTTACGTTTATTTCGCAAGTGAGGAGAAGAAGGTGATAGTATAGTTCCGAGTGCACATAGGTATAAATAAACACTAGTGAAAGAATGAATCGAACTCTAATCAGAAAGGCGAAATATCAGAAACGTTTGTTAGATCTATTTATTAATCGTTGGAGAACGGAATATCTTTTAAGTGTCAGAGAGACTTCACGCTTACTTCATGGAGCACAGAAGGAGAAGATAGCTGTCGGAGATGTTAGTAGATAAGGTGCAGCTTTGTCACACTTTTGTCACAGAGCTCTTACCCGTGCCAGTTAGTTTCCAGTCCCCTGAAGTTGATCGGTGCGCGCGCATGTCAACCGGAAATAGGATTTAATAAACATGGCATGGCATTGGATGGCGTGAAAATCGGAAATACGAGAAAGCTGGAAGTTGCATGCTATTGACAAAGTGACATTAGATCCGTTTCCTTTTCTCAATCGAAGGTAAAAACGGTAGAAAACAAGGTAATTGCATTTTATAGTTTATACTTTATCGAAAGGTTTACATTTTATCTCTTGAAACAAATGGAATTGAATGTAGACATTGATCTGGCATTAAGAATGAACAAATTGACTTTGGAGTCAGAAAAGGATGAAATAACTGTACGTCAAAGTTTGTTAGAAAATAAACTTTTAGACTGCTATGTTGAAGAAATTGCTGCAATGATAAACGCTGAAGTAAATAAGAACTGCAATGGATGCATGATTGATCACCACTCTCAACTCGAGCATGACTGTCTCATGATGGAGCATGACGAGCGTATGTTGTTGCATTTTGATGATGCCCTGGAAAGCGTGTCCGAAGAGATTGTGATCAAAGATTTTATGAAAAGCATTGAAGATGTCAAGCCACCCGTTAACGGACTTGAGATACTAAAATATACTTGTAAAGATTGGCTTAAAATATTTGTTTCAGATAAAAAGAACAAACTTGAAACGCGAGTCGTTAAGCTTTTGTAAATATATATTATTTATTCCTGTTCGATTCGTAAGGTCAAACAACAAACTTGAAACACGAGTCGTTAAGCTTTTGTAAATATATATTTTTATTTATTCCTGTTCGATTCGTAAGGTCAAACCATTACACATTGTTCTAAATGAAATATAAGAAACATGTATGAATTTACTGCTTACATGTTAGCACTTCTGTATACATATACGTAAGCGATGTAATATTACATAGAAAAAAACATTTTACGACAACTACAAACGAATTAAAACTTACTCGATAAGATCTTTTATGAGACGATACATGCCCACACGAGGGTTTTACAAGATAATCATCACAGTGATCACATTTTTCTAAAAAATAAAATCGACGCCTCTGTTAAAGTTAATACAAACACTCTAAGGAACAGAAAAAAGACAAACGGTACTTACTGAAGGTATAAAACGACGCTTATGGCGAGGCCATCCTTCTTCGATTGCATGTTTGGATATTGCATCTTCACAAAGGCTCTCTGTTTCGTAAGTGGTTGAGATACACTACACATGCGCTTCAGATGTGACCTTCGTTGCCATCTCGCAAATGTAAATTATAAATTACCATTGAATAGTATGACCTTGAATAATGTGGCGTGGGTAAGATCTGTGCAGTATCCTAGCTTTTAACTCTGTCCTTCTTAGATTTACAAACATTATTTTTATTATTACTTTTATGCGTTTGTTTTACTGTTTGCTAGAGATCGTATTAGGAGAATTTAAACCAAGAAGTTAGGGCAATCAACTGATAAAAGTGCAACGCGCGTTTGATATTGATATTGCAGTAATTGATACCACAAGCCTATCTGCCTATAGTGGTTTAAATTTATTAACTTATGCATTCAAGATGCGATGTGGCACAACAATTTTAGTTGTTTCAGGCTTAAAATAACCGGTTTACTGCTGAAAGTCGCGTATATAGGTAGAAGTGTGCCGTAAGCGTAATATTATTCGAGCTATTTCATGCATCATCACTTTAGGGAATTTCCTTTTCATCTTATGAAGGCGCAAAATATTTCAAAACATCGAGCTTCGCGCAGTATGTATAGCTCTAAGAGGCTTTCTCGGCATGTTTCCATTAAACAGATAGAGATAGAAACAATAGCAGAGGATTTTGCAGCTATGCAATATTAAAGTAATTTTCACACTAAACTGAAAATGAAAAGATTTTATTGAACAACGTCACTTCAAAATAAGATACAAGTTATTATGAAACGAATTCATCTAACAAAGTTAATCTTCTTCATCATTGGCAATCTCACCAAAGCTGTACTCTTTAAAAGTCTGTTGATGAGAAACTTTCTCTTATCAATAGCTGCTTCCATAGCTTCCTGTGGATCAAAGTCGTCATTTTCTATAAACCCTTTCTTTGTATGCATTATTTTTCTGTGGATGGGATCTTTTTCAGTTGGTTTATCCACATAAGACGTTGCATATAAATACTTTCCAATTCTTTTGAAGTTTTGGTAGAATGTTAGAATATGCTTGATTTTCAGCTGTCTGCTCATCCAGACCACTGTTCACAAGGCTTTCCTTCATCTCATCGAAATCTACATTACTTCTTTCCCTTGCTTCTTCTATCAAAGGTATCCAAGGATCAGTTTTCTCCAGTTTCAGCCTCATTTTCTATTGACATTGAACTTTCAGATTCATCTGTTGAACTTGTAGAAACATTATCTTCGAAATGCATTCCCTGACTGTCTGAATCTGATTGAGACATTTTTCCTCATCCCTTAGTGGACAGTATTCTTTTCGTGTCTGCGTAAGTTGAAAGCTCGATTAAATACTTTTCCACAATATCTGCAGCTCATTTCGCCGGCACTGCTTTTTTAGAAATGAGACATTTTATGTAGCAATGTGCATTTGTGGGCAAATGAGCAAGTGTGTTGAAGCAGTTATGAGCATTTGAGCAAGTGCTCATAAGTAATTATGAGCATCAATGAGCATTGCTCATCTGCTCATAAGAGAATAGGTTTAAACTATTGTATATAAATTATACCAAGTTGTTATCATGTATTCATTTATGGGTATTGCTCATTTAAACTCCCTCCCCCCCTGCTTTATGATAGCAACTTGGTATAATTTATATACAATAGTTTAAACCTTTATTCGTCTTATGAGCAAGCCATAAGGAAAAAACATACAGACAGCAAGGAATTCATTATGGAAAATTGGAAAAGTTACAAACAACTCTTGTGAACTATGAATGTTGCGAACTATGAATGTAGTTACAAAATGAATGAACGATTAAAAGACATGCCTATGCTTGTGAGGATTTTAAAGTAAACCCTCAAGTGCTTTTAAAATTTTTGTCATAAATATCTGCTAAAGTATGATGTGTTCATATGTAATCAAAAGAGATTTTGTTGTTTGATTCATGTAGATAATTAGAAAAATATTTAATAAAATTGTTCATTGTCCAATGTATTCTTATTGTGTGCACTTTGTTCACTATTTTACAAATACCTCCCATTCAAGCTAGTCGAATCATACCGTCTTTCTTTGAATATGTCAAAATGCTTACTAGCGCGAGTGGTTATAAAAGTGAAAGCAGAGCATGTTTGCTTTTATTTGCGAGACAATGGACGTACGTTTTAGAACACCTGCCAACTTTTATGTGTGTGGTCAAAGTCAGTCGGGCAAAAGCTATTTGGTTAGGTCGATGCTTTATAATTTAAATGAACTTTTTTATCCTGTTCCGAATAAAATTATTTACTGTTATGGTGAACGGCAAAGTGAATTTGGTGAAATGGAATCAAAAATTCCAAACATTTGCTTCGTCGAAGGATTCCCGGACAACTTATTTGATATTCTGGAAGGTTGTCAAAACTCTTTAGTGGTCGTTGACGATTTGATGTCAGAATGTTCTAGCGATCAACGAATGTCCGATTTATTTACCCGCGGGTCACATCACCGTGGCGTCTCTGTCATGTATCTAACACAAAATTTATTTCCGCCTGGTAAACAATCCCGAACAATCAGCTTAAATTCCCACTACATGATCATTTTTAAAAACCCCAGAGATTCGCTAGGTATCGCAACATTGGCACGGCAGATGTACCCAAAGAAAACGAATTACCTTTGGAGTCATTTCAAGACGCCACATGCCGCCCTTACGGCTATCTTTTGCTCGATTTGCATCAACTCACATCTGACAATATGCGTGTCAGAACAAATATCTTGCCCGGTGAAAAGCAGATTGTCTATGTACATAAGTGATAAGCATCGACATCGACAATCATTTAAACATTATGTCTAAACGAATTAGGAGCAATCTTCCGTACCTGCAAGTACTTGCAAAATCTAAGCCGAAAATTCGAAAGGTTATCATCGAACATGGACCATCTGATGTCATGTTGTGCATTTGTGAATGCGCAGTTAATGTGTTAAAAGGAACTGTACCGATATCTGCGAGTCAAAACGACGCTTGTTGAGGTATAAGAAACATCTCAGAGCCTTAGCGAACAAGAGAATTTCAAGAGCTAAAAGAAAAACTTTTAAATCAAAAGGAGGCAATCTACTGAGCGCCTTCCTACCGCCGGTTTTGAACGTACTAGGAGTTTGCTGAAATAATGAAGCATGCCAAGCGAATGATTTTAGTACCTGAAGACGTTTATAATAAATATGAACAAAAGCAAAATTTGAAGTTTCGCCAATTACGATGAACATGATGCAAAAGATACTCAACTCGCACATCCTTCACCAAGACGGTTTAAGTGACGATCAAAGGCAAAAACTTTTCAACACAAACTTTGAGCAATTCCTTAATTTGAAGAAACAAAAAGATATTCAGATACCCACAGTACGCGTGATGGATACAACCGACGGGGAAGAAAGAAATTCGGTAATAAACAACGAAGTGCGTACATTAGCTGACTCCGTCATTGTACAAAGTGTGCCGAAGACGATGCGTGAACGCGCAACAGCAATACTGCAGCGTCTCAAAACAAAGCCAGATATAATAACTTGGGATGATTCAGGACAAGTCAAACTTGACGGTGTTATTATTCCTCAATCAAATATATCAGACCTCATCAGCGACGCCGTAAGAGGGAGAAAGAATTTCAATCCTACAGGTTTTCTTTCGCGTTTTATCAAAAATAAACATTCCTCGCGATTTGGTTCGGAACGATGTAAGATGGGAAGAAGCTCAAATGGAAACTTCGCCCAATGAAGAAGACGGAATAGCCCACCACAGAGGCTCAAGAACGAAAATGACAACACCTAAAGCCACCCCTACACTAAAGAAAACTCGTTTACGTTGGATAGACTATTAAAATTTGACATGTAAAGATTTGTTTTGTTTAAATAAATTGAGCAGTTGATATCAATTTCCTGACTGTTATCATTAGAAAGTGCAAATAGAAAACACAGGCAATTAGCTTACACAAAGAAATTTTATTGATAATAAACGGCTCAAGCTTTTACAACAAATTTTATACTTGACTGAATGCTATCGTTTAGGGTTACACTAGTTTCTATATGAAAATGTCTGCTAACGAAACTTGATACCTTGTTATCGTTCTCAACAGTATTACCATCAAACATGTTTACAATCTTATTCATGCTATATCCTCGCACTCTATGGCTGAGGTAAAATATACAATATTGTCCACATACATCCGTCCAGATACTTTGCAATTGACGTTTATTAAACCCCCAATCATAATGTTTCAAATAATCTCTAAAGAACTTATGATATCGCCCTGGTGGTTGTCCATAGCTATCGAAGAATTCGGATTTTTCTTCTGAAGGAAAGTAAAAGGCAACCCAATGGGTCCCCGGTTTTCCGCTTACATCCGTGTTTGCGATAAATCCTTTTGGGTAGCTTTCGATTTCTTTAGGCAAACGGTCGGCTGGAAAAACACCGAGAAATTTTTTCCTGTTACCGGATCGGATTTCAAAGCGGTCCATATTTGTGAGGTGTTCATTTATCCAATGTAGTAATAAACGACATTTCTCTCTCCATCGATTTGTATTATATTTTCAAACTCTCCATAGCACACAAGGCTAACTGCATGAGTTGGCGGTGTCGAGAATTGTAAGTCAATGGCCAGGTTTCCTTTTTGCACAGTGTTAAAATGTTCGGATGCGCTGCACATATCGGGGTAAAGTCCGCGCCGAACAGGGCAAAACCGTTTGGGAAATCTTCACGCGTAATGCCATTGCCTGTGTCGTAATACATTTTCCCAGTGCCTGAAAACTGCGATAGAAATGCTTCTATAAATCTTGGATTCGCGCCAAAGGACAAATTGATTGGTTTAAACGGTACAGATTCACCATTTATTGAAATGCCTAACGATGAAATGTTGAAATGTTGGAAATTGAATGGGTTCTTTTATAAGCTCCGTTGAATGACGCACTTTCAACAAGACCGAAAACAAACGATTTAGGCACTAAACCATTGAAAAGGTTATCTTTTTGCAGTGAAGGGTTTCCAGAAGGAATAATAAAACTTTTACAGTCCACACGTCTTACGGGGTAAATGGCTGGACCTTTTTTCAGGGCAACTTCGTGAGCCAGAGATATACTAGGATTCACTTTGACTTTACGAACTTTAAGGTATGCATCTATCAGTTTCACTCTAAAGGCTGCACCGTCCACCGATGACATTAAGACAAATTCGTCACTGGTACGGTTCATGACCACTTTCAAATCAACATAGCTAAGTAAGTAACGTTCACCAAAGAAAACATCGCAAAAGATAGGACCTGCCATATCAACAATTTTACTTCCCATGATAAACTTATTTCTTGTCTTCAAACCCCTGTTTGGACTTGCGTGAGCAGGATCTGCATTATCCATCTGACCTGCAGTATCTTTGTAAAATAACGCAGCGGTGAGCTGGGATTGTTTGGCTGACGGACCATAATTTAAAAGTGTTCCGAGATATGCACGATATGGATATGTTCCTGTTGCTTGTGTAACTAACTTTCCTTTTAGAAACACGTCAACTTGCTTGAACAAACTGTGCAAGAAATTGTTTACAGGTCCAACTTTAGTGTCATCATCGATATCCCCACCATCGGCTTTTGTTACTTTCGCTCTAGCTACCAATATTGTCTTAGACATGTCAACATAATCTTCAGTGCCGGGCGCTAAAATGTAATTGGTCCATTTTCAGATACGCTGGACACAGGTTGATGATCAATCCAATGCCCTTTTCTAAACTGACTTGTGTTGGTGGGACAGAAAATAAATCAAGTTCGGTTTTGTACATTCTGCAGATTTTGGATGAACGAAATCCATATTTAGCCGAAAATGTCCTCTGCTTCTTTAGCTGCTTTACGTCTCTTGGCTGAACTGTGAATGGCAATGGAAGTCGTCGCCTTTCTCTTTTTAGCTGGTTTTCTTGACCGTTTCTTTGAAGACTTTCCTCTTCCTGTTTGAGCAAACTGCTGCATTCTGTTTACAGCCATTTTCCCCACATCTTTAGCAGCCTGATTTACTCGCGATTTTGCAGACTCTTTCACACTTTTCCCCGAGATAACATCGCCTAAAACGTTTGCTCCTGTGTTAAGAGCAATTTTACCCAGAGCTTTTGCACCGCTTTTTGCCAGAGGTATTACAGCCCTAGCTAAACTGCGAAATAAGCCACCAAGACCATAACCCACTTGCCCATATCCTCTTTGCCAAGGTGCTCCTTTAAACACTGGTGATGAACCGTATCCTCGTTGTTGGTTGAGATAATATTGAACATAACGATTTGTTAGAGTCATATTTCTTATGTAAAATAAGACGAAGCTTGCTTTCTGAAATGAAGTGTCACTATCGACTTCCCTCGTTCAAATGCGATGGGGTTTCCTAACTCGTCCCTTAAGAGAATTTCGATGTCCTCAAAAGATTTTGTTTGCACAGGTATGTATTGGATATTAGTGAATGTTCTTGAAACAATGTCTCCATATTTTCCTTGAATGGTAACTGCCTTTAGTAATTTTACATTGACGTCTCCAACAACTTGCGGTTGTACAATGTTGCAATATACATACATCATGACGGATCCGTGCAAATCAGAAGCATAAGGGCTTTCGGTTGTTTTTAAAATCTCTACGTCTTTTCCGCCAAAACCGAGTAAGACCGACATTCGTTGATTAAATGATATTTTGTAACCCTGTCTTACATGCACTTTAATTTTTTCTGTTCGGGGGTCAAAGCTCAATTTGATATTGTCTTTTACTTCTTTGTCAAGAGTCTCATTAACTGATTTTACTAGGTCGAAGGCTTTTTCATACAGGCCATAGTCGACAAATACCGGAGTAGGTAGACCTGTTTTGTGAGTTACATATATATGTGTATCCAAACCTTTTTTCAACGTGTACCATGTATGAGGATATGTAATTGAATACAATCCTACTTCCCAATTACCATTTAAATTCACAACGTGAGGTAGTTTTACGCGATAACCTGAAATCTTATTCTCAGGAAATACAGAGAGAGATGCATTACTAGGTAATGTCAGATAGAAGTGTGTCCCGCTCATCTTTAAGGTATAATGTGAAATGAAAAAATCATGAAAACGGTTACGTTTTATATATGTATTTCCGATGCAGGTACCCATGAATTAAATTTGTTAGGGTAGCCAGACCACTTTACAAAATATTGTACATTGCCCCCTCTACCACGTTTCTTAAGTATTTTTCAATCTCATAAACATCGTCTTTCTTGATGACTTTTGAAGTTCTTTTTCATAAAATGTTCCTTCAAGTTCGTCCCTTCATGATCTTTCAGTCTGTATACAGGAGGATTGCGCGGTATTTTTTGACTTACAGTGAAAATTTCTTTTGAAAAATTCGGTAAATACCCCTTCTCAAACCTTCGTTTTATTTTACTTATTCGTACTTGGTCACCTATATCAAACTTATATTTTACATGCGTAGGTTTATTTAATTTGCTATCACCATATAAATTTTGCCGAATTCTATCTTCATTTTCACTTGTAACGTTGATCGGTTTTTCCTTAATGCTGCGATGCATGCTATGATTATAAGAATACAGTAGATCAGGAAGCATGTCAATGTATCTCATTGTTTTGTTTGCTGTGAAGTAGCGCCACATTTTAGTTTTCAGTGTACGTATCAAACGTTCAACGATGGATGCCTTCGTCTCGTTAAATGTATTAAACAAGGTAACGTTTTCTTCTGTCAAAAGTTTCTTAAAGTCTCGATTAAAAAACTCTGAGCCTTGATCCGTTTGAATGTGTGTCGGTTTACGTCCTGATGACAAAATCTTTTTAAAAGCTTCTACCAGCGACGATCCTGTTTTCTTTTTTAATGGAACAGCCCATGCATATTTGGAAAAAACATCAATACAGATAAGAAGATAGCGATAACCATCATTATACTTTTGCAAAGATTGCATGTCTGCAAGATCCAATTGCCACTGGTCGTCAATACCACTCACTACGACACGATTTCTTTCAAACTTTCTTCGAATAGGTTTATGCAAAGAGTATGCGTCTTGTTGCATGAGCCATTCTTTAATTCTTTCACGACTAATGTCATATATTCCTTCTGCCTTTACATCGCGGTACAAACGTTCAACACCTCCGTAGCTTCCTGGGCGTTTTGGATTGAAGTATACACCGGCTAAGTACCGGTCAACGTTACTCATGACAATGTTCTCGTGATAATAATTTTGCAATTAGATGTCAATTTCTTTTAACTACTCATTATCGATGGGTTCAATGTTTTCAGTTACAGGCAGTGTTTCTTCTATCGCATTATCTGTTGGAAGTTTAATTGCGGCGGGTCCATAATTTTAACAGTTTTACTTGTGTATCCTGCTTGCAAATGACCCTCAAGATTGAGATCGTTGCGTCCGAAACTTATACCCAAGCGAAACATTTTCTGACGATTATGATTTTTATCCCTTTTTGCATTTCTATTTTCACGTTTGCTGCTACCGATCCCCATTTTCACAATGACATGGTCATAAAACAACTGAAGACAAAATGCAATAACATTGAAATTTATATTTTATTTTTTTGTCAAAGCAATTACACAGTTGATCTGTATTTCAGTTTACAACTACAATCAGCATAGTCAAAGAGATGTTGATAAAAAGGAGGACGTTTTGTCTCTGTGTACATTAACATTAGTTCTACCCAAGTAACACTAAACAGTTTGTCAAAATATGTCTTGTGAGAGTTCGAAGGTCCACTGTACTTTAGAAACTTAAAGGCTTCACATATTCCATTCCAGACATGTTCGCGATTGATTGTTTCGACTGCACGAGCTGCAAAATTGAACCACCGATCTTCCTCAGCCATCATTTCTAAAACGTTTTGATACTCCGTCCAAGGGTCTGCTTTACTTTCATCCTTTTCAGCTCTTCGTAGCTCTTGAATCTTTTTACTTATAAAATCGACGAAAATCAAATTGATAAGATCGCTGTGACTAACTTCTTCAAACTCAACAGTGTCTGCATATATCTGATTAAACATGTGTGCCATATTTTTTGTTTTTTTTCAAAACGTCCAAAAGCAATGCAACAATAAACAACGCAAATAACATTTTTTAAGACGACAGTTCGACTATATAGTTTGAAGAATGAACACACAATGACATAGATCCGGTTTATTAACCAAAAAAACATAAGGCGGATCTAATGTTACTTTGTCAATAGCATGCAACTTCCAGCTTTGTCGTATTTCCGATTTTCACGCCGTCCAATGCCATGCCATGTTTATTAAACCCTATTTCCGGTTGACATGCGCGCGCACCGATCAACTTCAGGGGACTGGAAACTAACTGGCACGGGTAAGAGCTCTGTGACAAAAGTGTGACAAAGCTGCACCTTATCTACTGATGTTGTTGTGTTAAAAAATGATCTTTCCCCTCGAATTTTGTGGAAATTGGCAAAAGTTACGGAGCTCATAATAAGTAAGGATGGTGTTGTTCGAGTAGCAAAGGTCTGTGTTGCGAGTACTACAAAGGCTCGATCGTCAGAACTATGCGTCTAGCAAGTACCGTGGTTCCAAAACCACTGGTGGAATTTAGTCTAAAGACGAAAACTCTATGAAAACCAGACAACGAAGAACTGCCGTCGTGATTGGAGACCTATTGCGACAGTCAAATAGTAAAAATTCGTGAAAATAAATTGATCAATATGATCAACGTCGGGAGTGTGATGAACATTTGTTTTTTGTTTTGTTGTGGATCGCGTGCATTTCACGTGATTGACACTTTGGGATTATTACAGAAGGGGGGAGTTGTTGTTAACATTATGAATTCGAGTGTTTTATTGAATTGTGAAGAAGTTTTTTTTGAGACGGCCTCATTGTACAATCAGTGGCGTGGTGGCAGGGGGGTCAGGGGGCCAAGGCCCCCCTAGCTGTTGATTTGGGGGGCGCTGAATTGAATACGAGTCATCAAGTTTTAAAAATGGGCTATAAAAACTTAAAAACGCATTTGAAACAGAACAGTTATTTTCACAGTTATATATTCAGTGAATGAAGTTAACTTTAGGGAATTAGGGAAAAAGTAGACAGACCAAAATGAAACCTTGTAAGGGGGTCGATTAAAGAATAAGATATTGACGAGCATTCTATAATTAGATGTTTCATTTGTGGCCACAACGCCCGCATGATTTGTCACGATGACTGTAGACAACATACATGCAGGGGAGAAACTAGAATGCTAATTGGGGGGGGGTGGGGGTGGGTGAATATTCATATATTCAGCTTTGCCCTGTTGATTTCTATTGAATATAACATCGCCAACAAAAGAAATCAACAGCAGCGCAGAGCTGAATATATGAATATTTACACCACCCCCCAATTAGCATTCTAGTTTTGCCTATGCATACACGGCCAAATTGTCCTCTTAAGGGACGCAGCAAGGCCTAAAATGTGTAATTTGTTGCCTATCTTAATCAATGTTTTTTGCTTCACTCACAGACTGTAATCGTTACTGGCATTGTATCTTATTATTAATCCGAGCGTAATTATATATTTTTTAAAAATGACAGTAGTGCAGTCATCGGTAAATTGCTATCATAATGCATAGTCTAACATGAAGTAGCCCTAAATGATACCGCAGCATGTACTGCATTGTTTGTATTGTGTTATTTACATTTTCATCGTTACGACGATTCATTTGTCATTTTCAGAGGTAAAGCAAATTATTATACGGTAAAACTTTTTTAAATCACTTAAAGCTTCTTCGTAAATGTTCAAGATTCATTTATCCGCAGTTATCGAATGTGCATAACAGCATATATTTAATTGAAATTAAGATATTTTTTAAACAACAACATTTAAAGACTAATTAAATTAATGTCTCAAAATGCAAAACTCTTATTTTGAGCAGATGTAATACCGATGTAATTCACACAACAAACATTTCATTTGATAATTCCATTTGTGTTGGGAAGTCTATTTTAATATTATTTAATGTACATCATGGATCATGGTGCAATGTTAAAGACTAACTGCAATGTCTAATTCTTTCAACACCACAAAGAGAAAAAAGTCGGGTGCTGAGTATCGAAAATGAAAGAAAGCTAGACAAGAAGAATTTGCAAAACTTGGGGGAGTTTTGCTTGATTACTTTAAGCCTATACAAAATGACCCACCATGCATTTTGTCACAAACAACAGAGGAGTTAGAATTAAAACTCAAGGAAACGCCGAACATCAGTGAAGACCTTAAACAAGTGCATGCGCAAGAAAAATCTGAGTCGACAGATGTAAACGATCAAGATGAGCATACTTTCAAATCAATCAAAAGCAATGACTCTGTTGGTGAATGCCCTGATATTGACAGCTTTGTCAATTCAAATGAACGTAAGGAAGGCGAAGGTATCTCAGAATCTGCTGAAAATGAATTGAATCGAAATATTTCTATTGATACGAAAGAAAACACGTTTGACCCTGGGACAGTTGTTGATCTTAATCTCAGCATTAGCGAAAAAAGGCGTTTACTTAAAATGAATCCATGCCAACCATCCCAGTTTGTTTTGAAACAAAGGAGGATAGTACAAGGAGATCACACTCGCTATTGCTCCCAGCAGGTTTTTTCCACGATGATGGAACAAGACGAAAATGGATTTTCTATTCACTAAGTGAAGACAGCTTGTTTTGCATACCATGCATTCTGTTTATAGATGTAACGTCTAGGTAGGAAAATATTCGGTCAAATCAAGGAAAAGCTTTTGCAAACATTGGTTTCTCCAAATGGAAAAAGCAATATATTAGAATTCTGGAGCATGAAAAATGCAATTCTCATCTAAACGCAAAAGTTGCAGAAGCTCTTTTCCTTCAAGAAAACTCAATATCGGATCAGTTTCACCACGAGGGGAAAATCGAGTCTGAAAGACGTAAAAAGGAAGTTGTTTTAAACAAAACAGTTTTGAAACGTGTGATAGATGTTATTATGTTTCTTGGAAGACAAGGGCTTTCCTTTAGCGGTCACTGTGAATAACTGACAAATTTCTATGTTAATACAGGAAACTTTTTGGAATCGCTTAAATTATTGTCAGAGTAATCAATGAGCATCTTGAGAAAGTTCGTGATCACCAAGTGAAGCAATCGACAAAGGATGGTGGTAAAACTGATGAAAAAGGAATCAAAGGACGTGGCTCATGGCTAACGTTTTTGAGCAACGATATTCAAAATAAGTTAATCAATATCATTGGTAAAGAAATATCTTCTGTATTTGTACAAAAAATACGCAACTGCAAAGCATGGGCATTGATTGCTGATACAACACCCGATATAACTCATACAGAGCAATTGAGTATATGCGTAAGGCTTGTTAATGAAACTGGCGAGTGTTCTGAACACGTTTGGTCATGCCAAAAAGCAATTGGAACAACTGCACATGACCTATACACTGCTATTACAACAATATTACAATTGCATGGAGTTTCATTTGAAAAACTTGTTGCCCAAACGGTATGACGGAGCATCCAGTATGAGCGGATGTTATAATAGTTTGCAGGCAATTATAAAAGAGAAAATTGGAAACCACATCATCTTTTTTCACTGCCATGCGCATACGCTAAATCTCGTCTTATCCGATTCAGCTTGTGTTGCTATTGATGTCATTACTCTTTTTGACTCTCTCGAAAAACTGCACGTTCTCTTTAATAATTCTCATAAAGTACACGAATTGTTTCAATCGGTTCAAAAGAATGAAAACCTCAAAATTTTTTCGATTAAACGTCTTAATACAGTTCGATGGAATGCAAGAGAATTTTGTCTAAGCGTATTTCTTTTGAGGTTCGAGTGCATCATGCGAGTGCTCCAAAAAGTAGCTGAGGAAAGATCGTTCACTGAAAGTCAGCGAGCAACAGCAAATGGATTGCAAGCAGCTTTTCAGACAAAGCAATTTGTTGCGACTGCCTGTTTTTTCCATGAAATTTTTGGAATTACTGGACCTTTAAGTCGATATCTACAGAGCGTAAATGCTGACATTGGAAAGGCAATGGATATGGTTGATAGCTCAATTTCTAGAATTCAAATCATACGTGACAAACCAGAAAAAATCATTGAAATGTCCGATTCTTTTGCGTTAGATGTCGAATGGAGGTCTACACGACCTCGTCGTCGACGACCAATGGACGGAGAACAAGCCAGAGATGATTTGGAAGATTCACCAAAAGCACAATGGAGGCGAGACACATTTTATAAAGTGCTAGATTCCATTCAATGTTCAATGAAGAATCGTTTTGAAAAGAATCGACCACTAATGAAATCATTTGCTTTATTCGCACCCAATCAATTTGACGAGCTCTCGAGCAAGTACAAGACATCTCACGATCTTCAATCTGCAGTGAAAGCCTTTTGTGATGTGTATAAGATAGATTCCGAAAGATGCGCTACTGAACTGTTAAGCTTTGCAGAAACATTTAAAAAATTTCACTGTTCTCAGTTTACAACTCAAAGTGACCATGATCATAATGAGCAGAACTTTGAAACCATTGATGATGATGATGAAAATCATTCTGATACTGTCATAAGTAAGCATTCGAATAATACGTCAATTACCGAGAAGGGTAAAACTCCGTCATTCTTAGATGCCTTGAGGCTGCTTTGTTTTTCAAAGTACCATTTAGTCGACGCATACCCAACATTATGCACAGTTTATTCAATTGCAGTGGCCATACCCATTAGCTCAACAACTGCTGAACGTTCTTTTTCTTCGCTGAAGAGAGTAAAAACGAGGATACGAAAAAACGTAACAGACATATAATTGCTTGATGAAACTTAGTTTTTAAGTTACTTTCTTTTTATGAAGATTCATGTTTGTGTTTTATAAAATAAAAATAACTAAAATACTTGAAAATAGCTATAAGAAAAGGTGAAAGGGGCGCAAAATTTTTGTTGTCCACCGCAGTAAAAACTATGCCACCACACCTCTGTGTACAATGAAAGTTCAAAAATAAATATTTAAACCAACGTCAATTTCAAAATTATGTGCTCGAGAATAAAAATACAGAATGAGATTCTGTCTGAGGGTGACTTTGAAATAAAGTCGAAAATTTACAGTTTATTTCTCGTCTTGTTTTGATTCATATTTTGCAATCTCAAGATGTCTTGCTTCTTTGGAATTTGTTTTATATTGTACTGGATTTTCGCACACAACTTTATACACGAAGTAAACGCCAGAGCTGGCGTCTTGTTATACGATGTTTACAGAGATTTTCCTTTTAAACCCACTGTATCGTATTACGCACAAAATCTTACATGTCATCAATAAATTTTGTAACCTAAAAGTTTTAGAGTATTTCAGTCTGGTGAAGACGAAACGTTAATATTAAGAAAATCTTCTATCCATGGTCTTATTGAAATTTTAATGCTGGGCAATGAGATTCACATTGAGAAATTTTGAGGAATAAATTTCGACATTGTATCGGCGTCGATTCTACGTTGTTTTGATGACGTCAGTGAAACAACGTCGATTCGATTGGCGTTTTCGACTTTGGATCGACGTCCATTCGACGTCAGTTACATGATTGTATACGTGACTTAAATATGCAATGTGTAAAGTCTTTATGTCTACTTACATCATCTGGTAAAAACCGTTTTAATGGAGGTGGGAAAGTATTATGTATGCAATGATATGCAGCATTTATGTGGTCGGCACTAGATCATGGTCAACTAACGTACGCGCCCACATATTATTCTTAATATGTCAGCGGTAAGTAACAATTGACGAATATTCATGTATAGACCCATTGCATGTGACGTCACAATCCCAATGACGTTACATGTGGAGGACAAGCAAACGCGACATGTAAATAACAAAGCAATATTATTGTTAAGGATGGTTAACTTTTGCGTAATTTATGGCTGTTCGAAGCGTGCTGATAGGGATAAGGAATTACGTTTTTATCGCATACCAGCTGTGAAAACCAATGCAAGCAAAATATTGCAAGATTTACACAAGGAACGTCGTTCTTTGTGGCTTCGAAGAATTTGTCGGGCAAACATTGATGATTCTAAATGCACGTATTTACGAGTGTGTAGCCTTCATTTTGTTAATGGTAAGCCATTGAGTTAAAAAAAGCTTTGTTGTGTTCGTTTGTGTCATTTTATACCATTTGTTGTTTTGTTCACAATGGCAGGGAAACCATAGGCTTTAACGGAAAAACTAATCCAGACTGGGCTCCATCTCAAAACCTTTGACATACATATGTCGAAAAAATTGATGTCGATCGCTATGCTCGTATTTGGAAAGAAATAAAAACGAAAAAAAGTGAATCCGTTGAAACAGCAGTGACACAATCGACCTTGACAACCCATCTTGTAGACGAAGAACACGGAGTCGTATCAGCCACATCTGCTTCATTGTCAGAATAAGAATCGAACACCAAATATTCACAAAGAGAACTGAGTTTGGATAAAATAACTGCAATGAAGAGCGAGATAAATGAAAGCCACTTACTTCAACCTAGAATTGTCACAAAAACTGGACAAAATGACCTACTTATCTGAGAGAGCATTTGTTTTAGAGCTATACACCGCCTTACAATGCATATAAAAATGCTTTCTTACCGCATACTCGGGAAATTTCAGAATTCTTAAAACTACGATTTGATGGGACATCCTAGTTTTTTGAAGACTGTAATGGCTTACGATGTTTCCGAAAGGTGTGATTATGATTCTGAAAATACTTTTTAATTTTACGTAAACAGAATTATCATCATGTTGCACTGTTGCACTAATATATGCATTAATTTTATACCTCTTTCATTTCTATAGCTCTCTGTCTATTTAGCTTTGTGTGTTCATCAATATCTTCACCTTGGTGACACTGATTATGCAGGCCACCGGTAGATATGAATGGCATTCCTTCGAAAGATAAGGAAACCCCGCAAGTTTTTGCAGTTGTGCTTCATCGAATTCTTTCAAATGAACCTTTCTCAGCCAGTATTCCGTCTGTAGTCTTGTCTATTAAACACTTACATCAGTTCATTCATGCCATCATTAATTATTCGGTTCATACATGCCATCATTAAATATTCGGTTCATACATGTCATCATTAAGTATTCGGTTCATACATGCCATCATTAAATATTCGGTTCATACATGCCATCATTAAATATTCGGTTCATACATGTCATCATTAAATATTCGGTTCATACATGTCATCATTAAATATTCGGTTCATACATGTCATCATTAAATATTCGGTTCATACATGTCATCATTAAGTACTTGGTTCATACATGTCATCATTAAATAGTTGGTTCATACATGTCATCATTAATTATTCGGTTCATACATGTCATCATTAAATATTTGGTTCATACATGTCATCATTAAGTACTTGGTTCATACATGTCATCATTAAATAGTTGGTTCATACATGTCATCATTAAATATTCGGTTCATACATGTCATCATTAAATATTCGGTTCATACATGTCATCATTAAAATTGGTTCATACATGTCATCATTAAGTATTTGGTTCATACATGTCATCATTCAGTATTTGGTTCATAGATGTTATCATGCTTTAATATTTAAAATTTAAACAAAAGTTCTGCTTTAATATGTATATAAAATTTTGTGAAATTTCTTTTTTCACCACTGCACAATAACCAAAAAGTAGTATATCTCTGGACAAGCGTATGCTTTCTGCATTGAAATTATTATATAATATATACCTATCAACTTGTTTCTGTTGAGACAGCGCCACCCACTGCGAGTTCGTTTTTTATAATCACCGAATACTTCCAGCATTTTTTCTTTGGAATTGCATATTACAATACCTTCGTCTAAACTGCTGCTGTTTTTTGCTTCACTCGCCGCATACTTCATTGTAAACTCCATTTTCGAACTAGCATTTGGCAACAATTCCATGATGATTTCCCGCGCTTTTTATGTTTAGATTCTCATAGAATATACGTATGGCAAGTTGGAATTTTAAAATGTAGGAAAATATGAATTTTTTGTTGCTCGAAAAACATTTAGCCAAATGCCATTGTATCTTCTCATATGACCATAAAATCAAGAAATGGTGCATTCAATGCTGTTAGGGAGGTGGGTGCATGGAAATCGAGCATTCTTCATGAAATTATGGATGGTCATTGCAGAGCACAGAGCACCCCAACCTGACAGAGATTTTTAGTTTACAAAATTGATAAACTTGTTAATGTTAAGTGGTAATATTATTTACAAACACTATGACATCATGCAATGACTTTTTACAATTACATTTCACTATTTGAGAGAGTTGCATCTAAGGCAAGTCACGTTCTACAGCACTAGGTCTATGCCACAAGCATAACAAAAGCAGGTGGGAGCCTTTTAAGCTGTTCGAAAAATCCTTTGACAATGGAAGGAATTATATGCTCAAAGGATTTTTTGAACAAGCTGTTTTCCCATAATAGAATTTATTTTGGTGCTCAGAGATTCAATGTGAAAATTTTTGCTAGAGATGAATGTAGAGAATACCCAGTGTTACATGTAAAGATATATTTTTACCACTTCTTGTTGTAAAGTATTTTCAGGAACATATATGAATTAGCTACTGTGGTTGATACCACAACTCAACATTCAATCTGGCTGCACCTGTAATAAGATCACTTATCCATTTTTCGTGATAAATCAATATGCTCAATTGAAAACCATCCATTTCATTTAATGAGCACTTAAGTTAGATTGTGGTTCACTGTGTGGATGGCACTGCTGGAGACAATGAGTTTTCAAAATTTCCTGACAATAACTTTAACAAAGTTAAAAAAGTTACTACACCTGTGCATTAACTCAAATCGGAAAATTACAAGCAAGTATGGACAAACAGTCAAACACATTAAACACACAAACTTTATATTATTATGCAGGAAGTTTGGAAAAAAATTTGAAGATACGAATCTAGATGGGTGTGTTTATCATGTATGTTGTATCTATAATAATTTTTATTAGTACTACAAATAACAGGAAAATATTTAATATCATATCTATAATACAAATAGAGTCCATTTCTAATTTATAACATTACATTGTTCTCCTTAGGTGAGTTAGGTCTAGTAAATCTGCAATTTTTGAAGTGCGGTTATTACATTGTAAAGTACTATCAATCCATTACTTCTGCAAGGCAGACATTTCAAAGAAAGTACATCTAACCGAAATTGAATTGAAATCTTTGTAATCTTTTCTCGCTTTCTCTATTGCCAATTTGCCTTATTGCCATATGCTAACGCAATATGTAGTGCGGTAAAATTATTCGTATAATGAATACATGAATATTCGTCAATTGTTACTTACCGCTGACATAATAAGAATAATATGTGGGCGCGTACGTTAGTTGACCATTATCTAGTGACGACCATTTATGTAACATGATACAATGAATGTTGACGTCAAATGCAATCAACTGGCGAGACGTGTCTTTTGGCCCCTTGTTTGCTGTTCTGAAAAAGCAGTGAACTGTTCCAATTGCGTATGGTTAAAAGACTAGAATATTGCGTTAGCAGGTTATTACGAAGTGGACATTCTCAGGCTTAGGAAGAGCTAGCTTTAAGAAGTTGACAATAGTTTGCTGTAAAGTCAAAGGTAAGATAGTATTAAACTAAAGATCTAACTGATTGCTCTCTCGATACAGGCTGCACTTAGCATACAATATACATACGATACAGACTGCGATTTTGTAATCTTAAGCTTCATAATAGCACGCGATTGAGCGGATTTCGATGAAAATAAATCAAATTTGTTTGTACAATTTGATAGCACTGCTTTGTTGTGTAAATTCCGTTATAGGATGTTTTCTTTTCTACTTCTATTGTTCGCACTTTGACAATTACTGTAAAGAAACTACAGCAATCTGCATTGCCGTTGAAGCGAGTCAGTAATAGCCGAACTAAATTTAATACATTCCATCGCATAATAAACTTTTCAATTTAAGATATACAAAATGTCTTTAAAACCGGGATGAGAGAAATAGCAGATAATTTACCTAGACATCAAAAGTTGACAAGCATGACGATATAATTGAATCACAAGATATGATGCCCGTTACAGTTTATTAACAAATACATCAAAATACTAAATTTTTTATAGATATGTTAAAAAAAGGTGATGTAGTTATACTTATAAACCGCTTTGATTGTATATCTTCTGTCGAATCCCTCTTCTCTAACCCCTCTAAGTTTAAAAAATTTAAATCGCGACCCGACACTAACCAGACTTCATTCTCTTCAAGACTACCTTCGTAAACTCAACAAACGTGGTGAAATTACTGACGGACAATTTGACTGTCTTAAGCCCTGAAGGCTATCAATTTGTTTCATTCGACGTTGAATCCCTTTTTACCAACGTTCCATTGTCTCGCACAATCAAAATAATTTTAGACCACGTTTACGATGAACACATAATTTCAACAACTTTAAAAAAGTCTACATTGAAAATACTCATATTAGATTGCTGCAACAAAACTGTCTTTTCTTTTAATAACACCATTTATACCCAAAAAGACGGCGTTTCTGTGGGTTCCTCATTAGGACCTGTCCTCGTTAATATAATTTTAACCGAATTTGAAAAATTACTAGTTTCCGATCTCCATAATGATGGCACAATAAAATTATACAACCGCTACGTTGACAACACGCTTGTTTTGATCAAACCCTCCAATATTTCCTCTGTCTTATCAACATTTAATAGTTTTGATGCCAATGTCACATTCACAGTTGATACATTTCAAAATGGCATAATTCAGTTTCTAGATATAAAAATTTCGGTTGATGGAACTGACATTTACCGAAAAGACACCCACACTGGTTAGTACTCACATTTCTCTAGCTTCGAAGCTTTTCATCCAAAAATTGCATGTGTAAAATCTCTTTACCACCGTGCCTTCAAAATTTGTAGCAATAAAACACTTTTCAACAATCGAATCAAAATAATCAAATCTTACATGTCTTGGAACGGCTATCCTAACAGCATTAAAAACTTTTTGTTTACAAAACTAAAATCCAAATACAATGATTCTATTCCCATTGTCAACCGCTCTTATATAGATGATAATCTACCTAAAATCTGGGTTCGTATTCCTTATCTTGGCATGCGTGGCGATTTCCTCTTAAAGTCCTGTTTTAAGAAATACAAAGACATCTTTCTCAAACGGTGAAATTTGTTACTATTTATGACACTAAAAAACTGTCCTATTTTGTCTCTAACAAGGACAAACACTTCCTTCACTTTCTCGCAGTAATCTAGTATACGAAATAACTTGCCCTGGCTGTGGTAAAACCTACATCAGCATGACAGAAAGATGCCTGTCTGTACGTCTCAGAGAACGTGTCAGGCTCTCTTCTAGTGCAGTTGGCCAGCCTTTCTCTGATTGCGAAAACGCTCAATTCCTGGCTACTCTACAAAACCAGTTCTCACAACTCAATGGTCTCCCTCCACCTCCCAGAACTCCCTCTCCTATAGAAAACCTTATGTTCAACAACTATAAAATGCTTCACTCAACCAAATCTAACAACTACCACATTCTTGCTTTCTTAAGCACTTCTCGTCAAACACAACAAACCTTTTCTTAACACGGGACTGAAGGCTAGCAAGGAATTACAACTCTTCTCTTAAATTACAATACACACATTCTACCAATCCGGTCTACAGTTTCAATTCATCCTTTTGAAATACTATTGTAAATATCACACTATTTAATTTCAATTGTTTATTTCCGTTTACTTATTTCATGCGTTGTAAATTTATATGTGTATGTATGGTTTTAAATATTATTCTGTCTGAGGATGACTTTGAAATAAAGTCGAAAAATTGCAGTTCACTTCTCGTCTTGTTTTGATGCATATTTTGCAATCTCAAGATGTCTTGCTTTTTTGGAATTTGCTTTATACTATAGTTTTAATTTGTATTTGAAAGTTTAATTTGACCTAGCAATGATTTTTTGAACAATTTAACTAATCGAAGATTTCAACAAATTTTGTTAAGTAGATAACAGTTTTTGTCATAAAGAGCATGAAGTAACCTGCTCATATTATTCTATTAAGATGCTTTGATTGATGTTCACAATTATAGCCATATTGTCGAGTAGTTAGCTGATTGTTTCTGGTGTGCTCATACTCTACGTGATATTCACACGTCATTACAGAAATTTCTATGTTATTTTAAAAGCAATGAACAAGTTTATCAACCTGCATTCATTAATATTCCCACACCATTCATTAATATTTCCATAACATTTGTTAATATTTCGAGAAAATTAATTAATGTTTTTTAGAACACTCATTAATGTTCTTGGCAGTCATTCTCTTCAATCATTCAACAATTCATTTTTCGTTCATTTTCTGCTTTATCCTAAATTGTACTTAGTTCATACCCCGTTCATTTCTCTCGTAAATTTTTTAATCAATCCACTAGTCATTCTCTGTTCAATCTACAGTTACTTCCTGCATACTCTTTCATATTTGTTTTTATTTCCAATCGATTTCCCCGGCCATACAACATTGAGAAATTGGCAATGACAAGACAAGAGTAACAATTGATCGCTAAGGCACATTTATGGTCGATCAGTTTGATTTAGTTTTTGTACATTTGATGTCGATTTATAAAAGTCAATTGTGTCATACAAAATGTGCAACGTACTATTAACGCAGCCAGTATAAAGAAGCGTTGTGTGGGAGACAACTATATAAAGCGTATTTCTCAACATGGTAAGTTGCCAAATGCTGACAAACTTGAAAATATGTGTAATAATTTTTTCGTGGTGCTCTTAATGCACAACTTTCAGGCAAATGTGCCAGTGTAAGGCAGAATAACGGAAAATTTATGATATAATGTGGCAATTGTAGCAAAAAACACTTTAGTTGAATACGCTTGAATTATTTCTCACGGAGGTACAGCTGCTCTTTGTTTGTCCTTATAAAAACTGTTATTCATTTGTTTGTCCTTTTAAAACATGCTGTTCACCATTTAATGGTGAGGATCTATTACAAAATTCAAAAATTTTAATTTAAAAATTAAACTGTAATTAATCCATATGCTAATTGCCTAGCCACAACATGCAGTTAAACATGCTTATAATTAAAGACGTACAATGCTTATATACTTACTTCATTTCTGTGGCAGCGAGCGAGCATTTAGCAAGCACGAGATTTAAGATTCCAGCTTGAGTAAAAGTATGGACACAAAATGCGATGCTCTCTTCGTATCAAACAGATGGGATTATCATGCGATGCAGCTTTCGCGTTAACTTTTATTATACAATGCACCCTTTACATTGGTCTTAGATGATTATTAAAAACAGAGAAATGGTTATCTGGATCATGAAAAATGTAACATTTTAACAAGGAAAAATTTTAGGATTTGGAAAGCCTTTGCCATTTCTTCTCGATTTTTTATGGTTTTGTTGGTTTGACTGTTTTCGTCAGCTTTTTCCCTATATTTTTTTTCAAACGGCGAAGGTTGTTGGCTATTTCCGTAACATCGCTTTATTGATCTAAAGGTGTGAACCTTTTTTGGAAAATGTAATCTATCAAAATGAAATCCTTCTTTTCATGCCAGTAAAAAGAAACCCTCAAAATTTCAAATGCATGCTCTTTGTGAGATCTTCCCATGATTTCTGTGCTTAAAATATTACAATCTAAAATGCTAAAAGATGCATTCTTACCAAAATATTTGTATGTTCTAGGTGATGATAACTGTTTTACGAATTGTCTTATGTTAAACGACTGGCTAACACACATACCATATTTCAGTTTGCAAAAAAATGTGTGTCACATGGGAGAGATTGAGCACTATTTACATCTCGACTCAATATTAACCGTAATGTGAAATATGTCTTTAAATAAGTAGTTTTCCAACTGTCGTATGGAAAATGAAGCTGTGCGCATGGCGTACTGATATTATAATTGAAATAATTGAAATCTATTTTTATTAGCTTTTAGACTCAGATCAACAACAATAAAATTTGTTTGTGTTTGTAAAATTTTAAACCTTTGGTTTCTTTGTTTAAGTACACTTATGTACTTCACACTCATACGGGATGCAAAGACTGCCTTTTATGAGTTCTAGTAAAGCACGTATCTTATCAAACATGTGATTAGCATGGTACATTCAATTACATTTTCTGACCAATAAAAACATCTACATTGCTATCTGCAGCCAAAAGTCAAATTAAATATGCTATTATGCCAATTGGGCAGCGAGTCAAGTGCTTAAAAAACGTATAAAAAATAGGAAACCACTTAAATCATAAATATGCATTCTTATTAAACAAGAAAATAGGTTTTAGCACCGCTTGTCTATTTGTGCAAAATAATTTGTTTTGAGATATGTCACGCCAACATTGCGAACATTGTGCAAAATACACTACTTTACGTGGCAAATAATTTTATTAAGTCAATATTTATTAATAGTACGACTTTCAATATCGTGCGTCGAGGGGAATCACTGGGATTGTTGGAAACTGGATTGCAAGAAGATTATAATGTTAGGTGACCAAAATGCTCTTTATACAATTAAAATTCAAACTGGTAAAAGGGAGGATTCTGGCACTGATGCCAACGTGTACATCAGACTAATAGGTACGAAAAACGTTATATTTTTTCGCATTTTTTTACAATTCAAAAATGTACAATGAGGAAATCATCACACCATTTATTTATGCTCATGATTGTTTATTTATAAAACTAATGTGATTCCACAATCTGTATGGCATAATAATTGAAATCGATATCACATCATGTTTTTGTTATTAAGGCTCAAAAGGTCACACAGACTATTCACTACTTGATAAACCATTTCACGATGATTTTAAAAGTGGAAGCAAAGAAGAGTATAAAGTAAAAGCATTTCATGTTGGTGAAATTCAACTGGTTGAACTTAATACCCGTCCGCCTTGGATTTCATTGACAACTGAAGACCCAGACTGGTTTGTAGAAAAGGTACAATTTGATAGACCTCGTGTTTTCCTGTGTTACTGGTGAAATCAAAACATTAATTGACATCACAGCTAAAAATATTTACGTAAATTTTTTTAAGGTAACTGTTATGAGTTCAAGACATAGTCGTGTTTTTTCCTTTCCTTGTTACAGATGGGTAATCAATGAAATAGTTTTGCTGCCTGGAGAAGGTACATATATCGCAATGTACATTTGTTATTTTAATCGGATTTTCTTTGATTTGTTTACTTAATCTTTGTTGATTAAGTGGAAGAGTAGAACAAAAAATGTCTCTATATTCATTGTCAAATACTTCATTTTAGCGTGTCATCTTGGTGAAATATTTGATAAGCTAGAGTCATTTTATGTTTCAAAAATGTCTCCACACCTTTCAAAAATCACCCTGTGAAAAAGTAGCATCACGCCACTTACTCCTCTCTCTTCCCCACCCCACAGTAAAATATTGATTCTGAATATATCATTTCGTAGTTACTATCTTACAGTAAAGTAAAAAAGAAATTCGTGAAAATTATTTTACTTTGTCCCAAACAATAATAAAAAGTTACATATTTGTGCAATAAAAAACAAACGAAGCTATTCATAAAATTCGTTATACAGTTTGTAAATAAGGATGGCTTGAAAATTAAAAATGACTCAGCAATCAAACCAGCAAACTTGCATAAAGCAAACTAGTAAATGCTGTAGTTGAATGTGCTAGTTCAACGAAGTGTGAAATTAAAACTTCAGTTAAAAACTCTAAACTTTTCTATACCGTGTAGCAACTTTACCATTCCATGATATGCCACCGGTAGTTGCCGAGCAACGCCAAAAAGAACTAAAGCAAAGAAAGGAAATATATCAATGGGATTGGGTAACAGAGCACATGCCTGGGAGTATTAAAGCTGAAACTCATGACGATCTTCCTAGAGACGTCCAGTTTACTGATGAAAAATCAAGGTCAGAGCAGAGATATATAAACTGCGAATGCATTATTAAATTGGTGTTGATGTACTTGTTTATGTGCATAAACATTTTAATTGTTGAACACTTTTTTTAATGATAAATCTGTGCACTTTTTAAAAAATAAGTCAATATTCAACCACCGTAGAGTTAAATTTTTACAATGAAGTTATACAATGTGTTACTGACGCAACCCTTGCCATATTTATTTAAAAATTCGAAGGTAATGATGTTACCTATATGTTTTATTTGATGTTATGCTGATTATGTTACTAACTGTATTTACACCCTGAACTCTCAAAAAAAATTTTAATAGATGATGGTATGGATTTTTTGATGGAATATATTATCACAAAAGCAAATATCTCCATCCATGCTTATTGATGGCCTTTCATAACTTGACTATATATGACTAAATGTGTAATATTAATCTCCAGCTGTGTTGTAAAATAAGCTTTATATCGCACATCAGCAATATTATGTTCAAAAAAATCTATTTATATACTTACCAGATCCTATGAAATGAGCAGATTGACTGCTTTACACAATTTGGGCCTCAGTAAAGTTGCAACGCTCTTTGAGGATTGGGACAGTTATGACGATTACAAAATTCTATATCACAAATGGCTACTAGGTGATCTTCCAGTTTATGAAAGCTACTGGGATCAAGATCGCTGGTTTGCCTACCAGTTCTTGAATAGTGCTAATCCAGTTAGTATCACACGATGTGACGCTATACCAAACAAATTCCCCGTAACTGACAATGATGTCAAGGCGTTTCTTGATAGAGGAAACACTTTGAAACAAGAAATAAAGGTTAGCAAGTCATATATGTTGTACTTGTGATACTTTTACATAGAGAAGTGGTTTCAAATTCATGAATTACTCGACCTTTTATATGTTGGCTACAGCACAATAAAAAATCTGAATACTTACTTTGAATCTACATATGGCACTGTTGCTACATCACTATGGAAACTCTTTAGCTAAACTGGACTTTAAATTACAACCTTCTTACACAAAATATGATGTTTAAAGTTTATAATAACATTTTGCTGTCCCACGATGCATAGTTTGAAAAACAGGTGCTATGACAAACCATGCTCTCTTTGGGTCTTGCTAAGATTTTTAAATGTGGTCAAAAACATTTCATGTGGCGGTACTTAGGGCTGTAATCACCTGTGGCATAGCTTGTGAAAATGTTTGGTCATGCTCTTTAGCGACAGAACGAGGCATGACCTCTCTATGTATGCCCTAATAGAAAAAGTTTTTAAAATCAAGGGCATCTAAAATCTCGACTGAAAACGATTATATATGTACATTTCCAAAGAAATTAAATAGAGATACATATATATACATTTCAAAAAAAAAATTAAGCATGCTTTAGATAGGCTTATATGTTTTATAATATATAATATATATCAATTTTTCATTGATCAATGATAATTGTACTTTCTTGCGATGTTATGTTAATCTCTCTTGGAAATGTCATATTTTATTAATAAGTATAAAATTTTCAATTAATTTACGTAGGACGGCCATATATATATTGTTGATTATGAAATTTTGGTTGGATGTAAAACATATGGTGGACCTGTTCTTGATGATTTTGGTTACCAAGTTCCTGATGAACTTAAACATGATAAAGCTGACGTAAGATATTGTGCTGCTCCTTTGGCTTTACTTTACGTTAATAAAGAAGGACATCTCATGCCAATAGCAATCCAAATTAATCAAGAGCCAGGTCCTAAGAATCCAATATGGACGCCAAACGAACCAAACCCATATGATTGGATGCTAGCAAAGCTTTGGCTTCGTGTTGCTGAATCTAATTTCCACCAGGTTTGTTTATCTGAGTTTACACAGCAAACTACGGACTAATTTTTTCCGATAAATAATTTATCTCCACAAAGATGACTTGAACATTAGAGTGAATTCTTTTAAAGTTAAAAAACTTGTTAAATATAACACAAGCATTTTATGGCAGAAAATTGAAGTTTTTAACGTCTTTCATGTAGCTTTGTACGCATTTACTGCGCACTCACTTAACAACCGAACCATTCGCATTGTCAACATGGCGTAATCTTTCATCGGCTCATCCAATATTTAAGTTACTTCAACCTCACATCTATGGAGTGCTAGCCATTGATACTATTGGCAGGAAAGAGTTGATTGGTAAAGGAGGAATTGTTGATCTGTCTCTGTCACTTGGAGGTGGTGGTCACGTGACGTTCATGGAGAAATGCTTTAAACAGGTTTGTTGCCTCTTTCATGAATATAAGATCAATTACATTTTAAAGTAAAATTGTATTGCAAAATCATTTGGCAATACGTTTTCATATGTTAAATTCCCCTTTAAAAGATTACCGCTTCATTTGCCTTTATTAGACCACATTTAATGATTACAATTTACCAAAGAATCTAAAAAAACGTGGAGTTGATGATCCATCCAAACTTCCAGGGTATTATTATCGTGACGACGGACTCGCCCTGTGGGAAGCCATCGAAAAATTTGTAAGTGAAATAGTTGGTATTTTCTATAAAAGTGATGACGACGTCAAGAAAGATGATGAAATTCAGAATTGGATACTTGATGTTTATAAAAATGGCTGGCGTGAAACACTTGGAAATCCAACCCACGACCTCCCAGCCAAGTTTGAGTCTCGAGAGCAACTTGTAGAATTGTTGACTTGTTTGATATTTACGTTTTCTTGTCAACATGCAGCAGTAAACTTCAGTCAAAAAGATCATTATGGTTTCACACCTAATGCTCCTGCTATCATGCGTAAGCCACCACCAAACAAGAAAGGAGAAGCAACATTAAAGTCCATTCTATCAACTCTTCCAAATAAATCTCAGGCAGTCAAGGCAATAGCGACAGTTTATATATTGACTAAGTTTTCAGAAGACGAGGTATTAATTTGTTAACGTGTTATTGATTTTAGACAATTCTTTGAATTGCAATGATATTTTTATGTTTAAGTAAGAATTGAAGAATTTCATGAAAGGAACAGCTCTATCATATTCCCAAAGTATATAGTTTTTCAATGCTGTTTAAGCTTTCTTCTACTCATAATCAAAAGTAATACTACTGATAATAATTGTCTGGTTTAATCGTTGTCTTATTAGGATATATTAAATTACTTTTCTTTATGCATTTAATTTAATTGCTTTAGGTTTTACGTACAGAGTTTCCATGTTTTTATCTAAATAACGATTTTATATTAAGATTCTAATTGAAGACTAGCAGTATTAGAATAATAAATAAAGTACTTCTGTTTTTTAGCGTTATTTAGGTAATTACAGCTGCACTGCTTGGGAGGATTTGGAAGCACTTGGTGCCATATCACGATTCCAAAATAATCTGGAGATTATTTCTGAGAAAATCAAAAAGCGAAATAAAGCTTTGGAAATTCCCTACATTTATCTTCTTCCTGAACGTGTTCCAAACGGAACAGCAATTTAAACTTCAATTAATTTTTTGCTAAATTCTTATTTTTTGACTAATTGTTGGACTATCTAATTCTAGCATATATTTTATAATGAATTTTTGTCGTAATTTGTATTTTTGTTATTTTATATTTTTGAAATCATGCCAAATCGTGTATTATGATGTTTAAACAACGTGGGAAGATTTCCATGTCAAATTAAGAGAAAATGAGTTTTTAATTAAAACTATTTTCTTACAGTCTTGCCATCGTAATAATTCTTTTTTGTTATATAAAAAGTATATAACGCACTGAAAGGTAGTCCAATATGTTTAGCACTTGGCTTCAAATCAAGCACTAAGTTGCGTTGTCCAGTCTTTATACATATTAGTGTGTATTTTCAGTACGAATCTACTCAGGGTATTTTCCAGATCCAGTTTTGCATGTTTTCAAAAGGGAGTTTTGCCCTTGTAGAGACTCGTTTGTATAGATTGCAGTTATAGTTTGTACAATAATAATACATAATAGATTCGTGTTACAAAACGAGTGTCACCAAAAAGTATATGGTCATTAATTTTTTGGATGAGATAAACTTGATATGTACAAAAATACTTGAGACTTTTTACTTTCTTCCTTTGTTTCAAAAAGTACAAAAAACTAAACATAAAGTACACTCTAAGACACATTCTGGGAGATTTATTATCAAAAAATTACCAAAAACTGGAAAAAATATCACGAAACATCAACTAAACTTGTACGCAATGTGCTGAAGTATATTTCTACAACTTGCATTGATCATAATACAAACAATTTTGTTAATATTTGACACTGGCTGCTCCGTCAAAGTAAATTGAGGGAAACGTAATGTGCAAACATTGTATACATAATTGTTGTGTGTTCATGGAGGACGCTTAGTTCACACGACAAGACACCACACTTGTGGGTAGATGTTTTAGTCAATACGACTTTACACCATACTTGTGGTACAGCCATAATGATATTAATATCAATGAAGACGGCAGCATTTGCCTTCATTGAGAGAAAAAGGTTATTCAATAAGTTAAGGTTAGAGCTTGATCATGTGTGTTCTATGGGACTTAGGCCCTGTCTACACGTATTCGGATAAATTTGAAAACGCAAAAGTATTTTTACGGTATTAAAAACCTCTGCGTTCACACGTAGTCGTTTTTGGATCGTTTTTGCCCGTCCACACGTATCCGGATGAATATGATAACGCTGATGAAATTACATCTAAGCAAGCGCAGATTCAAGATGAGCCTGCAAATTAAGTTCACGTACATGACTACATGTGTTTTTTTGACACTTGAAGCGAAACTCTCTTTTGCATAATTTGTAAATAGAATTCGAAAATATGTCAAACGCATTAGAAAAGTCATGAAAATCAAAGAAGGGCAAAACGGAAAACTTTGTGTAGACGGACAATAAAGTAGTCTTAAAAATGCGCGCAGTGAACTGGTTCGTAGTTAATACGTCATCGTTTTTATACTTGAACAGTTATATCGTTTAAAACAGGCCTCAGATAGAAACTCACGAGGGCCTAACCGCTTTAGAACATGGCCAAAACCACGAGGGTACTTATTGAACATCATTAGTATTTACTATTTAGAGAATATTAATAAGGAATTAAACAGTAATAAAACAATATCTAAATTAGTACACTCTTTATAGAGAATACTATTGGGATTTAGAGGATACCAATAAACTGTTGTTCTCCATTGTTTTCAGTCCATCTCTGCATTTTATTTGAGATTTATAGCACTTCATGAATTTCAGGCACTACGATATTTAGAACATCAAATACCCAGACGAATTTGGGTAATAACTTTAGGCAGCGTGTCAATCATCCTTTAGGCTTGCACTTTCCCAATGTGCTCCAATTATGAACTGCATCAAACCATATCGAATTGAATATGATATTCTGTTCTATGATAACCAGAATATGACATTTGTATTTGTCCTATTATCGTTAATTATTGTTTCATACGCGCTATTGTTTCTTGTATCGCTTATTTGAAAGTTAAAAATATGGCATGAATTAAATTGTTCGTTTCTCATAAACCTTCAGGAAAACTGTTGAAAATAGAAACGCTCTATGGTATTAAATTTACAACTCGTGTTATTGAATACCTTTTCTCTGTAAATAAAAGAATATGAAGACTGGCTGCTTTCATTTGCAACTTCTGACGAATTATCCATTAGAAATTCAGCCAACTCTCTCAAATATTCATTGAGTATAAACAACAGCTACTTGAAAAGCTAAATCTTCAATACGTGCGTTCTCTTTTATTGTCACATCAGAGGCGCAGTCACCTAATTCCTACGCCCGAAAAGCCCATAAACATAAAATTTTCCAAAATATTCATACTTATGAAATATAGTTAAAATGTTTTTAAAATCGATTAAACTATGAAAAAAAGTTATTTTCTTGAAAGTCATATCTAATGCCATCTTCGCGTTTTACACTTTCTAATAATAACTGCTCATGAAAAATTGCGAACGGATGACATTCGCGGACAGACGGACAGACGGATGGATGAACTAATATCATACAAAACGTGTGTTTTGAGGGTCATCCGTGTTTTACGCGTCAGAGTAAAACTCGGATATGAGTTAAAATGTGACTTTTAGGCTTTTTCATGGCTTATCCTTAAAACAACATAAAAATTACATTTTTATTGGTATCCATGTTTTATCTTATGTAAAATCAGAATGAGCTATGACAAATCGTGGAAGTCCAATTTTTGTGTTATTGTCCTGCTGTAGTTTGGATTCATTTTGAATGACACTAATGGAAAATGCATTTGCATAAAGCAGCATTTTTTCCCCTAATGAAACAAATCCGGCGAGTAATAACAGTAAATGATACGCATTGTAAAGATTACTGTTTTATATACGTTTTCGTTTGCAAATGTATACACTTGTACACTTGTATAATACGAAATATACTTGTTTCGAGTGCTTTTTCAATATAGTTTGAGAAACACCCATGGGAATAATAAATCATAGCTGAAAGTCATATCAAATACCATATCCGCGTTTTATCTTTTGAGTAAAAACCCTCAAAACACACGTTTTAAATGATATTAGCTCATCCGTCTGTCCGTCCGATGCGAATGTCATCCGTCAGTAATTTTTTATCCGCAGTATTATCTCTCCGTCCGTATCCGCGTTTTACCCTATTCCTTGCCTAGACTGCATTCTTTCACTAGTGTATATTTATACCTAAGTGCACTCGGAACTATACTATCACCTACTTGTCCTCACTTGCGAAATAAACGTAAGTATAAGCACAAGATTATCCCAACTCTCCGTTATTCTTTTTGTTTATCTTGCAAGTGAGGACCAGGAGTAAGTGCTCATAATTGAAATTCGTTTCGTGCTGTCGATTTTATTTAATGTAATACATATAAGATGTTGTTATTGGCTTTGCCTACAAGTATTAATTGAATGTAAGTTTGCTCTCTTGAACATTCGTAATGCGTAATAAATATTGCACGGTGTAGATAAAAAGCGGGCGCGGATGTAAGGCTGCGTTTACACGGTACCGGATAAGTTTTAATCCGGATTAAATTTGTGACGGATTCGTTCTGTTTACACGGAACCTGTACATTTATGAGAGAAAAAAAAGTTTCGAGTACCGCGCATGTGCAATGATAGCATGAGAAAAAAATGGCTACCGTTGCTAAAAGGAAAAAATCGTCCGAGTCAGAAGAAAAGAATTTTACTTGGTCGGACGAGGAGATGGCTCTTCTTCTTGATGTGATTGCTGCCTATAAGGTGGATAAAGAAAATGAAGGTGTAGACTAGGAGTCTGTTAAATCGAAATACGATGAAATTCGCGAAAGATACCTCGAGCGTTATCCCATAAAAAATTCAGAAGGATTTCCACATGTTAATGATACGATATCAAGCGTTTTTATCAAAAGTCGAATAATAGCTAAAACCAAAAGAATTAAACTTTGTTTTCGAAAAGCAGTTGATTCTGGAAGACGCAGCGGAGGCGGTAGAGTTGTAGCTGTTTTATACGATGAATGTGCTAGTATTTGTGGGAGCCCAGCAGTAGAAGCAATATCGAATGCTCGAGAAAGCATACCAAGCACATCCGAAACTGTCAGTGATTCCGAAGACTCTCTTTCTGGAGTATCAAATAAATCGTGTGTTCAGCTTTCTGATGTAAGCAGTGAAACACTCGACAATTCTGCTCAACAAGAGATTTTAAATACTGATGTAATAAGTAGGGTAAGTGAAGCTAGAAGGAATCTCATCTCAAAAGTACAACAAAAGAAAAATTCAAAGTTAAATAAGAAAATACCTGCTGAGAAACAGATGATAGCCATGGCGAAGGAAGATTTAAGTCTTAAGAACAGGATTGTGGAACAAATGGAAAAAGCTGAAAAGAAGCACCAAGAAAACATGACTGCGTTTGCCAAAGGAATTTCATCACTTAATGATACACTAAGTCATGGGTTTGCATTGCTTGCATCACTTCAACAGCAACCAAATCAATTTAACTTTCCAAATTTTCAACAACCATGGAGATACCAACAAGCAGCTATGTCAACTAATAACAATGGCGAGTCTAGCCATAGTAATGCCAATGATAATTTTATACCGTTTTCAAAGTCATAGAACCAGGATTTCTATTCTTTTAATAGGTATACTTCAACGTACATTTGTTAGTGTTTGGGTTGCCATTGTTTAATCTAATGTAATACATTGCTTAAATATTGCACAAAACTATTGTTATGAATATACTTTTAGACAAAGTACTTATATAATTTTAAACAGTTTTAAATTGCCTTTTTTTGTCATGTTTTATTCCAATAATTTTATTACTTAAAATGCAATTAATGGATTATTGTATGTACAAGAACAATTAAATCATCTTTGTGCAAGTATATTATTATCAGTAAAGTCTGTTCAATAAGGTGTTTGTAGATATAATCTCTAATCAAAATACTGCACAAAAATGTCTCTTACTGCCTTTGCTGAAGCCTCACATCCTTGATTCCGTACACTTGAAGATGCAGGTTGAACTTCTCTGTCATAAGTTATTGCATTATCTACTCTTTCATTAGCTATTATCTCACCATTCATTTCACAATAATTGTGCAATGCAAAACAGCTGTAAATAACATTTGGCAAATCAGCAAGATTTATGTCCATTTCACGCTTCAGACACCCAAATCTACTCTTCAGGCGTCCAAAGGCACATTCAATAATCATTCTGGCTGAACAAAGTCGATACCCAAAAAATTGTTCCTGTGCAGTCTTGCCCCCACCAGGAAATTCCTTCATCAAATCAGGGAGTAAAGATATGCCGGATCTCCAAGAATGCAAATTCCAACAGGTTCAGTGCCTGGCAATAAGACTCTTGGCAAACTGGGAATTGAACCTTCTTTTAACATCTCATTTACTTTTGAGTTACAAAATATCCTTGAATCATGCACACTCCCCGGCCATTTGACCACAACATCTAGAAAACAATACTTGTAGTCTGCAATAGCTTGCACATTCAGTGAATATCTATGCTTCCTATTGATAAAATCACTTGCATTGTTGGCTGGTTGCTTAATGAAGATATGAGTGCCATCTACAGCACCAATACATTGTGGAAAGCCATGTTTTTCATAAAAATTTGAGACAGCTTCAAATACATCATGTTCTGTTTGAGGTAATCTGATGTACTCAGGACCTAATACGGTGGAAATTAAAAAACATACTCTTCTAATAGCCAATGATACAGTTGATCTGGAAAAGCCAAATGCATTTGCAACTTTTCGTAATCTTCCTTCATCAGCAAGATAGTATAAAGTCATAGCAACTTGCTTCTCAACAGATGTAGGAACACGCGTGACTTTCTTTTGAAGTGGGATTCTGATTTGGTTGCACAGTTTCATGAAATTGTCTTGTGACATCCTAAAGTTCTCTCTCCATTCATGACCTACTACAGCACCGGATAAGAAAATTTCCCACCACAGAGATGTTCTCCCAGGCCTCACCCAACATCCTTTTGCCTTTCTTTTACTTTTTATTTTCTTCCCTCTAACGATGGACGACTGTGTCAGCAATGTAGCATACCTTAAAAAGAGAATTGAACGTCCTTTTGAAAATAAATGAAGCAAACTTTTGAGTGAATAAGCCAGTAAGTTTTGTCATAATATGTGTGGATTACAATACTGCTTTATTTATTTTCTGCCGTAAATCCAAAACTTATGCTGTATTTTAGATGCAAAGAACGACATATTTCCGTTTGTCATCAAGCGTTTACCTTTGTCTTTGCCTTCGATAATTTACCAAATTTACCAACGCCAGTTCATAAACAACGTTCAACGTCGCCACTGCACCAAAAATAAATGCAAAAATGCTCATAAGAATCTGTCTCATGTTGGAAAATGCAGTATTAAAAAAATATTGACTGCGCACTGACCCATTGTTTTGTCGAATACCAGTGAAAACGGTTAAAAACTTACCTGGTTAAACCGTTTACACGGTAACTGATATAGAATGGAACAGTACCGGCACAGAATTGTACCTCGATTTTTCAGGTACAAAATTGTACCGCTTAGCCGACACAAAACTTGCACGTATCAGAGCGGTATCGTGTAAACGCAGCCTAAGGCGAACGTCTGTTTGTACGGATGTCTGTTTGTTATGGGCGGGAATTGCAAATAATTTATTGTAGGAGTTTGACAGTAATTTAAACGATCTTTATCTTTCAGGATATATTTTTTGACGTCATTATTTAAAGCAATTAAAAATGCGTACTTCAATTTTCAATCAGTCACATAGAGTGTAACGCGATGGAACCTCATTGTATTTTTTTCGTGTTTTGTCAATGGCATTTCACTCATGTGGGCCTTACGTTGGTGGACCTGTTCATATTTACTGCACTGATAATGATCTCCGTCAACTTGTCATTTGGCAAAGCAGTGCGTATATTGCAGTTTTCAACTTGAAATTCCTTTTGAAAACTGAGGTTAGAAGCAGTTGCAAGTTAGTTAGTGCGTCAGTTACAGCTTGAAAGTATATTTTTATCACATCGATTGTAAATCATGTCCAAACGTTTGCACTCGGAGATTGTACAAATTGGTTATGAATCCACCTATTCCAGCGAAGATGAAAATGGATGTCGTGCACAAGTACCTAAATTTAATATAGGAGTACTGATATTTAGTAAGAAAATACAATAAAAGATTTTTATTTGTATTTTTTTCATTTTAGCATTTTCAATGTTTATTTTTCGACATAGAATAAGAGTATTTTACGAACGGACTAAAAGCATTTTATTTTGCGCGTTTTGCGTCCGCCATCCGCTTTTTATCTACACCCAAATATTGCAACCATTCTGATAGTTTTTGTTTTTCCTTAAATGACCAGAATATGCTTTATTATTTATAGACATGGCTGTAATGACAACTTTGTATTCAAGTTTGCTTTTACCTGTATATGATTGAAGCTTGTAACAACTGCGTCGACATAAGCTCAAGAATTAATTAAAGAGCATAAACCGAAAAAAAACCAAACTAAAACAAATCTGAAGCGAAACAAAAATTAAGAGAAATTCTTTCTGTTGACGCGTGTTCTTGGGTAGACCAAATAATTTAAACACAAAAATTTGCATACGCAATCTCGTACAATGATTGCTTTGTATTCTTCTGTGCGCCACTGACTTAAGACAATCTTACAATCTGCAAAATTTTCATGTTTGCTGAAATCATCTTCCAAAATTTTTTAAATGAAAGTGTCTGTGTGAATGTGTTAATTATGTAAGTGAAAACATTTAGCACCTATGTATCGCTGTAACAATGTATATTAACGTCATATGCAATCAATTGGTTAAACGTGATCTTGTGTCTCAAAAAGCAGTGAAGTGTAGCAAATGACTACGTGTAAAACTTTAGAAAAGTTGTCTCACAGGTCATTACTGATTTGACATTATCAGGCTTCGGACAAGCTTGCGTTAAGAAGTGGACAAGTTTGCTAAAAGTCAAAGGTAATCTGGTTAATTTTGTTATAAGATGCTTTCTTTCTACATCTATTGGTCACACTTTGACAATTAACGTAAATCAACTAAATTAAAGAACTACTGCCTTGCCGGAGTATGAGGTTTAATTTCAACACGCTTTGCCGTAGAACAAAGATGACGGTGAAATGGGAGTTTGTGTAAGAATGTAATTGAAAGCGAATGAAAATCTTGGAAAATCCTGTTAACAAATTTGATTTGACTCAGCAATGATTTTAATGATTTAAATAAGTCAAGGTTTGAGCGGAAATTGTAACAACTGCGTCGACGTAAGCACAAGAATTAATTAAATAAGCATAAACCCAAAAAATAAAACTAAAACAATTCTGAAGCGAAACAAAAGTTAAGAGAAATTTTTGCTGTTGATGCGTGTTCTTGGGCAGACCAAATAATTTAAACACAAAAATTTGCATACCCAATCTCGTACAATGATTGCTTTGTATTCTTCTGTGCGCCACTGACTTAAGACAATCTTACAATCTGTAAAATTTTCATGTTTGCTGAAATCATCTTCCAAAATTTTTTAAATGAAAGTGTCTGTGTGAATGTGTTAATTATGTAAGTGAAAATATTCAGCACCTATGTATCGCTGTAACAATGTATATTAACGTCATATGCAATCAATTGGTTAAACGTGTCTTGTGTCTCAAAAAGCAGTGAAGTGTAGCAAATGACTACGTGTAAAACTTTAGAAAAGTTGTCTCACAGGTCATTACTGATTTGACATTATCAGGCTTCGGACAAGCTTGCGTTAAGAAGTGGACAAGTTTGCTAAAAGTCAAAGGTAATCTGGTTAATTTTGTTATAAGATGCTTTCTTTCTACATCTATTGGTCACACTTTGACAATTAACGTAAATCAACTAAATTAAAGAACTACTGCCTTGCCGGAGTATGAGGTTTAATTTCAACACGCTTTGCCGTAGAACAAAGATGACGGTTAAATGGGAGTTTGTGTAAGAATGTAATTGAAAGCGAATGAAAATCTTGGAAAATCCTGTTAACAAATTTGATTTGACTGAGCAATGATTTTTAATGATTTAACTAAGTCAAGGTTTGAGCGGAAATTGTAACAACTGCGTCGACATAAGCACAAGAATTAATTAAATAAGCATAAACCCAAAAAATAAAACTAAAACAATTCTGAAGCGAAACAAAAGTTAAGAGAAATTCTTGCTGTTGATGCGTGTTCTTGGGCAGACCAAATAATTTAAACACAAAAATTTGCATACCCAATCTCGTACAATGATTGCTTTGTATTCTTCTCCTGTGCGCCACTGACTAAAGACAATCTTGCAATCTATAAAATCGTCATGTTCGCTGAAACCATCTTGCAAAAACTGTTTAAATGCAAGTGTCTGTGTGAATGTATGAGCTATGTAAGTGAAAACATTTAGCACCTATGTATCACTTTAACAATTTATACTAACGTCATATGCAATCAATTGGTTAAACGTGATCTTGTGTCTCAAAAAGCAGTGAAGTGTAGCAAATGACTACAATTTGACATTATCAGGCTTCGGATAAGCTAGCGTTAAGAAGTGAACAAGTTTGCTAAAAAGTCAAAGGTAATCCGGTTAATTTTTGTTATAAGATGCTTTCTTTTCTACATCTATTGGTCACACTTTGACAATTAACGTAAATCAACTAAATTAAAGAACTACTGCCTTGCCGGAGTAGGAGGTTTAATTTCAACACGCTTTGCCGTAGAACAATTAAAATTAAGATTTACAAAATGTCCGTAAAAGCGAGATGACGGTGAAATGGCAGTTTTTGTAAGGATGTAATTAAAAGCGAATGGAAATCTTGGAAAATCCTGTTAAAAAATTTGATTTGACTGAGCAATGATTTTTAATAATTTAAATAAGTCAAGTTTGAGGAAAATTATAAAGTACAATAGTTTTGGGCACGTAGAGTCTCCAAAAAACATCATGAAAAAACCTGATACAAAAATAAACATTTCTATTATGATGACTTGCAGATCGAATTTTACAAATATAGCTATGGTCGAGTACAGCTTAGAGTTGTTTATTTGTGTGCATATATGCGTCATTAAACGACACCAAAAATTAGCATATTAACTTAATGCAACTTTTCATTCCTCTCATACCTTCTCCTCTTTCTCCAATTAGTATCCTATCATTCTCCATTCAACCATTGCGATGTGTCTTATGTTAAACGACTAGCTAACATGCTTATTATATTTCAGTTTGCAAAAAAAATGTCGGTCACTTGTGAGAGAATGAGCACTTTTTATATCTCGACTCAGTATTAACCGTTTCATTAGTGAATTATGTCTTTAAATGAGTAGTTTCCCAACAGGCCTATGGAAAATGAAGCTGTGCGCATGGCGTACTGATATTATGACTGAAATAATTGAAATCTCTTTTCTTTAGCTTTTAGACTCAGATCAACAACAATACAATTTGTTTGTGTTCGTAATATTTTAAACCTTTGGTTTCTTTGTCAAACAAGTGACACTTATGTACTTCACACTCATACGGGAAGCAAAGAAAGCCTTTTATGAGTTCTAGTAAAGCACGTATCTTATCAAACATGTGATTAGCATGGTACATTCAATTACATTTTCTGACTAATAAAAACATCTACATTGCTGGCTGCAGCCAAAAATCAAATTAAATATGCTAATATGCCAATTGCCAGCGAGTCAAGTGCTTAAAAAACGTATAAAAAATAGGAAACCACTTAAATCTTAAATATGGATTCTTGTTAAACAAGAAAATAGGTTTTAGTACCAACTGATTTATTTGCATCCTTTCTTTTAAAACTGCGTGCAGTAACACTATTAGCACCTTCACGTAAACAATTTACACAGCTGTTGTCATTGTTGTAAGTCTTACAACTCTTGCTGCTGGTTCATACCCTATTTGTGGATAGTTCGCCAAAATTGAAGGCTCTTATTGAGCTTATTTTACTAATTTAGCAAATGAAAGCCGAATATTGAAAACCATTTCTGTCAATTATGTTTGAATCTAAATTTCCTGCTCATAAATTGTCGTTATTTCGCGTGCACAATCATTTGTTTAGAGATATGTCACGCCAACGTTGCGAACATTGTGCAAAATATACTAATTTACGCGGCAAGTAATTTATTATGTCAATATTTATTGTTAGTACGAATTTCAATATCGTGCGTCTGGTGGAACCACTGGGATAGTTGGAAGCTGGGTTACAAGAAGATTATAATGTCGGGTGACCAAAATGCTCTTTATACAATTGAAATTCAAACTGGTGAAAGGGAGGATTCTGGCACTGATGCCAACGTGTACATCAGACTAATAGGTACGAAAAACGTTATATATTTTCGCACTTTTTTACGATTCAAAAATGTACAATGAGGAAATCATCACACCATTTATTTATGCCCATGATTGTTTACATATAAAACTGAAGTGATTCTACAATCTGCATCGCATTTTAATTGAAATCGATATCACATCATGCTTTTCTCATTAAGGCTCAAAAGGTCACACAGACTATTCACTACTTGATAAACCATTTCACGATGATTTTAAACGTGGAAGCAAAGAAGAGTATAAAGTAAAAGCATTTGATGTTGGTGAAATTCAACTGGTTGAACTTAATACCCGTCCGCCTTGGATTTCATTAACAACTGAAGACCCAGACTGGTTTGTAGAAAAGGTACAATTTGATAGACCTCGTGTCTTCCTGTGTTACTGGTGAAATCAAAACATTAATTGACATCACAGCTAAAATTATTTACATAATTTTTTTAAGGTAACTGTTACGAGTTCAAAACATAGTCGTGTTTTTTCCTTCCCTTGTTACAGATGGGTAATCAGTGAAATAGTTTTGCTACCTGGAGAAGGTACATATATCGCAATGTACATTTGTTATTTTAATCGGAGTTTTCTTTGATTTGTTTACTTAATGTTTGTTGATTAAGTGGAAGTGTAGAATGAAAAAATGTCTATAATTTCATTGCGAAATACTTCCTTTTAGCGTGTCATCTTGGTGAAATATTTGATAAGCTAGAGTCATTTCATGTTTCAAAATGTCTCCACATCTTTCAAAATTACCCTGTGAAAAGTAGCATCACGCCACTTATTCCTCTCTCTTCCCAAACCCCACAATAATATATTGATTCGGAATATATCATTTCGTAGTTACTATGTTACATAAAAGTAAATAATGAAATTCATGAAAATTATTTTACTTTGTCTTAAAAAATAATGAAAAGTTACATATTTGTGTAATGAAAAACCAACGAAGCTATTTATAAAATTCGTTTTATAGTTTGTAAATAAAGATGGCTTGAAAATTGAAAATGACTCAGCAATCAAACCAGCAAATTTGCATAAAGCAAACTAGTAAATGCTTCAGTTGAATGTGTTAGCTCAATGAAGTGTGAAATTAAAACTTCAGTTAAAAACTCCAAACTTTTCTATACCGTGTAGCGACTTTACCATTCCATGATATGCCACCGGTAGTTGCCGAGCAACGCCAAAAAGAACTGAAGCAACGAAAGGAAATATATCAATGGGATTGGGTAACAGATCACATGCCTGGGAGTATTAAAGCTGAAACTCATGCCGATCTTCCAAGAGATGTCCAGTTTACTGATGAGAAATCAAGGTCAGAGCTGGGAAATATAAACTACAAATGCATTATTAAATTGGTGTTGTTGTATTTGTTTATTTGCTTAAACATGTTAATTGTTGGAAATTTTATTTAATGATAAATCTGTGCACTTTTAAAACATAAGTCAAAAATCAACCACCGTAGTGCTAAATTTTTTACAATGAAGCTATACAATGTGTTACTGACGCAACACTTGCCATTTTTATTAAAAAATTCTAAGGTAATGACGTTACCTATATGTTTTACATGATTTTATGCTAATTATGTAAATAACTGTATTTACACCAAGAACTCTCAAAAAAATTTTTAATAGATGATGGTATGGATGTTTTGATAGAATATATTATCACAAAAGCAAATATTTCCCTCCGTGCTTATTGATGGACTTTGATAACTCGACTATATATGACCAAATGTGTAATATTAATCTACAGCTGTGTTGTAAAATAAGCTTTATATCGCACATCAGCAATATTATGTTCAAAAAATTCTATTTATATACTTACCAGATCCTATAAGAGGAGCAGATTGACTGCTTTAGCCAATTTGGGCATCAGTAAAGTTGCAACGCTATTTGAAGATTGGGACAGTTATGACGATTACAAAATTCTATATCACAAATGGCTACTAGGTGATCTTCCAATTTATGAAAGCTACTGGGATCAAGATCGCTGGTTTGCCTACCAGTTCTTGAATAGTTCTAATCCAGTTAGCATCACACGATGTGACGCTATACCAAACAAATTCCTGTAACTGACAATGATGTCAAGGCGTTTCTTGATAGAGGAAACACTTTGAAACAAGAAATAAAGGTTAGCAAGTCATATATGTTGTACTTGTGATACTTTTACATAGAGAAGTGGTTTCAAATTCATGAATTACTCGACCTTTTATATGTTGGTTACAGCACAATAAAAGATCTGAATACTTACTTTGAATCTACATTATGGCACTGTTGCTACATCACTATGGAAACTCTTTAGCTAAACTGGTCTTTAAATTACAACCTTCTTACACAAAATTGTGATATTTAAAGTTTATAACAACACTTTGCTGTCCCACGATGCACAGTTTTCAAAATGGGTGCTATAAGAAAACATATTCTATAGACTTATAAAATCTTGCTAAGATAGAAAAATATTCTCAAAAAACATATTATGTCACGTTATAAACATTTGTCTTAAAAATGTTTCGTCATGCTCTCAAGCAGCATAACGAGGCATCATTTCTCCATGCATGCACCGATCGACAATATTTTAAAGTTAAGTATACTTAACATCCCTAAACCGATTATTTAATTGCTCACCCAGCTTACGTTTACTAAGAAAAAAATGGGAGATGTATCATTATATTTATAATCGTACATCCTGTGTCCCAAATGCAGGAGTCACAATTTCACTATGGAGATAGCCGTGAGGGCACATTGTATATACATTTTGTATATTCTCAGAATTGTCATATTGTATTAATAAGTATAAAAATTTTGACTTATTTTATGTAGAATGGCCATATTTATATTGTTGATTATGAAATTTTGGTTGGATGTAAATCATATGGTGGACCTGTTCTTGACGATTTTGGTTACCAAGCTCCTGATCATCTTAAGCATGACAAAGCTGATGTAAGATATTGCGCAGCTCCTCTTGCTTTATTCTATGTGAATAAAGAAGGACATCTCATGCCAATAGCAATCCAAATTAATCAAGAGCCAGGTCCTGCAAACCCAATATGGACGCCAAACGAACCAAACCCATATGATTGGATGCTAGCAAAGCTTTGGCTTCGTGTTGCTGAATCTAATTTCCACCAGGTTTGTTTATCTGAGTTTACACAGCAGACTAACGACAATTTTTTTAAGCTAAATGATTTATCTGCACAACATTATAGTGCATTCTTTTAAAGTGAAAAACTTGTTAAATATTACACAAGCATTTTATGGCAGATAATTGAAGTATTTAACGTCTTTTTAGCTTTGTACGCATTTACTGCGCACTCACTTAACAACCGAACCATTTGCATTGTCAACATGGCGTAATCTTTCATCAGCTCATCCCATTTTTAAGTTACTTCAACCTCACATCTATGGAGTGCTAGCCATTGATACTATTGGCAGGAAAGAGTTGATTGGTAAAGGAGGAATTGTTGATCTGTCTCTGTCACTTGGAGGTGGTGGTCACGTGACGTTCATGGAGAAATGCTTTAAACAGGTTTGTTGCCTCTTTTATGAATATAACATCAATCAAATTAAAATTGTATTGCGAAATCATTTGGCAAAACGTTTTCATATGTTAAATTTCCCTTTTAAAGACCGCCACTTTATTTGCCTTTATTAGACCACATTTAATGATTACAATTTACCAAAGAATCTAAAAAAACGTGGAGTTGATGATCCATCCAAACTTCCTGGGTATTATTATCGTGACGACGGACTCGCCCTGTGGGAAGCCATCGAAAAATTTGTAAGTGAAATAGTTGGTATTTTCTATAAAAGTGATGACGACGTCAAGAAAGATGATGAAATTCAGAATTGGATACTTGATGTTTATAAAAATGGCTGGCGTGAAACACTTGGAAATCCAACCCACGACCTCCCAGCCAAGTTTGAGTCTCGAGAGCAACTTGTAGAATTGTTGACTTGTTTGATATTTACGTTTTCTTGTCAACATGCAGCAGTAAACTTCAGTCAAAAAGATCATTATGGTTTCACACCTAATGCTCCTGCTATCATGCGTAAGCCACCACCAAACAAGAAAGGAGAAGCAACATTAAAGTCCATTCTATCAACTCTTCCAAATAAATCTCAGGCAGTCAAGGCAATAGCAACAGTTTATATATTGACTAAGTTTTCAGAAGACGAGGTATTAATTTGTTAACGTGTTATTGATTTTAAACAATTCTTTGAATTGCAATGATATTTTTTTTATGTTTAAGTAAGAATTGAAGAATTTCATGAAAGGAACAGCTCTATCATATTCCCAAAGTATATAGTTTTTCAATGCTGTTTAAGCTTTCTTCTCACTCATAATCAAAAGTAATACTACTGATAATAATTGTCTGGTTTAATCGTTGTCTTATTAGGATATATTAAATTACTTTTCTTTATGCATTTAATTTAATTGCTTTAGGTTTTACGTACAGAGTTTCCATGTTTTTATCTAAATAACGATTTTATATTAAGATTCTAATTGAAGACTAGCAGTATTAGAATAATAAATAAAGTACTTCTGTTTTTTAGCGTTATTTAGGTAATTACAGCTGCACTGCTTGGGAGGATTTGGAAGCACTTGCTGCCATATCACGATTCCAAAATAATCTGGAGATTATTTCTGAGAAAATCAAAAAGCGAAATAAAGCTTTGGAAATTCCCTACATTTATCTTCTTCCTGAACGTGTTCCAAACGGAACAGCAATTTAAACTTCACTCGACTTTTTACTAACTTCTTATTTTTTAACTAATTACTGGACTATCTAATTCTAGCATATATTTTATAATGAATTTTTGTCGTAATTTGTATTTTTGTTATTTTATATTTTTGAAATCATGCCAAATCGTGTATTATGATGTTTAACCAACGTGAGAAGATTTCCATATGAAATTAAGAGAACATGAGTTTTTGCTTAAAACTATTTTATTACAGTCTTGCCATCATAATAATTCTTTTTTGTCTAAGAGTAAAACATATGACCCAAAATGTTTGCGAGAGTAGCAATTTGTTATATAAAAAGTATATAACGCACTGAAAGATGTTTAGTCCAATATGGTTGCCGCCTGAATTCAAATCAAGCACTAAGTTGCGTTATCCAGTTTTTATACATATTAGTGTGTATTTTCAGTACGAATCTACTCAGGGTATTTTCCAGATCCAGTTTTGCATGTTTTCAAAAGGGAGTTTTGCCCTTGTAGATACTCGTCTGTATAGATTGCAGTTATAGTTTGTACAATAATAATACACAATGCATTCGTGTAACAAAACGAGTGTCACCAAAAAGTATATGGCCATTAATTTATTGGATGAGATAAACTTGATATGCACAAAAATACTTGAGACATTATGTTTTATAGTTTATTGCTTTCTTTCAAAAATTACATAAAACTAATCATAAAGTACACTCTAAGACACATCCTGGGTGATTTATTATCAAAAAATTACCAAAAACTGGAAAAAATAGCACGAAACATCAACTAAACTTGTACGCAATGTGCTGAAGTATATTTCTACAACTTGCATTGATCATAATACAAACAATTTTGTGAATATTTGACACTGGCTGCTCCGTCAAAGTAAATTGAGGGAAACGTAATGTGCAAACATTGTATACATAATTGTTCTGTGTTCATGGAGGATGCTTAGTTCACACTATAAAACACCACACTTAAGGGTATATGTTTTACTCAATACGACTTCACATCATACTTTTGGTACAGCCATAATGATATTAATATCAATGAAGACTGAAGCATTGCCTTCATTAGGAGACAAAGGTTATTCAATAAGTTAAGGTTAGAGTTTGATCATGTGTGTTCTATGGGACTTAGGCCCTGTCTAGATGTATTCGGATAAATTTGAAAACGCAAAAACGTTTTTGAGGTATTAAAAACCTCTGCGTTCACACGTAGTCGTTTTCAGATCGTTTTTGCCCGTCCACACGTATCCGGATAAATATGATAACGCTGATGAAATTACATCTGAGCAAGCGCAGATTCAAGATGAGCCTGCAAATTAAGTTCACGTACATGACTACATGTGTCTTTTTGACACTTGAAGCGAAACTCTCTTTTGCATAATTTGTAAATAGAATTCGAAAAATATGTCAAACGCATTAGAAAAGTCATGAAAATCAAAGAAGGGCAAAACGGAAAACTTTGTGTAGATGGACAATAAAGTAGTCTTAAAAATGCGCGCAGTGAACTGGTTCGTAGTTAATACGTCATCGTTTTTATATTTTAACGGTTTTATCGTTTAAAACAGGCCTTAGATAGAAACTCACGAGGGCCTAACTGCATTAGAACATGGCCAAAACCACGAGGGTACTTATTGAACATCATTAGTATTTACTATTTAAAGAATATTAATAAGGAATTAAACAGTAATAAAACAAAATCTAAATTGGTACACTCTTTATAGAGAATACTATTGGGATTTAGAGGATACCAATAAACTGTTGTTCTCCATTGTTTCCACTCCATCTCTGCATTTTATTTGAGATTTATAGCACTTCATGAATTTCAGGCACTACGATATTTAGAACATCAAATACCCAGACGAATTTGGGTAATAACTTTAGACAGTGTATCAATCATCCTTTAGGCTTCCACTTTCCCAATATGCTCCAATTAAGAACTGCAACATACCATATCGAATTGAATATGATATTCTGTTCTATGATAACCAGAATATGACATTTGTATTTTTCTTATTATCGTTAATTATTGTTAAACACGGGCTACTGTTTTTTGTATCCCTTATTTGAAAGTTAAAAATATGGCATAAATTAAATTGTTCGTTTCTCATAAACCTTCAGGAAAACTGTTGAAAATAGAAACGCTCTATGGTATTAAATTTACAATTCGTGTTATTGAATACCTTTTCTCTCTTAATGAAGGGCAAATGCTGTAAATAAAAGAATATGAAGAATGGCTCTTTTCATTTGCAACTTCTGACGAATTATCAATTTGAAATTCAGCCAAATCTCTCAAATAATCATTGAGTATAAACAACAGCTGCTTCAAAAGCTAAATCTTCAATACGTGCGTTCTCTTTTAATGTCACATCAGAGGCGTAGTCACCTAATTCCTACGCCTTAAAACATTAAAAACCTTAAAACATTTTGCATTAAAGAAAATTTTGCATACTTATTCAAACTTCAACCATACTAATCATAATGCTATTTATATCACTTATAACTAATTATAAGTGTTTTGTTTCTTTTAAAATTGACTGATTTATGGAGTTGATTGAAAGAAATCAAATATTATAAAACGAAATATACTTGTTTCGCATGCTTTTTCAATATAGTTTGAGAAAAAACCATGGGAATAATAAATCATAGCTGAAAGTCATATCAAATACCATATCCGCGTTTTATCCTTTTGAGTAAAAACCCTCGAAACGCACGTTTTAAATAATTTTAGCCAATCCGTCCGCCGTCCGTCCGCCCTTCCGCGAATGTCATCCGTCCGAGTTTATTTAATGTAATACATATAATAAGATGTTGTTATTGGCTTTGCTTACAAGTATTAATTGAACGTAAGTTTGCTTTCTTGAACATTCGTAACGCGTAATGAATATTTCAACCATTCTGATAATTTTTTGTTTTTGCTTAAATGACAGGAATATGCTTTATTAATTATAGATATGGCTGTTATGACAAATTTGTATTCAAGTTTGCTTTTACCTATATATGAGTGAAATTCTTGCTGTTGATGCGTCTTCTTGGGTAGACCAAATCATTTAAAGACAAAAATTTGCATAAGCAATCTCGTGCTATGATTGCTTTGTATTCTTCGTCTGTGCGCCACTTACTTAAGACAATCTTACAATCTGTAAAATCGTCATGTTCGCTGAAACCATCTTGCAAAAACTGTTTAAATGCAAATGTCTGTTTGAATGTTTTAGCTATGTAAGTGAAAACATTCAGCACCTATGTATCACTGCAACAATGTATATTAACGTCATATGCAATCAATTGGTTAAACGTGACCTTGTGCCTCAAAAAGCAGTGAAGTGTAGCAAATGACTAAGTGTAAAAGACAAGAAAAGTTATCTTAAAGATCATTACTGATTTGACATTATCAGGCTGCGTAAGAGCTAGCGCTAAAAAGTTGGCAAGTTTGTTAAAAAGTCAAAGGTAAGCTGGTTGATTATAATTCTAAGATTCTTTCTTTTCTACATCTATTGGTCGCCCTTTCACAATTAACGTAAATCAACTAAATTAAAGAACTACTCCCTTGCCGTAGTAGGAGGCTTAATTTCAATACGTTTTGCCGTAGAACATTTTAAATTAAGATTTACAAAATGTCCGTAAAAGTGAGATGACGGTGATATGGGAGTTTGTGTAAAAATGTAATTGAAAGTGAATGAAAATCTTGGGAAAATCTTGTTAATAAATTTGATTTGACTGAGCAATGATTTTTAATGATTTAAATAAGTCAAGGTTTGAGCGAAAATTATGACATCTGCGTCGACGTAAGCACAAAATTAATTAAAAGAGCATAAATAAAAAAAAACTAACACAATTCTGAAGCGAAACAAAAATTAAGAGAAATTCTTGCTGTTGATGCATGTTCTTCGGTAGACCAAATAATTTAAACACAAAAATTTGCATAAGCAATCTCGTACAATGATTCTTTATATTCTTCTCTTGTGTGCCACTGACTTAAGACAATCTTACAATCTGTAATTCGTCTTGTTCGCTGAAATCATCTTGTAAAAACTGGTTAAATGCAAGTGTCTGTTTGAATTTATTAGCTATGTAAGGGAAACACCTATATAACGCTGTAACAATGTATATTAACGTCATATGCAATCAATTGGTTAAACGGATCTTGTGTCTCAAAAAGCAGTGAAGTGTAGCAAATGACTATATGTAAAAGACCAGAAAAGTTGTCTTTAAGGTCAATACTGATTTGACATTATCAGGCTTCAGAAAGCTAGCGCTAAGAAGTTGACAAGTTTACTAAAAAGTAAAGGTAATCTGGTTAATTTTTGTTATAAGATGCTTTCTTTTTACATCTATTACTCGCACTTTGACAATTAACGTAAATCGAGTAAATTAAAGAACTACTGTCTTGCCGTAGTAGGTTTAATTTCAATACGCTTTGTCGTAGAACATTTCAAATTAGGATTTACAAAATGTACGTAAATACGAGATGACGGTGAAATGGGAGTTTTTGTAAGAATGTAATTGAAAGTGAATGAAAATCTTGGAACGTCCTGTTAACAAATTTGATTTGACTGAGCAATGATTTCAATAATTTAAATAAGCCAAGGTTCGAGCGGAAATTGTAACAACTGCGTCGACGTAAGCACAAGAATTAAGTAAAAGAGCAAAAACCGAAAAAACTAAATTTAAAACAATTCTGAAGCGAAACAAAAATTAAGAAAAATTCTTGCTGTTGTTATGTGTTCTTGGGTAGACCAAATAATTTAAACACAAAAATTTGCATGAGCAATCTCGTACAATGATTGCTCTGTATTCTTCTCCTGTGCGCCACTGACTTAAGACAATCTTACAATCTGTAAATCGTCTTGTTCGCTGAAATCATCTTGTAAAAACTGGTTAAATGCAAGTGTCTGTGTGAATTTATTAGCTATGTAAGGGAAACACCTATATAACGTTGTAACAATGTATAGTAACGTCATATGCAATCAATTGGTTAAACGGATCTTGTGTCTCAAAAAGCAGTGAAGTGTAGCAAATGACTATATGTAAAAGACCAGAAAAGTTGTCTTTAAGGTCAATACTGATTTGACATTATCAGGCTTCAGAAAGCTAGCGCTAAGAAGTTGACAAGTTTACTAAAAAGTAAAGGTAGTCTGGTTGATTTTTGTTATAAGATGCTTTCTTTTTACATCTATTACTCGCACTTTGACAATTAACGTAAATCGAGTAAATTAAAGAACTACTGTCTTGCCGTAGTAGGAGGTTTAATTTCAATACGCTTTGTCGTAGAACATTTCAAATTAGGATTTACAAAATGTACGTAAATACGAGATGACGGTGAAATGGGAGTTTTTGTAAGAATGTAATTGAAAGTGAATGAAAATCTTGGAACGTCCTGTTAACAAATTTGATTTGACTGAGCAATGATTTCAATAATTTAAATAAGCCAAGGTTCGAGCGGAAATTGTAACAACTGCGTCGACGTAAGCACAAGAATTAAGTAAAAGAGCAAAAACCGAAAAAACTAAATTTAAAACAATTCTGAAGCGAAACAAAAATTAAGAAAAATTCTTGCTGTTGTTATGTGTTCTTGGGTAGACCAAATAATTTAAACACAAAAATTTGCATGAGCAATCTCGTACAATGATTGCTCTGTATTCTTCTCCTGTGCGCCACTGACTTAAGACAATCTTACAATCTGTAAATCGTCTTGTTCGCTGAAATCATCTTGTAAAAACTGGTTAAATGCAAGTGTCTGTGTGAATTTATTAGCTATGTAAGGGAAACACCTATATAACGCTGTAACAATGTATAGTAACGTCATATGCAATCAATTGGTTAAACGGATCTTGTGTCTCAAAAAGCAGTGAAGTGTAGCAAATGACTATATGTAAAAGACCAGAAAAGTTGTCTTTAAGGTCAATACTGATTTGACATTATCAGGCTTCAGAAAGCTAGCGCTAAGAAGTTGACAAGTTTACTAAAAAGTAAAGGTAGTCTGGTTAATTTTTGTTATAAGATGCTTTCTTTTTACATCTATTACTCGCACTTTTACAATTAACGTAAATCGAGTTAATTAAAGAACTACTGTCTTGCCGTAGTAGGAGGTTTAATTTCAATACGCTTTGTCGTAGAACACTTCAAATTAGGATTTACAAAATGTACGTAAATACGAGATGACGGTGAAATGGGAGTTTGTGTAAGAATGTAATTGAAAGTGAATGAAAATCTTGGAACGTCCTGTTAACAAATTTCATTTGACTGAGCAATGATTTTTAATAATTTAAATAAGCCAAGGTTTGAGCGGAAATTGCAACAACTGCGTCGACGTAAGCACAAGAATTAATTATATAAGCATAAACCGAAAAAATAAAACTAAAACCATTCTGAAGCGAAACAAAAGTTAAGACAAATTCTTGCTGTTGATGCGTGTTCTTGGGTAGACCAAATAATTTAATCACAAAAATTTGCATAAGCAATCTCGTACAATGATTGCTCTGTATTATTCTCCTGTGCGCCACTGACTTAAGACAATCTTAAAATCTGTAAAATTTTCATGTTCGCTGAAATCATCTTGCAAAAACTGTTTAAATGTAAGTGTCTGTGTGAATGTTTAGCTATGTAAGTGAAAACATTCAGCACCTATGTATCACTGTAACAATATATATTAACGTCATATGCATTCTCCTCTTTCTCCAATTATTCCCCGATGGTTATCCATTCAATAATTAGTTACTCACTGTATACTCCCTGTCTTTTTTTGTTTATTCTCCAATCAATTCCGACAAACATTCCCCAGTCACGCATCACTGAATAATTTCCAATGACATGAAAAGAGACACATTTGAATCCAGACGTATATTTATGGTTGTGCATTTCTCTATAATCTGTATATTTAAAGTCGATTAGCAGAAGTTTAATATACCAAACAAAATTGGCCAATTGGCATCGTACCATCAACGAAGTCAAGTACATAGAAGCGTCGGCGATGTGGTGATTGTTGGTAACCGCTGTTCAGCTTCAAAACATATGTTTACTTTGTTTGGTAGTTTTTCAAGTTTCAAGAAATTAGGCTTGTGCAAGTGCACAAAAATGGAAAATTTTTGGTGCAGTGTGGTAGCCAGTGTAGCAAAAAAAACACTTGAGGTGAATACACTTCAATTCATTTTCTCGGTCGTTGCTCTTTGTTTGTCTTAGCAACATATTTTATTCATTTGCATTAAATTGTATATATTACTTACATATTTGAACAATTTTGATTTGGAAACTGTATATCCACATAAAAATGAAATACCAACAACTTGGAGTTAGACATTATGGGGTGTGTATTAAACCTGGTTTTCTTATATTCGTCAAAAGACACTTAGACTACGTTTAAACTACTCTGAAACGAAAAAGTGACGGCCCAATTTGAATGATTACTGATCTTTTAAATTCCTGTAAAGTTTTGTGGCTGTTTTCACATAATGTCATTGGATTTTAAAATTCGAGGTTTTTTGTGAATGAATAACGCTGTTTCTCTTTTGCACTTTGCTATATGGTTATATCTCTAGCCTCGTGTAATAAAAAATTGATTTAATGAAAATTATTTCAGTTAACGTATAGTCTTAGTAAAGAATATAGCAACGTGCCATGTCAGCGTTTATAACTCTCTTTATAATAAAGACAAGTTGATTCGGAAATAAACGATGCACGATTAAGGCCAATGTTAATATTCATGACGTACTTTCTTTCACAGTGCACTTATGTGATTGATGTTCATCTCACACGCAAACTCTTTTTAATTTATCAACTGCTGCAAATGCCATAACTAATATATTCGCTCCAATTCCATCATCCACAAGTCACCTTATGAATTTTAGACAAAATTATTGCTGAAACTTTCTAACGCTTGGAAACAGGGTCGTAACTACAGAGGATGCTACACTCCCCAATGTTATAATATTGCAACTTTGATGGAAACTTCCAGACTTTAAGTCTGATACTCGTCGGGCAAAGCATTTACGAATGAGTTCTGAAAAATGCACAAAAAGAGCATTTTGCGCTACTGAGCTTTTTAGCTTCACATAATCACCAGTCATAAATATCAAACGAATTTTGAGCGTAATTGCTACAACTAGCTGTTACTATCAGTGGCATAACTAGAACGTTAATTGGGGTGCGTGTTGCATATTAATATATTCCGTTGTGCCCTACTGATTTCTTTTGAAAGCAATTTGAATTTCAAAGTATAAATTTCTTGTTATTTTTGACGTTCCGTTAAATGGCATGTGTTAAAACCTGGACTTGACTCTGGACTATGAAATGCGGACTGTGACTTATTGGCCTGTGGAATATGGACTGTTGACTATTAAACAATTAATTGGATGAGGTTGAGCATGACATCAAGAACAATTCAAGTTCTATGTTATCTGCCAAAGCTATTATTCATTTTAACTGAAATATTGTTAAAATATATCAATATAAAACATTTTTCAAACCTTCGCTTATTTGTTTTTGTAAGACGATTTATTGAAGTTATTCTCGTAAATTTGTTGTAGATATGTTCAATGACAGCTTAATTGCTTTTTTAGTGTTTAATTTCTGCATCCTTTTTGTTTAAAAGCTTTCACATCGCTTTTAGAAACTGTGGCAAACATCGCTGTTGTTTCATTTTTTTCAAAACTGGCTCTTAAAGGCGTCCACAATTGTAGAAACTATTATTTGTAGATAAGACGTCATACCTACAAATATTGAGAATTCTTTGCAGGTAGTTGACCAATCAAAAGAGTGAATGAAAATGACTATTGACTGTAAAATAGATTTGTCATAAAGGTTGCCACTTTTTCGCGCTTGTAATTCACGTAATGCTTGCGCATTGCTAAGAGTCACAACTCCCCTGCTTTGGAAATCGTAGAGAGCCTCCTCAATTATTTCAGCAAACGCTTCTAATAATCATTTCAAACTTAGGTGACGTTATTCTTACGCTGTTGTGGCTGACATATTTAAAGACGTTTGAACATTAGATCTTTAAGAAAATGCCAGGTAAGTTGTAAAATTACAAGGTTAATAAGAGTTAGACAACACATATTTATTTACATTCATTCACGATATAATTTTGGGCCACACCTCAAATCAGAAATATTTAGCATCGGTGTAAAATGTATTTTGTGCATTTATAGGGCTTAATCTTGGATTTAAATTATTTGCTGAAAAATTTGGACAAGAAGAGCTTGAGAAGAGGATAAAAGATGAGCACACGGTAAATATTGTCTTTTTTGATATACATAACGACCGTCCTTTCTTTAAAGAAATTTAGAAAAAATATTGGCATGTTTCACGTAAAGGGCCAGCATTAAAATTAGAGTTTTATTGAAAAGGAGTCATGAATGGCAATGAATTTTTTTAAATAGTTTAGTCAAATTTCATTGCATTCTCAATATATTAAAGTTTTGTTATGTCCGATTTATTAAGGAAGTGACGTCACATTGCATAATCATCATTATTCAATGTGACGTCACCTTCTTAATAAATCCGACATCACAAAATTTCAATATTTTGGGAATGCAAAGAGAAATGACTATACACTGTGTTAGAAAGTCCACTGTCATTTTACAATGTCATGCAATAAAAGTATGATTTTATATTAAATTGTTCGTAATATACTAGCCTTTCAAATGAAATATATAGAAAATAATTTGCATCTGCAAGGGTAAAGAGAGTTTTGTTTCATGTTATGATTTGAAGTTATTTTTCTCTTGAAACTAAATATAAGGGTAAACAATTTTGTATTTTATTTTGTCATCTTTTCGGATAAAATATTGTTTAATGACTGAGCTTTTTAAGTATAAAACCTAGGGTATAAAGCAAAAAAATTCTAGATTAGCTTGGGCATTACGATTCATTGCTAAAATTAGCTTGTAGTGGTTACATAATCTAAAATTACAGCGAAATCTCTGTCGAAGTAATGCTTATTTTACTGAAAATATCTCGTACTTTCAAACTTTATCTTGTGTCTCTGTTGTGGTAAAAATATTTTTGGGCTATAATGAACAGGTCAGGTTGAATGCGTTTCTTTTCTTTCTTTAAAGCCACCGCGAAAAGGATCAATATTTGGAGAACTTAAATTGAACTTTCAAAAATTGAAGTTTGAAAGTATATTCACGTTAGCAACAACACTTAATGGATTCCGCCGAGCAACACATACTGTTGGAACTGGAGGTGTTGGCACAATAAAGATTGTTGACAATCCAAAATTTCCAGAACATGAATTTTTTAAAGCTGGTGAGAATTAATTCACATTTTCTTTTACTTTTCTTTGCGATCTTTAGTTTTGGTTGCCTGTTAACTTAAAGTAAGAATTCGTACATTTATTTAAAAATCATGATAGTTTGATATGATTTCTTTATTTCATAACAAATATATGTTTTATATGAGCAATCATGTACATTTTAAATCTGTTGGCGGTGCTCGTAGTATGTAATTGGGTAAGAACACTTTTGCATTGAATATCTTAAAAAGTATATGTAGTTGTCTTTTTTTATTACACATCAGTATTCTTACAATTTGATTATTTAAGCGACGACATTGAAGGGCCCCAAAGAAGGGCTCTATAAATTATGCTTTCTTTAATGGGGAAGATGTTCGATTTACGAGCACCCTTCTTGTTGTAAGAAAGACGTAAAATGTTATGTGAAAAATTTAAATGAACTTTTACATGAAAAGCTTTCATTGTCTACTGATATCAGAAAGATCATGAAAACCATGCATTTATAATAATTTAAAAGGTAGAAATACGGTGCATTAAGTTCATACCATGGATTGAGGCAAGTTATTGAAATAATTAACTAAAAAATTTATAGAGGCTTACAAAAGCATGCTTTTGATGATCGCACACAAAAATAATGCAGTTTATTTTTTAAATTTTCTTTTTTCTAATTTTATTCACGATGTGACATGGTTCACAAGCAACTTTGCTTTTATACTCATCACAGAGAAAAGGAATGAATGTGTAGCTATAACGGCAGAGCCACGCAGATGAATTAGAAAACTACATATAGTACTAAAGCTACTTATGACACATCGAAGATAGTATTGTTTGTAAAAACTTAAAAGGGGATAACAGTATTTTTGAACAAATAGGTCGCCAATTCAATGCAAGGTTGCGACATGGAAATCTCAAATTCACTGATGATGCTGGAGCTGATGCCAGATCATTTTCAATAAAATTTGAGGACGCCGATGACATAAGTCCTTTGGATATCGTCATGAATACAGGCGAGGCCAATATCTTTTGGGATGTCAGCAGTTTGGACGACTTTGTTCCAGTAAATGAAGGAGAAACTGCAAAAGAATACGTCTATAAAAATCCTTACTAGTAAGTGTTTGTATCACCAGATGTGCAGCCGAAAGTTTAAAAATAAATAAAGCTGTGCAACTTCATTTAGTTTAGACATATCATTTACTTATGCATCACTTTATTTATTAACCTGCCAGCAGTAGGGTAGCCAGCCTGCAGATTTACTACAGCTATGTAAATTTTAAATAATTATTATCATTAATTTCACTAGAAATATATTGTTCTCACTGTCAGCTAAAACAAAAATAGTTGCGTAGCGAGAGTAAAGAGTCGGGCTGGCTACGCTACAGCCTGCAAGAAAAAGAACGAAGAAAAATCTTTACATTTTTCTTTATTCTAGTAAATTTTCAAAATGAAACTAAAAATCTGCTCAAACCATCCTAAATAAAACATTTTTATAAAGATCATGGTTCTTGCACGTTTTCGTATTGGTATAGAAACTTATTATGGACTATATTCACCATGCATAATTCAAACCTGAAACCTGAAATATTGATCAATCGAAACATTGTCTGTTTTGATAGTTACTACAATTTGGTGGAGGCACTGCGTCGAGCACCTGACTCATTTGCTCATCTCTACTATTATTCTCAGTTAACCATGTATTTCAAAGCAAAAGATGGTAAAGTTCGATATTGTAGATATCGAGCAGTTCCAGGTGACGTAGAAGTAAAAGAGGAAAATGCAAGCGGAAGGCTGACTGAAGAAGAACAAAGAAATATCTGGTTTGTATTTCGACATTTATAAAAAGTAATGTTCTACGATGCACATATATATCATTTCTTTACCGAGAACAACTTTGTTTGCATAAATGTACCCATCTTTCACGGTGAATATATATATATAGAATCTAGAAAAGTTATTATATCTTGGTATTTTACAGTGATTAAGATTTGAAACTTGAGGAACTGAATTTGCATCATAAATTATCAATAGCAATTTATACTTATTATAAAACTAAAGAAGTCAACGACAACAACATTTATCAATTTCAGAAAGCATTGTACAAAGCATTCTGCATCACCCTGGATCATTTAAGCTGACATATGCATGACGGGGGTCCATGTTCAACATTATTTCTATCAAATACAATGAAATTTTGATTAGGATTTTTAGTCGTCACGAGAACGAGAAGCGACCAGATGACTATCTTCGTAAGGAATACGTTGAACGCCTGAAAAATAAACCGGTTACCTATCGCCTGCAAATCCAAATTCACGATCAATCCCCTGAAGACACAGCAACTATTTATCACGCAGGAATCTTATGGGATAAGGAAACACATCCATGGCTGGATCTAGCCACTGTTACCATAAACACTCCATTATCCCCAGATGTACTAGAGCGGTTAGTTGTGTTATTAGCTTTGCAACAAACAAACTGACGTCAATACAACTGTTTCTTCTTTGATTTTGGCAAATGGCAATTGCCAAACAAGTATGAAAACAATACCTACGTAAACTGTGTTTGACTTTTTTAAGAATTTTTTAGTGTAATGAATTTTTATCAAGCAAACAAAAATATAATATAGTTCGAAATTTACTTTGCTATTTGTATTATGTACGTATGGTATTTATAAGCATATTATATAGTAAACTTTACCTTTGGTCTTTCGCAAATAGTAAACAAAATATATACTACTTTTACATTGATCAGTAAATAATATCAGTTTATAATTACGTTTAGTACGACTTTCAATATCGAGCGTCAGCCGGAATCACTGGGATTGTTAAAAGCCGAGTCGCCGGAAGATTACAACAGCATCGGCCAAATACGTGTTGAGGTGTACAACCATGTACAGATGCTAAGGAAAATGAAGATGGGCACTCTAACTCCAGCTAATGACAATGCTCTTTACGCAATTCAAATTGAAACTGGTAAACGAGAGGGTGCTGCTACTGATGCCACTGTATATATCAGATTAACTGGTGAGAAGATAAATTCATCATTTATAACACATATGTACAACTTTAAATATGCAAGTATGACGTAAGAAATCAATATCCCGTGTATTTAAGCTTATTGGTGCAGTCCACATATACTGACCTGACTACGAAATTTGAATGTTTATTGTTTAGGCCCAAAAGGTCGCACAGATTACTTGAAACTTGACAAATTGTTTCACAACGACTTCGAACGTGGAAGTAATGACCTCTATAGAGTGGAAGCATTTGATGTTGGTGATGTCCAACTTGTAGAACTTAATGCCCGTCCGTCTTGGATTCCATTGACGTCTGAAGACCCTGACTGGTTTGTAGAAAAGGTACAATTTGATGTAGATTTTTTTCTTTGTCCAGTAGTTGAAAATCTCGATTTATTTATTTCGTCAAGTGCAGTGCTAAGAAATATCACATTGATCCTGTTTGACTCATACATACTCCCTAGGAATCTTTTACACTTAGTTTATGTTCCCTACAGGGATTTAGCGAGTTTTGTATTCCTCTTAATGACAGGAATCAAATTTAGTTTTGTCTTGTATCCGTAAGTTGAATCAATGAAACTTTAGATTTTGTGGGGTTTTTTCTAGGTAACTATTAAGAGCTCAACCCAAAGTGGTGTATTTGCTTTCCCGTGTTACAGATGGGTAATCAATGAAATTGTTTTGTTGCCTGGAGAAGGTACATATATCGCAATGTACATTTGTTATTTTAATCAGAGTTTTCTTTGATTTGTTTTCTTTATCGTTGTTGATGAAGTGGAAGAGTAGAATAAAAAATGTCTCAAATTTCATTCCAAATACTTCATTTTAGCGTGTCATCTTGGTGAAATATTTGATAAGCTAGAGTCATTTTATGTTTCAAAATTGCCTCAACACCTTTCAAAAATTACCCTGTGAAAAAGTAGCATCACGCCACTTACTCCTCTCTCTTCCCCACCCCACAGTAAAATATTGATTCTGAATATATCATTTCGTAGTTACTATCTTACAGTAAAGTGAAAAAGAAATTCGTGAAAATTATTTACTTTGTCCCAAACAATAATGAAAAGTTACCTATTTGTGCAATAAAAAACAAACGAAGCTATTCATAAAATTCGTTATACAGTTTGTAAATAAGGATGGCTTGAAAATTAAAAATGACTCAGCAATCAAACCAGCAAACTTGCATAAAGCAAACTAGTAAATGTTGTAGTTAAATGTGCTAGTTCAACGAAGTGTAAAATTAAAACTTCAGTTAAAAACTCTAAAATATTTCTATACCGTGTAGCAACTTTACCATTCCATGATATGCCACCGGTAGTTGCCGAGCAACGCCAAAAAGAACTAAAGCAAAGAAAGGAAATATATCAATGGGATTGGGTAACAGAGCACATGCCTGGGAGTATTAAAGCTGAAACTCATGACGATCTTCCTAGAGACGTCCAGTTTACTGATGAAAAATCAAGGTCAGAGCAGAGAAATATAAACTGCGAAAGCATTATTAAATTGGTGTTGTTGTACTTGTTTATGTGCATAAACATGTTAATTGTTGAACATATTATTTAATAATAAATCTGTGCACTTTTCAAAAAATAAGTCCAAACTCAACCACCGTAGAGTTAAATTTTTACAATGAAGTTATACAATGTGTTACTGACGCAACCCTGGCCATTTTTATTTAAAAATTCGAAGGGAATGGTGTTACCTATATAATGTATCTGATGTTATGCTAATTATGTTAATAACTGTATTTACACACTGAACTCTCAAAAAATTTTTAATAGATGATGGTATGGATGTTTTGATGGAATATATTATCACAAAAGCAAATATTTTCATCCCTGCTTATTCATGGCCTTTGATAACTCGACTATATATGACTAAATAGATAATATTAATCTCCAGCTATGTTGTAAAATAAGCTTTATATCGCACATCAGCAATATTATGTTCAAAAAATTCTATTTATATACTTACCAGATCCTATAAGAGGAGCAGATTGACTGCTTTAGCCAATTTGGGCATCGGTAAAGTTGCAACGCTATTTGAAGATTGGGACAGTTATGACGATTACAAAAGTCTATATCACGAATGGCTACTAGGTGATCTTCCAGCTTATGAAAGCTCCTGGGATCAAGATCGCTGGTTTGCCTACCAGTTCTTGAATAGTGCTAATCCAGTTAGTATCACACGATGTGACGCTATACCAAGCAAATTCCCCGTAACTGACAATGATGTCAAGGCGTTTCTTGATAGAGGAAACACTTTGCAACAAGAAATAAAGGTTAGAAGCTCATATATGTTGTACTTGTGATACTTTTACATTGAGAAGTGGTTTCAAATTCATGAATAACTCCACCGTTTTATATGTTGGTTACAGCACAATAAAAGATCTGAATACTTACTTTGAATCTACATTTTGGCACTGTTGCTACATCACTATGGAAACTCCTTAGCTAAAATGGACTTTAAATTACAACCTTCTTACACAAAATATGATATTTAAAGTTTATAATAACACTTTGCTGTCTCACGATGCATAGTTTTCCAAATTGGTGCTATAAGAAAACATATTCTATAGACTTATGAAATCTTGCTAAGATAGACAAATATGCTCAAAAAACATTATGTCATGTTATAAACATTTGTCTTAAAAATGTTTCGTCATGCTGTCAAGCAGCATTACGAGGCATCATTTCTCCATGCATGCACCGATCGACAATATTTTTAAAGTTAAGTATACTTAACATCCCTGAAACGATTATTTAACTGCTCACACAGCTTACGTTTAAAAAGAAAAACATGAGGGATTTAATATATATATATAACCGTACATCCTGTGTCCCAAATGCATGAGTCACCATTGCACTATGATGATAGCCGTGAGGGCACATTGTATATACATTTTGTATATACTCAGAATTGTCGTATTTTATTAATAAGTATAACAATTTTGAATTATTTTATCTAGAATGGCCATATTTATATTGTTGATTATGAAATTTTGGTTGGATGTAAAACATATGGTGGACCTGTTCTTGATGATTTTGGTTACCAAGCTCCTGATCATCTTAAACATGATAAAGCTGATGTAAGATACTGCGCAGCCCCACTTGCTCTATTCTATGTGAATAAAGAAGGGCATCTCATGCCAATAGCAATCCAAATTAATCAAGAGCCAGGTCCTGAGAACCCAATATGGACGCCACACGAGCCAAACCCATATGATTGGATGCTAGCAAAGCTTTGGCTTCGCGTTGCTGAATCTAATTTCCACCAGGTTCGTTTATCTGAGTTTACACAGCAAACTACGGACTATTTTTTCAGCTACATAATTTATCTGCACAAAGATAACTTGAACATTAAAGTGCATTCTTTTTAAGTGAAAAACTTGTTAAATATTGCACAAGCATTTTATGGCAGATAATTGAAGTATTTAACGTCTTTTTTTAGCTTTGTACGCATTTACTGCGCACTCACTTAACAACTGAACCATTTGCATTGTCAACATGGCGTAATCTTTCATCAGCTCATCCAATATTTAAGTTACTTCAACCTCACATCTATGGAGTGCTAGCCATTGATACTATTGGCAGGAAAGAGTTGATTGGTACAGGAGGAATTGTTGACCAGTCTCTGTCACTCGGAGGTGGTGGTCACGTGACGTTCATGGAGAAATGCTTTAAGCAGGTTTGTTGCCTCTTTTATGAATATAACATCAATCCAATTTTCCAAATAAAATTGTATTGAGAAATCATTTGGCAAAACGTTTTCATATGTTAAATTTCCCTTCAAAAGACCACCACTCCATTTGCCTTTATTAGACCACATTTCAGGATTACAATTTACCAAAGAATCTAAAGAAACGTGGAGTTGATGATACATCGAAACTTCCTGAGTATTATTATCGTGACGACGGACTCGCCCTGTGGGAAGCTATTGAAAAATTTGTAGGTGAAATAGTTGGTATTTTCTATAACAGTGACGACGACGTCAAGAAAGATGATGAAATTCAAACTTGGATACTTGATGTTTATAAAAATGGCTGGCGTGAAACACTTGGAAATCCAACCCACGACCTTCCAGCTAAGTTTGAGTCTCGAGAGCAACTTGTAGAATTGTTGACTTGTTTGATATTTACGTTTTCTTGTCAACATGCAGCAGTAAACTTCAGTCAAAAAGATCATTATGGTTTCACACCTAATGCTCCTGCTATCATGCGTAAGCCACCACCAAACAAGAAAGGAGAAGCAACATTAAAGTCCATTCTATCAACTCTTCCAAATAAATCTCAGGCAGTCAAGGCAATATCGACAGTTTATATTTTGACTAAGTTCTCAGAAGACGAGGTATTAATTTGCTTACGTGTTATTGATTTGAGAGAATTGCTTGAACCCCAATGAGGTTTTTTATGTTCAAGTAAGAATCGAAATATTTTATAGAACAGTTATATCACATTCGCAAAGTATATTCGTTTTTTAAAGCAGTTTTGGCTTTTTAGTTACTCATAATCAAAAAAATAGTATATAAGATTTGTTTGTCTTCAGGACATGTCAAATTTTTTTATTTTGTGAGCTTAATTTAATTGCTTTAAATTTTACGTACGTATTTCATATTGTTGCCTAAATAACAATTTCATATTAAGATTCTAATGGAAAACTAGCAGTATTAAAATAATAAATAAAGTACTTCTGTTTTTTAGCGTTATTTAGGTAATTACAGTTGCACCGCTTGGCAAGATTTGGAAGCACTTGGTGCCATATCACGATTCCAAGACAATCTGGAGGATATTTCTGAGAAAATCAAAAAACGAAATAAAGTTTTGGAAATTCCATACATTCATCTTCTTCCTGAACGTGTTCCAAATGGAACAGCAATTTAAACCTCACTCATTTTTTTACTGAATTCTTATTTTTTCACGTACTTGGAATTTTTACTCATTTCTTGATTAGCTTTTAAGCAACATTAATTAAATTTGAAAAACATGATCATGTTTAATGCGTTGTTGTTTTGCTGTCTTATGGATATCTTCGTTTATAACATTAAACACAACAGTACGTGATGGTGTATTTTCAGTCCGAGTCTACTCAGGCTAATTTCAAGTTCCAATTTTGCATTAAGTATCATTTTTTCAAAAGGGAGTTTTCCTCTTGTAAAGACTCGGCTAAATAGACTGCAGTTATAGTTTGTACAGTAATATTACATAATGGATCTTTTAAACAAAACGAGTGTCACAAAAAAGTTTCTTGCTTTGTTTCAAAAAGTACAAAAAACTAATCAGAAATTGCTATCTAAGCCACATCTTATGAGATGCAATTTAAAAAAGGTAGCAGAAACTAAAAAAATAGCGCAAAACATCAAATAAACCTGTACGCAATGTACTGAAGAATAGTTCTACAACATGCGTTGATCACAAAACAGACAATTTTGTGTGAACAAATAGCACGAAACATTAACTGACATGTACGGAATGTACTGAAGTATAGTTCTACAACTTGCATTGATCTCAAAACAAATAATTTTGTGTGATAAAATACCACGAAACATCAACTAAACCTTTACGCATTGTACTGAAGTATAGTTCTACAACTTGCATTGATCACAAAACAGACAATTTTGTGTGAAAAAATAGCACGAAACATCAACTAAACATGTACGAAAGGTGCTGAAGTATAGTTGTATAACTTACATTGATCACAAAACAAACAATTTTTTGAGTATTTGACACTAGCTGCACCGCTAAAATCAATTGAGGGAAGCGTACAATGAAACATCATATGCATAATTGTTTTGTGTTCATGAAAACAGCTTAGTTGATACGACAGGACATCACATTTGTGGGTACAGAATTTAGTCGATACGACTTCACACCATACTTGTAGTACAGTCATAAAGAAGTTAATACCACTGCAGACTGCAGCATTTGGACTTCATTAAGAGAAAAAAGCTATTCAATAAGTTAATCAATCAAGAACCAGGTCCTGAAAATCCGATATGGACGCCTCACGAACAAAACCCTCATGATTGGATGCTTACAAAGTTTTGGCTTCGTGTTGCTGAATATAATTACCACCAGGTTTGTTTATCTGAGTTAACTCAGCAAACTTCTATAATGTTAAGCGCTACAAAATTTTTCTACAAAAATATGTGTTTGATTGTAGTGCCGTCTTTTAATGCAAAAAAAACCTGTAGAATATTATGGAAGAATGTTACAGTAGACCAATAGACGTATTAAGGTCATAGGAAAAGCGAAATAATATTTATTTTGTAACTTTGTACGCATTTTCTGCGCACTCACTTAACAACAGAACCGTTTGCAGTGTCAACATGGCGTAATCTTTCATCAGCTCATTCCATATTTAAATTACTTCAACCTCACATGTATATGGAGTGCTAGCCATTAATACTATTGACAGGAAAGAGTCAATTGGTAAGGGAGGAATTGTTGACCAGTCTCTCTCACTTGGCGGTGGTGGTCACGTGAAGTTTATGGAGAAATGCTTTAAACAGGTTTGTTGCTTCTATGCTTTATTGAATACTGGAGGCAAAATTTCAGCATTTCACAATTTTATGAAAATAAAATCGATCTTTGATTTTATTTTTGCTCTCGCTATTTGTTATCTCTCTGTCAAAAAGTATTTGTCATACTATTGTTTTAAAACCATTGTTGTGATTTGACAGGAGCTAATATACAATATGCCATTTCCAAAACAAATACGTACTTTATTTCTATTTATAAACATATAGACACATCATACATGACATTTTCGGGAGATATTTCATTTGATTTGAAGTGTTTTCAATTAAAATTTTTACTATGTGAGTCATTTATAATTTAGTCTCATTACATAGTTTGTACGATATGTACTATGAAACATATTTTTAGTCCGTGTTTGCTTCTTTTTTTGCTTATGATATGCTAGTGAGAGGAAATAGTAACTTTGACCAGACTATGGCATTGGTCGACATAAAACAATTTAAAAAAGGAATTTTTCAAAAGCCTTCCAACAACAGCGAAATAAGTATTTGTCACAAATACATTCTTCCACTATAAATAGTTTGAGGAAAAAAATATTTTTAAAACCTTAAAAAAACTTATGCATTTTGTAGCAAAATACTTTCAGTTTGGCAAAACATGTTTGCACGTAAAATTTAATTTCATAAGTTTGGAAGAGAAAATACTATTACGGACATCAGGTCAAAAGTCAGAGGGTTTTCGAAGGAGTCGGGGAAGATACATGAGGAGACGTTTTATAGTAGCGGTTGAAAAAGGAGACAAGTTGACTTTATTGCCGATAAAGCTTCATGAATATAATGTTTATTGAAAGGAGTCGTAGCACAAGCTGAAAAACAGAGAGAAAAAATCAGATGGTTTCACAAAGTGTCTGCTGACTGTATATTACCGAATGAAAGCCAATAAACTTTTGACTTAGATGTAACCTTTTACCTTTATTAGACCACATTTCAAGATTACATCTTACCAAAGACTCTAAAAAAACCTGGAGTTAATGCTTCATCAAAACTTCCTGAGTATTATTATCGTGACGACGGACTCGCCCTCTGGGAAGCCATTCAAAAATTTGTAGGTGAAATCGTTGGCATTTTCTATAAAAGTGATGACGACGTCTACAAAGATGATGAAATTCAGATTTGGATACTTGATGTTTATGAAAATGGTTGGAGTGAGACACTTGGAAATCCAACCCACGGCTTCCCAGCCAAGTTTGAGTTACGAGAACAGCTTGTAGAATTGTCAACTACTTTGATATTTACCCTCTCTTGTCAACAAGCAGTAGTAAACTTCAGTCAAAAGGATCATTATGGATTCGCACCTAACGCTCCTGCTATCATGCGTATGCCACCACCAAACAAGAAAGGAGAAGCAACCATAAAGTCCATTCTATCAACTCTTCCAAATAAGTCTCAGGCAGCCAAGACAATATCGACAGTTTTTATAACGACCAAGTTTTCAGAAGATGAGGTATCGATTTTCTTACGTGTTATTCATTTTAGACAATTGTTTGAATTCCTGTGATTATTTTTTTCTCTCCAAGTAAGAGTTGAAGAAATTTTGAAAGGAACAGCTCTATTACATTCACAAAGTATATTCGTTTTTTAATGCAGTTTAGGGTTTCTAGTTACTCATGTTCATGAATGGTGGGGTTTAATCGCTGTCTTCAATTTTCAATTTACATTAAGTTACTTTGGTTTATGTATTTAATTTACTTGCTATAAACTTTACGCACAGAGTTTATATGTCATGGTTTAAATAACGATTCGTTAAGAATCTATTTCAAAACTCTTTTAAAAATAATATATTTTTAGCGTTATTTAGGTAATTACAGCAGCACGGCTTGGGAGGATTTGGAAGCCCTAAGTGCCATATCACGCTTCCAAAATAATCTGGAGGATATTTCCGAGAAAATCAAAAAGCGAAATAAAGATTTGGAAATTCCCTACATTCAACTTCTTCCTGAACGTGTTCCAAACGGAACAACAATTTGAACTTTTTTCAACTCATATCTATTTTTTCGACACACTTACTAGATAACTTGTTAAAATTTAATTTGGAAAATTTTTTCAAAAACGTTTTAGCTACTCACTATTCGAATTTAATTTGGAAAATTTTTTACTCATTATACACTTATTCCACCTGTTAAATAGCATAAATAAACTTTGAAAAAATATTCATGTTTATTTGTTTCTAGTTAAGTTAGCGATAACAAACTCAGAATACGTTGTTTATAAAATCAAACATTCTGGTGGAAGAGAATTGTCAAAAGTCATGCTCTTACCAATTCATAGTAGTTTCAAGTTTAAATGTAAAAATGAACAACAAATACACAGAAGTCATATGAGTTTCAATTTAACTATAAGGGAGAAAGTTTTATAGTTTTACTTTGTCAAATTTAATGTTTTGATTAAAAGGTTTGTCTCCAGTGAACATAATTAAATTAAAAAAAACTTACTATAGTAAGAAATTTAGGATCTATTGACTAGGTCAAAAGTGTCTCTAAGGCTTTAATGTTTATTCAACTTACCTTTTAGCTACCAAAGCTGATATAGCAGTTGCAGTGCTTTTACAAGTAACATCTACAAATCCAAGCTGCCTTTCAATGATACTTCACTTTTTATCCATGTGAAAAATCATACTGGCACTGCTCTTTGTTCGAAACATCAGTTGTCTTATTAACCTGAAAACATACAAAAGTAAATCATCCATCACTTTGAAAATTTCATTATATTATCAAGACAACCAATAAAACCTTTTACATATCTTGAGTTTGTTTATGTTGTTCATTGTGCTGCCCATCAGTCTGACTCTTGTGTTGTTGCTTGGAAGCTGCATCTCCGATTTTACGTGTGAATATTATCTTTGTAAATGTTATAGTCTATATAACTATACTTGCAAATCGCCATTTTATCCTGTCAAGGAATGACAAATGAGAAATGAAATCAAAGTCAATACATTGTTATCATTGGTTGCTTTTGTTTAGTCATTGGTAGGGAAGTGTATAGATGCCAGAACAACAATGTCTTGGTCGAAGTATTTTAAAACGGCGAGATACATAAAGTCTGACTAGTAGACAAACATAAAGAGCGTTTAAGTTGAGTGTATAGTTGCCTAGTTTGTAATCAAGTACCGTGAAAGCGCTCGAGTCGTTTTCACGATTTTTTATGTTGCAATAACGTTTTGATGGTGTACACTAAAGTTACCTTAGACTCTTGCCTTTTAACTTGTGACACTCAACTTCCCTATTTTGACTCTTGACTTAATAATTTCGACAGTCGAACCTCGTCTTTTAGATATACTCGTTTGACTCTATGTAAAGTACTAACTAGTCATTGAAGTACACCGGTTTATTATCAGCATTTTGCATTAAAAATTTGTAAGAAGCTGAATCCACAAAAGTTCATCCAAAACATAGTCCGCGTCCGCCAGTCCGAGTTTGCATTTTATCAACACCACATGTAGTTGATGCATCTTCTCAAGTCATATGCCAGTACTTTTTATTTTGATAGGATAAACTCGTAATTATTCATATTGAGATGGAAAAAAGTCTTTGTATTAAGATGAATTTTGCATGTACGTGGCTTCTTGTTTTGACTTGAAATCCGATCTGCACTCCAAAGTTCATATAATATGCATTTACTCCGTAAACAGATAGACATCACAAAGTGATTTACATTAATGTTGAAGGTACGTTTGTAATGATTTATGGCGAAGCATGTAATCTGTATCAAACGAAAATCAATTGAATATTGTAGCCGCGTTTTTTATTGTTTGCATCGTGATGTGCGCCAAGGAAAATCGAAAATGGTTTCAAATAAAGGTGGCAGTGCTATTCTGTCTGAAGACAATTTTCAGCCATGGCACAGTACACGATGGTTTAAAATCTGGCGGTGCATCGCATGACTTCAAATATGAAACAAACGAACATAGAGCATACGAGAAAAGTGTTTTACTCGGCGAAGAAGAGGAAGGAGCGGGTTATGATGGTCTGACTAGAGAACAAAAAGTAGACAGATTATTGTAAGCATATTTCGAATGTTTGTTTATTATTTGGTGTCGTTTGTCAGGGAATATTAAAGAAATTTCTCCGTTTTCCTAAATTAAGCAAGCAATCAACCATATACGCAACTTTTATGTCATTTGTTATACTTTACCATGGCTCGTTTTGTATACGTGCAAATTAAAATCTATACAACCATGCAGCCTTCGTACACCACTCTTGAGTTGCATGTACGACCACCGAGAGTGTCGATTATGAGGGATTGTTTTGGGGTACATTTATCGGTTCCTCTTTATTACAGAGTTAATTTTCGTCTTAATGTTGATGTCATATTCCTTGAAAAAAGGATTGTCCACGTACGTATACTTGGCCACACTTTTCGCAAAGTCTGGGATTTTTCTCAAAGCTAATTATAAGATGAAACAAAACATGGAAAGAGGCGTAACATCTAACATAGCTAGGTATTGACAAATATATTTTATGCAAAACATCTAAATATGATCGGTGGTATGCCACTTCTTACGAATAATGCCTTCAATTTGATTTTTGTCAGAAAATCTATATTTTCAGCGAACGTAAAGAGTACTCATACCCAGTTTCTGAATAACATGCAGTATACATAACAAAACCATTTGACTCTGATGACTGCCTTTAAGTTTGTCAAAAAGGTCAGTAAACATCAACACCAACAGTCCTTCTCAGGACTCTACTAACCTGAACGATCCACATCCACAAACATGTAAAACCACTGACATTGACCTTAAACTATAGGCGATTTTCCCGTCCAATAACCAAACATATTTTCAGAGTTTTCAACATGCATTCCCTTGCTCCGCTACCTTTCCACCAATTTATTCATAACGCTAACGAGATTGCAAAAAATAAAGTGCAATAAAGATCATTGTTAAAGTTCTTCCTCTAAAATCAAAACAATAGAAATCCAAGCTCTTAGTGTCATTAAAAAAATGACATTTTTCACAATGATTTTAATTCAAAAAGAAATTTATCCACGAATTTCCTCTGTAGTAAAACGTTTACTTGTTTTCTCAACAGAAAAATTGCAAAAAAAATTGATGTTGATAGCAATGGTTTTATAACAAAAGAAGAATTGCAAAAATGGGTTCAAGAAAACCACATGAAATATCTAATACGAAATGCTATAGATTATATCGTTGAAATTGATCTGAACAATGATACCAAGATGTCATTTCAAGAATACGAGGATTCTTATTTTGTACAAGGTAATAAGATTGATGAAAAAGTCATAACAAACATTTTTTTTAGATATTGGACGGATTCGGACCAGCAAGAATTCTCTCGTGAATTTTTGCATTTGAATTGTTATTTACGAATTTGGTTAACTTTCATTGCCAGAATGAAGGAAACTTTGACATTTTGTTAGAATGAATCAAAAATAAGTCATGATGTACTTATTTAGCAATCACAATCCTCGAAAACAAAATTCACCTTATCACATGACATATGAAAAAATTAGCTTTCATTTAAATTACATAAACTTTCATTTCATTTTCTTTTGTGAATCTTAAAATGTAAATTCTAAAGGTACGAACTCTTAATGTCCATTTTTAGCTTCTTTGAGTTTTCTGTAGAGACTTATTGCCTTCGTGAAAGTTTGTAGGTCACCTGAGGCTTACATCAAATATCTGTCATTAATTTACATATTCATATTTCGTGATGTGTACCTTATTCTGCCTCAGTCGAAGACTTGTTTACGCTACATTGTTTTCCTGTAGAAAAGTGCAGTTTTCACCATTTAGCCACATAGACGACGTTGAATGTCGACTAACTACATGCCCTCTGCAGTTTCAACATAAGCATCCATGGAGTTCTTTTTACCTTCTATTTTTTTAAGAAATATCCTTGACTGCAGTTATTTTTAATCCACAGTTGCAAGTTCGTTCAACTACTTCCTCGATACTTTTTTCACTCCCAAACAATGTTCTTTTCTTAGGTCAAATATATAGCTTTGATATAACACTGACTGCATATGCCACTGATATTTTTGTCGTTGTCGCTGTTGCAATTTATGTCAGCCTTTGTCTTTTAGCCAATAGCTTGTTCGTGCCAGCTCTTATGAATCTTATCGGTTTCCTCCTTTTCCTCATTAGGTTTATAGCAACACACATTGTACCTGTCAGAAGTAGAAACTGCCTTACTATTTGCCATATAAAATCAATTCAGTATGATCTCCACATACTTTCCCTGCGACACGAGCATCGTTTCGGCTTTTCTGTTTTGTTTCGTAGACATTAATTTATTATACGTAACAAAGTAAATTGCTTCTTGAAATGCTGACACAGGAGATCTTTTTTCAGCATTCAGCTTTGGTAGATTGATGTCATTCAATGTGGCAAATATTGCCGTCAATGTGCATACAGCTATAATCATGTAAATACACTGATAACAAAACCTTTGACATTTAAGGTATTCCAGGGATACCGAAAACCTATAGAAACACAACAAGGTATCGACATGGGAAGCGCCGCTTTGAATATGCAGATCTCAACAAAGATGGTCATTTGTCCTTACACGAGATTGTATATTTCCTTAATCCTGAAGAAGGCAAGCATATGAAAAAATGTCTCGTTCTGGTTAGTTACGTCATCATATTTATCAGATTTACATGCATTTCCAATAAACTATTACCAAAATTTCAAGCTCCTAAGGCTATTCTCTACTTGGCGGAATTTCAGTGCGCATAATAATGTGCGTGATTGGCAGATGATGTCATCATTATTTTTTGACAACCAACATGTCGCAAATTAAACCTGGTGGAATATAGGCTTTACCGTTTCGTTGGTCGTTGATTTTTTAATGCTGCGTACGTAGTTGTACGAGCTGTAAGGTTTCAAACATATTGCTAATAAACAGAATCAAACTTTATTATTCATCCACATCAGAAAAGCATCTTTTAACTTCCTCAATTGAAAATGCATACTAGCAATGCAATCTCATTACCTGGACTTTTTACGTATGTCATTAAATTGATATATATTTTATTTCTTTTCAAATGACAAAAATATAATGCAGCCAATAACTTAAAGACAGAGTGTGACAGTGACGTCAGAAAGTATTTTTGGGGTGATCGTGCTACCCTCCCACCACCTACCAACATGGCTCTTGCATGTTACACTTATTTCAATTTTTTAATTTTTCCAATCAAGCCAATAATCTTGATAGCATTATGGGGTGATTGCTTTTACTTGCTCCTCATCCTCATCCTTGGTGTGAGCATCTTTGATCGCAGAAAGCTACAAATATTCTCGTGTTTAAACAGCACACTGTTCTACCTTGTTTCATCACGTTTAAATATTTGTTAATTATAACTTATATCATCAAAAAATATTAAAAAATATTACACGTGGTTCAAAGAATTTTTTGATGCTGCAATGTGTGCAATTTTGATGAGCAAAAGAAGCTTTCAAAATTTATAGATTTACCTTTACCCCTCATTGCTCTATCTATAGGAAACTATCGAGAATATGGATAGGGATGGAGATGGAGCATTGAATATTAAAGATTACATAGGTCTGTATCGGATAAACTTTGATATCTGACTGTAATTTCAATGTGATAATTAATGGAATAAGCTTATCAAATATTTCTAGCTCGCAATTTTTTTCACTGCGCAATCTGTGGCTAAAATATGTATGTGATCTTTCACCAGAGACTTTATCATTCTGTGTTCATAATAATGTCCATAATATTTTGTGGATTATCTAAGATAAAGATTAGGAAAGTATTTCACTAATCCAGTGCATGGTTCCTTTTCCTCCAAATTATACGTTTTTGATTTTATTACTGTTTTAAGGTGAAGGAATCTTGGAAATGGACTCTGGAGAAGAATTTGTGGCAAAGGTGAAAGAATTCAAGGAATTCGATAAAAATGTTGATGGTCTACTAGTTGAGGTACGTAAGTCTGATTTTGTCTGATATTATTTCAAAAATCGACAATTATATTCAGTACAAAATATGAATCAACTTGGAAAACGTTTTGTGAAAACACTGCACTTTCTGGCAAAGAAACTTGGAAGTGTCTTGCATTGAGAGATAAACTTGGATACTTTTAAAATTTCCAGTTCCCCTTACACTCTTTAACTTATATTCTATTTCGCTCATCAAACCATCAATTCCATTTCCTAAAAGTGTTACAAATCGCCTGCAATTGTCATTTCGTAATTTATTGTCTAATGGGTAAATTTATTGTCTAATGGGTAAATTTATTGTCTATGGGTAAATTTATTGTCTAATGGGTTACGTACGGTAATATCCCTCTGTTTATACATTCTGGATTTCATTAAATATTTCAGAATGAAGTACTTGACTGGATGTTCCCTCCTGGTTATACAACTTCACAACATGAAGTAGAACACATTATGAGTCATGGAGACAACGATAAGGTACTTTGAAAAGAAAGAATAAAACAAAATACACGTAAAGACTCACTAGCGTCGCTAGCCCGCTTATTTAGTTTTGCTATGTTAATATTTCTGTATTCGCTTACAGTGGATAGAATAGATTGCTAAAGAAACTAACAATAACGTTCGTAAATTTGCGAATCAAAAGTTGCCGACTGACTACCCCACATCCTAGAGATACTTGGGGGTTATTTCAATTTGTTAGCCATTAATGCAGGACACAAAGCGTATTATTTGATCACAGTTGAAAAATTTGCAGAATGCAGATGTGCTTCGTTATTTTGTTTTAACAGAACTGTTACGTCATAACTACGCGTGTTCTAAGAGTAGGTAACATTTGTGCATTGTACACGTCCATGTTTGTGAATATCCTTATATGAATACTGTCTCTCAAGATAAATGGTTCTTATTCGGAAATTAAGACTAAGGTTTTTCTTCCATTTCACTCCAAATTAATGGCTACCGTTTCAAATATCACTTCTTTAGAACAAATTTAAGTGCAATTGCTCAATATGTCTAATTATTTTGCTTTAAATTTTCGCATTCTCCATGTTGAGAATGCACGATCCATGTAATTAAGGTACATATCATTGCATGGTCTATAGAGCCAATCTTAGAAGAGGATTATTGGCTAGTTACGTGACCTGGACACTACGGCAAAGTTGCGGATCTTTAAGTGATATGTATTCCTCTCACTAAATTCAGTCTCTTGACGAAGTTTGCGTTTCTTTCGAGTATTTGATGAATAGAAAATTGAGCTTCGTACTAATAGTAAAATGTTTTATATATTCTAAGCTCGTCTAGATTGAATTTTCTTGGCGTTTCAATAAAATTTGTATGTTTAACTTGAAAACATCAACTTCATTTACAAAAAGTTTTTTTTATGTTCCAAGGGTGCATCGTGCAACATATAGGTTACTCAGTTTTCTAAATTTCTGTTTGTAACAGATACTATCGTCAATAATTTTTAAAACAACAAATTCATTTTTAAACCCTACGTTAGTTTCTATCATCAGAAACTACTAGTGTTTTTACATTTTCACGAAGTGTTTATATGTTTTCATTTGTTAGGATGAGAGTTTGAGCTATGAAGAATTTTCATCAATTCCAGAGCACCTTGAAAACAGCAGAGTGACAAGCTACGGTGATCTATTACATGAGCACAGAGACGAACTGTAATGCAATGCACGATTTCCTATTTATTATTTTGCATGCAGAAATTTTAGTGTACGCATGCGCAGAGTGCCTGTGTTATTTTTATGCACCATTTGTACAATAAAAAAGAAATCTTCGTTTTAGGTTAAATAATGCCATATACTAAATCTTCTATCAACATCGCTTGCTAGGCCTTTACGTAAAGATATCATAACTCGCCGTACGAGCTCGGTAGCTACGTATGCTACGGCTGTACAAAAACTCCTCGGTCCGATACTAGTTCGTTAAGACATCGCACTCGGGGAGCCGGGATTCAGCAAAGCGTTAAATCAATTTGGCAATTGGAAAATTTTAAATACTAAAAACTAATTTGAGCGATTTCCCTCTGCTCTGACTTCATAAATAATTTCAATCCACAATACCAAACAAATAATTTAGCCTGATTTGAAAATTACAACTAAAATGAGTCATGACGCTTAAGAAAAGGTTGTAAGTTTTGTGCTTGAAGTTTTGCTTCCTTTCAATGACTCAAAATCATTGCACGCCTCATTGAATCCCTGTTAGCTTGGGTCATGTAAACAACCCTAAGTAGTAAAATAGTTGGAAGTATACTTACGAATAAACATGCACGAAGGAGTTTCTTTGAAGGATGAAACTAAATATAGTGAGTACGAGCGAACCGACTAGAAACTTAACTTGGCGATCAATTCCAAAACTGCCGCATGCATGAGAGAATTGTATTTTAAGCAATATTGTTGATTGTACATGTTAAGGGATGCGTTTTGGGGGAATGAAAGTGAAGGATTTCATGTAGCAACTGAAATATCGGAGCCCGACCTACGACGTTATGGACAGTGATGTGTTGCTAATGTAGCGACGTTATGGACAGTGATGTGAATTCATATACATTCAGTTTAGTGGCACCCAACTTCTATCTTTTGAAAGTGAATCTGTTTTCATTGACGGCCTCCGTAATGTACCTTCACTTAGCTATTTCTGCTGAGAAACAATATATTTAAGGATTTTTGTTTTCATTTTTGTAAATAATTAAGCATTTTACAGTTGTGCAATGTATTTCCATCCACTACAAAGCTTATAGTCAACTTTTCATCACTCATTATACTACTGTTTAATTTGATGTTGTACTCCTCTTTTACCAACCAACGAGCTTCGACATTTGCAAATGTTATCAAATGCATGGAAATGACAGAACCACGATGGTTTTCCAAATTTTATACATGTCCAGTACGCTAAGCATTCTTTATGACAACACTGGGCAACTAGATGGTGACATTGGTATTTGCTCCCAATTTTAATGAAACACAAGTGATTGCAATCGAATGGACAAGTCTAAAAAAAGGAAAGAAGCATGGTTAGCATTCTCATCCATCAACAGTGGGCATGCGTACTAGTGGCCAGACATATATATTAACCTACGAAGCAATGGACAAACATGTGAAAATTATCCAATCGATAACAGTTTTTATCATAAAATCATAGTTTAAATGATTTACAGATCATAAAAACTTGAGGAAAAACTACAGGACTTGTAAATGATTGTGGAATATTGATTTCAAATGAAAATTTTATATATATATAAAGGACATTTTAAGTGAACGAGAGAGCTGAAAATCACTACATAAACTCATGTTGTCGTTTGTCCTGGCTTTTAATCTTCCTTTCCATGTTTCCATGCAAACACACACACACAGACATACCACTTTATAATTTTTTAATAGCACATATTTCGATGCTGCTTTGAATTTCGGATCGTTTTCTGCATTCTTTCGTAGCTTCTTAATATCATTTTCAGGTGCCTCTTCTCCGTCTGGTTTCGAAGTCGAATGTGGTCGAGCTGTTACGCACCAGATCACAACAACATTCAGGATCAATAATTTGGCGTTGGAAAACATTATTTTGAACCTTCCCTATGTAAAAAAAAGTTCTTTCATGTCAGTCAGACCTGATACCACTGAAATTAAGATGAAGAGATGATTATTATGTCAACCCAGACTTCATGTTTTTAACATGTGCATACATGGACTTAGATTGTTATTTCACCAATAAGGATTTTGTAGACTTTGATCAAAAGACCTACTTAATTCGATTTCAAATCGTATATACATATTTTTACAATGGTTGTATATTACTCTAAGTAAATCTCCTTCACCATATCAAGAAAGGGTCGCCCAATAATGATAAAAAAGCCACAAAAGTTATAGATATCAACGGATGTGCATGTGCATGTAAATTAAGAACGTACTTCAACATAAATAACTACACCATATAAAACGATGCTAAACAACTGCGAATCATGTATACTTATATGGATTTAAAACTTCAAGACGCTCGAGTAAAGGTGATCACGAATTTCTAGTATCGTTTGCTGAGCAATGGACAAAACATGAAGTTAAGGTCAGGCAGATTTATACATGACGTCGTTTCATCATACCTCAACTGTAATTCTTTCTTAGGTTCTCTTCTGTTTAAAGTTCCTTCTTTGAGGGCTGGATCAATGTGCTTATAGTGAAAATGGCAACCTAATTTATAACTCCACTGTTATCACTATGCACATTTTTAACAATCCTTATACAATGACGTTCTAGTTATATTTTACATTTTTAATTTCGGTGGATGCGTTTAAGGAAAAAAACTTTTCAAATGTATGTGATAATAAAACAATTACTTTGTTCATGCGAATGCTTCCAAATCACTTTTGCCAGGATTAATGAGGAGTGGGAATGTTTTGCGTCCCATTAAGTTTAATAGTAAGTACACATGGGACGTGTGGAGGAGAGACCTGAAACGTTTTCTTTTAAAATCAGTAAAAAACACCACTTGACAAATGTACACAGTTAGTGAGAAATCTTTAGATCTATCATTGATATTTCACGCATCATTAAAGTTTTAAACTTCAGTTTCACTATTTCAATTCTATCAGTGGATTCTTGACTTGCAATTCAGCCATGTTGGTGCTCTGATACAAAAGAATATCTTATTTCATCAGTGTTTATTTTAGTCACCAGCCGACGTGGGTGAGCAACATTGTTCGATAAATCTCAAGAGAATCGTTGCAAGTCGAGAATTAAATCAATTTCACATATTTTTGGATCTAGAATATGTTTGTCCAAGTGTATGAAAGAATTGAAAGCTTTCCATAGTTAACAGGTTTACAGCAACCAGAAGATGTGTTATTTTAGAAATAAAAGATGTTTACTGTGTTTGTACTGGCGTATGCAAGCCGAGGACACCTTTGGGAGAACTCGAGAGCAGATCAGTGCAAGCTTTGAAGTAAATAGGATGCTTAGTAACAATTTAAGAGAGAAATCATCTTACATACATGCAGCAGTCCATGCACAGTCCACTCGACTAATTGTTCATAGTCATGGCAACGACTAACTATATATACTTGCACTACCTTTGTGGAAATTTGCTCACTTTATTGTGGCATATTGCTCAAATTATCAAAGTAATCATCTGGGCATTCGTGGTAAAAATGTCAATCACTCCACAACTTTTGTTGAATTTATGTATATTATACAAAGCAAAATACTATGATGTCAACTAGCGGTAGAAGCTGGGTGCGATTAGGTATGCAGTGGCTTAGAGGCCCAGACTTCGGTCACAACCGCACTCTCCCTGAGTACCACAAGCAAAGCCTATCGCCTGTGATCTTGGGGTCTGATGGGCGGAAGCTTGCTATTGACATCTCCAAGTAGGATAGCGTGGAGGGGTCGAAATCTCCTACGGACAATGGCGGATTTCTATTTACGGGTCTGTAGGCTGAGACAAAGTTAAGGGCCTTTAAGCGATACCTATTCCTCCCACTAAATACCTTTGCTTTGCATTTCCTGTTAGTAACCCCCATAGGGTAAAAAATGAGAGAAGTTCTGTTAAAACGAAATTTCAGAAATCATTGACATGGTCAGGGAAATAGGAAAAGTTAATACTTCATGAGTTCTGAGCATTATAAACATTTGAAAAGTAGATAGTACGAAAGCCATTTTTCCTCAGCATTCAATTGCTCGTAAGGTTTCAACAGTGTAAAACTTTAACATGCGGCGTTCTAGTGCCTTACGCTAAACAAGGTATCTGGAAGTGTAGACCGAAAACGGGACCTATTGCTTTCGGATTTTATCTTTTTGTTTACAAGAGTTCTTCTCATAAAAGAAACTAGAACATCCAAGGATACTGCAAATGTTCAAACAACTTCTGCCTTGTTGACTTATAACTTAAATCAACTTTTGCCGTGATGTTTCCACAAACTTTTGCCGTCACGCTTTTGCAGGCTTTAAAAGACAATATGTTTTTGTAGTTTCCGTATTTATTTTCCATGACCCTCGTGGGCCTCCGTACAATTCAACAGTCAATTCAACAAATTTTTTAATTATAAAATTACACAAAGTTTTCCCAAATGTAATATTGCAAAGTCTTATAGAATTAAAGCGCGGATAAAATTGGATATATATCCTACGCGTTACCTTAAAAAATAATAACATTTCCAAATGAAAAATCAATTTCAAGAACACAAAAACTGTATGGGTCAGTAGGATTTAAATGTCCGGTCACATGTCTGCTATATTTATAGAAGCGAGATTGTTTTTGTCCGAGGTCCTGCCTATACAGACGAAATAAAAATCTCCTTTTACATTTTTGCGAGAAAAATGCTTGCAGACACTTTGCTACGTAATGTGAATCCTACTGTACCACATAGGTTCCTGTAAATGTTGTTCCTATACACTTTGTTTGAGGTTAAAAAATCTAATAAAGAAACCATCATGTGCAACCCACGTTCCGCTTAGTCAAGTAAACAAGTCCTTACATAATATTAAAGACTACTAAATAAATCAAAAATAACAATCATGAACTTTGTTCATTTTCATAGTAATTCGGCCCAAATTCTAATTGAGATTGCCAAACATAAAAATTGACCAGTCAGTGAAAATTGCGTTAGAATTTGGATTGTGTTCTTGAAATTTTGATGAAAGGTAACGTGCGGAAAAGTAAATAAAAACACTAGCCTCTACCTATAACAACCACCTTTAAATATGTATCTTGTAGATCAGGGGTCTCCAAACTACGGCCCGCGGGCCAGATGCGGCCCGTTGGGCCTCTCAATCCGGCCCGCAGAGCCACTTGAGAAAAAAAAATTATTAAACAAAATAAACTTTGTGCAGAAAATTCACGTTATGACGCAAGCCAACTTGCAAGAGTGGCTTACGTCAATTTTTCTACCAACTTCCTACTTCCGTTTCAAGCACACTGCAAAATTTAAAAAGCTGAAGGATAACGTGGAAATTTTTTATATTCTTCGGCCCTCAACATGCTGGATGAAAGTTCATGTGGCCCTCTGGCTGTAAAGTTTGGAGACCCCTGTTGTAGATCATCAGAACATTTATAAATATAAATATTATTGACGTAAATGTTAAATTGTTTTCTACGAATTCCATTTAACACCTTTTAAAGATCACGGGTTTCTTTGCCAGAAAACCCATCGCATGTTCCTTTTGTATAGAACCCCTTACCATCACAATATACGCAATCCGTGTGTTTGTTGGTTTGACCACGGAAAACCTCTTTCAGACTTTTCCATAAAGGCAAAAGGGATCCAGTTTTACCCTCGGGTCCAATCCAAGCCATCACAGTAGGAAAAAGGAAAAGCGAATAGAGAATAGAGAATCCTATTGTGGCAAATATGAAAATTCCAAATTGCACGAAGAATAAAATTTTAGCCGCTAACATGAAAATCGATGCACCAAGAGTCGAGCAAGCGCCAGATAATACCGAAACTCCAACGTGCGATAACGCATAGCGCACTTTATTCGTTCTCGTTCTTTCGACTGCTTGAATATAACCCTCAGCCAAATGCACCACATAATCAACAGCCAAGCCCACAACCAATGTAAGATTTAAAGATTCCAAAGGTCCAAGCGTCCAACCAATCATGCTTATAACACCAAGTACTGAAGTTGTAATCATGGCCATGGTTAATGCTGCTATGAATCCAATGTAGACATTTGTTGTCATTAAAACCAAGATGACAAGAGATAGAGTTATCCCGATGATTATTCCAGTTAATGCATTCAAGACGAGAATCTTAAAAAGTATTAATTTAATGTTGGAGCTTGCTGTTATGTATAGAGTCCAATCATCGAGCCGAACACAAATCTCTATCTGAATTTAATATGCATTTCATTGTCATGTGCGTTATAACCCAAACGTACAACGACGAACGACGCAAGTCCATGGTGAAACAATACATGGAACGTCCAACATTATACGACGTTTGGGGGCGTTTTCAAACACACAGTACAATGACATCCATGGCACATATTGTATGCAAATATTAGCTAAATTAAATAATACTTTAATAAATCACGTGTTAAAGTCCGTGAACAATGCTACTTTAATTTGCTACTTCTTGCGGGACCAACGTATTTTTAGGAGCTGATCACATGAGCCCAGTTTGCCGGGATTCAGCAAAGCGTTAAATAATTTTGGAAAATGGAAACGATTCAATACTTATCATTACATAAAACTTCTTGAGCAATTTCACAATATTCTGACTTTATAAATACGCAATGAGTGTATTTAATGAGCGTAGTTGAAATGAAAACAACCAATTTGGCGTAATTACAAGAGGAATGACGTGTGGTGCTTAACAAATAGTAATTTTTTCGCTTGAACTTGTGACTCTTTTTAATGCCTCGAAATCATTTCACACCTCACTGAATCCCGTTTTGCTGGGATCATGTAAACAGCACTCTAAGTACAGAAAAAAAATAAATGAAAACGATGTGGTTTCATACCTCTTGCACCTTGACCCAATGCCAAACATTAAAGTCTTGATAGACAGTTGCTTGGAAAGCATTTTTGCAAGAAGATGGAAAATCTTTCATCTGTAGTAAAAAAGCAAAAATGATAATTACTGATTTAAAAGTGATATGAACATGCATCTGTATATAAAGAGCTTTTGCAACGCTTAGTCCCTATTCTGCACGTATATATATTTGCAATTATTTGAACAGTTAAGGTTTTGGGCATAACAATGAGACATGTCCTCAACAAAGAAGAAAACTCATAGATATTATGAAAAATCTTGAATGAATATAAACTCTAAAATATTTTGTAAACAGAGTTTAGGTTGTGCAAAATAAAATCCTGGGGCCGGTTGCACGAAGCTTGGACAGCGTTTCCGCTGGATAGCAAATTTTGCTGAACGTTTATCGCAAGAAAAATATAAACACCTTTTTTAAAAGTTTGAAAATTTTTGCTATCTAATGGAGGATATCCATCCAGGCTTCGTGCAACCGCCCCCAGGCTTTTCCTGTGTGCACGAAGCCTGGTTTTAGTGGGAGTTCGAGACTGAGCACAGCGTTTTTTTAAACATGTCGCAACCCTAGAATACCATGCACACGTCTTGTTCTATTCTATTGCAGACAGACCAAGTGGACATGTGCCAATTCCACGAAGCCTGGGTTTAGGGCATTGAACTAAAATACATGGAACGCTACCTGAAGCAAATAATTGAAGCCAAATCTTACATCAGACACGCGAGATTTTATCCCAGACACGCGTGTGTAGTGTTTCGAGATTCTATCGCAGAGTAATAATTGATTGACTACACACGCGTGTCTGGGGTAAAATCACGGCTTCAAAAAATTATTAGGGTTTTGAATTACAGGTAGCGTTCCATGCATTTTAGTTCAACGGTCTAGAGTTATCAATTTGATGGTAAAATTTCCAAACTTCTAAAAAAATTGTTTATATTTTCTTTGCGACAAAGAAATTTTGTAATCGCTGAAGCAATATTTTCTTTCCGAGATTGCTCAGCTAAAATCGTATATTTTCCCCAATAAGAGGTTTTTTAAAAATTAAAAAAATTTGCTATCCAATGGATAACGCTATTCAGGCTACATGCAACCGGCCCCAGGTTGCGTTCTCGGCACAAAAATTCAATGAGTATGACGTTTGTAGAGAGGTAGGTATATTTAACAATTATAGATTACGAGCTCAAGACATCTATGAGGTAATGGTTGACGAGTCCGAATCAACTATCGCATCATGGAAATCGAGAGCGAGTAATCTTATTGACTTAGTAAAATCATACTATAGTATTCATAAGGAAAAGGATTGCTATAGTTTTCTTTAAGTCGCTGTTTTATGCTTTTGTGTTTCCATAATTTCGTAATTTTCGCTATTCACTACTTAAAAAATGAAAGCGAGCAAAGTAACCAATCAAATTAAAGCATTTGCAAAAGAATGCCAGTATGATTCTACTAATATATATATATATATATATATATATATATATATATATATATTTGGTAACCCAGGCATATTATGATAATGAAAGAAAAAAAGCTTAATAAAAAATTGAAAGCTTAATAAAAAATTGAAAACAAATCCAGAGAATCCTTATCATTATCATATATATATATATACAAAGTGTATTACAATGTGCCCTCCCGGCAATCACCATATTAAAATGGTGACTCCTGCACTTGGGACACAGGACGTACGGTTGATTTTTATTGAGCTTTCGACTCGTTGCTTCGAGTCTTCATCAGAATGAAGATATTTATTTACACGTGCTTTTAGCTTGGAGACGTTTAGAGCGTCTAATTGGATGAGTGGGTGGATTAATGTGATTGGATAGGGTGAAATGCGTTGCCATGGGTTTTGGTGTATTGTGAATATGATTGGTGTTAATAAATACTTCTTCATTCTGATGAAGGCTCGAAGCAACGAGTCGAAAGCTCAATAAAAATCATTTAAAATCCGGAGAAACTTTTATCTTTTATGTATTCAATGCCTGGATTACAAATTTTCAAACTTATATATATATATATAGGTTTGAGTATATATATAGTTTTACTGCATATAAATAGGTTTACTGCATATATATAGGTTTGAGCACTCTGATGATTCTACAATACAATCCATACAATGTGTAACCGCACGTCCTGTGTACCAAGTGCAGGAGTCACCATTGCACTGTGGTGATAGCCGGGAGGGCACATTTTGTATACGCTTTGTATACACTGTTTACTCTGTTTACACTGTTTGTGTATACACTGTTTGATGACACTACATCATACTTCACTAAACATAAAGACCGAACAACGTCATTTGACACAACCAACGCGGTCTACATGATACCATGTAAAGATTGCCCCAAACAGTACATAGGACAAACATCCAAGAAAATAGAAACAAGACTCACTGAACACAAGAATGCCATCAAACGATGCGACCCAAAATCACTACCAGCAGAACATACCTACGATACCAACAACACATTTGACTGGACAAAAACACAACTTCTTGGACGCGCACAGACAAAACACGCACGAGAATTCAAAGAGGCATGGTACAGCAAAGACAACAACACAATAAACAGACATATTGACATCCCCACCATCTATTCACAACTAAAGACAAAACCAAAACAACAAACTAATAACACAACGACTAAGATAAAACACTCGAATTTCATTAACGCAATCCATACACCCGAAACCATGAAAACGCATCTTATACCATCCAATAATATCAACTCAACTACTAACCAACCAATCAGACGCTCCAAACGCCTACAAAATCTTTGTAAATAATATATTCTTACATTCTGACGAAGGCTCGAAGCACCGAGTTGAAAGCTTAATATAAATTTCAAAATAAAAATCCAGAGAATCCTTAATATTATCATAATATGCCTGGGTTACCATACGTAACGTATGTGTAACTTGTACGTATGTGTAAGGAAAATAACTAACCTTCGTTGAAACAAAGTTTTCCCAATTCCTATATATGGGCAAGCCTTCTTGGTAGCCGAGTGAAGACACGCTTAGAGTCGTATTTACAGCAATTGATACATACATCAAGCGATAGTCGTGCATTTTACCTGCAAATGCAACCAGATATTAAAATTCAAGAAACTTAACTCTAATTTATGAATGACATAGAGATAGAATTATGATAACATTCTTCATTTAAACCTGGTGTTTGAACATCCTACTGACAAATGGCTTTTATATATCAATTTTATATAAATATTCAAGAAAGACATAGTACCTTGCAGATACGCATTTCTAGAAGCGTTTCTTGATAAAGTCGGAAAATGAGCAGTTCCCAAGAAACTGTGATACTTCTTAAAGTCAAACGAGTTTGAATAGTCACGTGATCCACCATCAGTGATAAAATAACCTAAGCCGACTTCGAAGTAACGGAAGTAGGAATCGGAAAAGAGGGAAACATTGTAAAGATCTTTGTTATTTTCCATCAATGTATGCATTTTGTTCGCATTCACAACAAAGGAGAAGTCGGAATTATTGGGATATTTCCTTTTCTTTGCTTCTTCCTAAATATATGAGAAAATAAGTTTTAAAGTTACTGCATTACATCAATAGAAATGCCATCACTACTTTTCAAACAATTGTACATCACTTCGTAAAGGATCCAGGGTAAGTAAAAATATATAATTGATGCTCATTACCTTCATAACAATGTTATTGTGATGAATTTCAAAAATTCAGCTAATCAAATTGCTTTGGAGGTATTTAGCAAAGTACACATTTACGTACATAAATGAGCTGCTGCGATTAGGTTTTTTTAGTTGCGAAAATGCTATTTCGCCATGTTTTGTGGTCATTATTTTTCCATGAATCGACTTGTACAGCTCGGTTTAGCTAAACGTTGATGTTATAATTCCATGGATTAAGTAATCGATACATTGTTGCATTTTACAAAAATAAGTACGCAGGGCGTACATGTCGTAAGCCAAAAAAATTTAAGGCACAGAACGAAGTAGATCAACGAGTATAGTTCAAATAATATAACATATTTAATATTATTCCCAAAAAACTTTCTTTCGAGATTTTAAATTTTGAATAAAACTACTTCAAAATAGAACACAGCATTTGAAATTGAGTTCGACCTCAGTATAGGGAATATACAGCAGATACACTTTGTGAGCAACTGGCTGCTGTATATTTGATTAGACTACTGGCTGCGGTTAGCATGCAATTTCATCACTCCTCTTAGTCAAAAACGGCTGCCATTATGGTAATCACATGCGAAATAAGATATGCAGGGCACGAAAAAATTCAATGTAGAGTATACTGTGGTTCGATTACGTAGTTCAATTTATGGTGCACTTCCTACACAAAAGTTGCGTTATGTAGCTTGCCTCCCGAGGCAAAATGCTGGCCACTGCTCAATGGCACATTAAAAATAACAAAATACTAGCAGTCAACCTGTCAATAATTAAACTATTAATTGCAATAACACAACATATCTACCACTATACAAACCACTACCTTCAAATATTCATTCATCCTTTCGAAGACGCAAATGATTTCATATTCACCAGTTACATCATTTCTCCTCAACCTCAATTTGCGTGCATCTTCGGACGTCGCGTGTTTCAAACTTTTACATAAATTCTAAATTTAAAAAATAACATGTTAACAAGAAATAGGATATTTCATCGGATGAACAAAGGTATTTCAAGGAATTTTGCCCACTTCCATATTTCATTACTTCACGGGCACAAATGAAGTTGTCCCAAAACAAAATAAACCAGCCAGGTGTTAGATAAAGCTCGTTTTTTCCCGAGAATAAAAAATCGTCAAAAAATTGTTCTATTTTAAAACATTGACATAAGATAATTTATAATCAAATGCAGTGCACAGACGACAATTTTTCAATTCACTTACAAGCATTGATATCTGACAAGGAGGTGGATTAATATCAAAACTTTGATCAAAAACAGTATTTCCTTTGCATTTGAAATCCGTGTGATGACATTCACTTCGATCTTGTTCTTTCAATCCCCAAATTATATTAACGACAACGACATAATCCTCTTGACTACTTCTGAAAACGTTATTGTTCAAAACATTATACTTTGCCCAGTTTGTATCACTGCGCCACACCTTTGTCTACAAACCAAAATAACAACAAGAACAATAATCAAAAGATTTCATGTTTATCATTTTCTGTAAATATACCAGTAAGTACGCATATTGCCTTTGTAAGTTGGTAAAAAGACAGCTTGAAATTAAAGTTCATAACTATTTAGCAAAAAAAAACAAAGAATTAAAGTTTTAAATTCAGTTTTACTTTGAAGTACATTAGAATAAAGGGAAACTTGATAAAAGTTGTACATGTTATGAGTGAAGAAAAAGATATAAATGTAATTAAAAAAAACCACAAGCCAGAGTTAACGGAAACTTTTAAAGTTTGATATTGAACGTGTAGATCTAGGTGATATGGAGCTGATTTGTGGGTTTAGGGAAAGCTGAGGGGCACATAGGGACATTGATGTCCACGTTTAACTTGATAGTTTGTGAGTCTACTTGGATGCAGAGTACCATCGCGTGTTGCGCAATTAAACACGGACATACCCTACCGCTCGCGTATTTGTTAACATACGCTACGCGTATGATACGCGTATCATACGAAAAACATACGCGTATCATACGAGAACGATACGCGTATGATACGAAAAGGATACGCGTATGATACGAGAACGATACGCGTATGATACGAAAAGGATACGCGTATGATACGAGAACGATACGCGTATGATACGAGAACGATACGCGTATGATACGAGAAGGATACGCGTATGATGAGAGTATAATGCGTGAACGATAAGCGTACGTATGATACGAGGATGAAACGCTGTGATACTTGATAGAACTTTGTTCATCGTAATGAGCAGCAATTTTGCTTTCAAATTGTTAACGATTTCGTTGGTTTTTGATATTGCGTACGTAGTATACCTGGTATGGAATTCTATGTTATTTCACTATTTTTTCAGGATAAATTTTGGTCAACATTTAAAGCTAATGTTTTATGTACTTTCAGAAATCTGTGCAATATTTTCCTATCGACTTTAATGTTTTATTTAAGGCGTTTATTATATCACGACGAAACGTGCCTTCTATTAAAATACGATTCGATTCATACGAATAGAATATACGTTTATTAATAACATCCTTATATGGATGTGCATCTTGCAACATCAACTATCGAATCCAACTACGTTGTAAACTCGGTCACATTCACAACAAAGTTCCTCGTCGACTCGAGAAATACAGAATAGCCAACTGTCACTTGATAGACTTTATAGGCAATTGACAAAAGCTATATCATAATAAATCGTTTGAGCGCGATGCTCTGTAAATTTTAGAGATTTAGATTCAGCGCTCAAAGGAGTAAAATACGATATACACGTATCTGCGTATCGTACGACAAAAAAATGTTTTCTCGCTTGAAAACACTATTCATTCAATACGGATACTATCAGAGATTGCAGACGTAGATACGCACGTGTTAAAACTAATATGTCATGTCTGCGGGGACACGTTTATCACCTTATGCCCAGGAAAGAATACTAATATTAAGTAAGGAAGGAAAGAAATACACTGAAATTAGCCGCGAATTAGCATCGAGCATTTGTCCTGTAAGCAGACAGACTATTTCAGCCGTTGTCAGAGATTCGAAAAAACGAAGAAACGTTTTCTCGCCCCGACGGTGTGGAGGAAATAAAACAGTCCTTACCATGGAGCATTATACTTTCATAGATGAAGAGATGTCAAAAAATGATGAAGTTATCACAATGAGTTTCCGTTTTTATATAAGAATGTGTCACAAACTTTCAGCTATGTCATTGATGAGTCATATGTATACTTAGATACGACGTGAGACAATCGCAGCTCATTGCAAAAGCAACTCAAAATTTATTAATGCATTACATATACATGTATATATAAGATCATCTATTAAAAAATTCTTTTGCTATATCGTGCTTTTAAACTATTTCGTGAATAAAATATCTTAAGTGTATACTGACACTTTTTTATGTCATCTTGCGCTACAAAGCAATTGTTAGTGTGTCGTCGTTTGTTATGTTTATAGCACACGCAACTTCGAATGAATCTCAAAGAGTGTGTATTTAAATATTATCCTGATACTCAGGTTAAAGTAACGAAAATTTGGGCTCGGTGTATTCAAACGATTGATTCTTATATTAGAAACAAACATTTCAATAAAAAATATTGTAAGTAAACTATTTTAGTATAATGCACTTATAATTTTTGTAATTGGGTTTTTTCCACACCAATAAGTTTTCAATAAATTCTTCTATAATATAAACTTGTCTCTCGATTTGTGATAGTGTTGTTGCTTTCATGTCCTAAACTTAATCCTTTAGATGCTGAAGTTTTTCTTCATCATAGCGGGAGTCCGCGTTATAGATATGAACATCAAACGAAAAGACATAAACAAAATAGCATTGCATTCATAATTAAGTAGATATGCAAAGTTTTCGAAAACTTTATACTTATATTTGAGTACATAGATGAAACCAAACTATATTGAAACCATATACGAGAATATTAAGAAAGTAATACGGGTATGACACGAGAAAGACATGCGTATAAAATGAAACGATACGCGTATGATACGAGAAGGATACGCGTATGATACGAGAATGATACGCGTATGATACGAGAAGGATACGCGTATGATACAAGAAGGATACGCGTATGATACGAGAACGATACGCGTATGATACGAGAACGATACGCGTATGATACGCGTATCATACGCAAAATTATGTTAACAAATACGCGAGCGGTACTGTATACGTATAATTGTGCATACTGAAATTCTAGTTTATCTCGTGTTCAAACAATGGTCAAAAACACGTAACATAATAACGAAGAAATATTGTTTTCGATTACAAACAGTCTTGAAAGAAAAGTAATAAGTCATTGGCTATAAGGATGAGAAAGTACTTCAGTTAAATTAAGAACAGTGTCTCTTTGGTAATCCCTCCGCTCTACCAAGATTTATAATTAGACATTGACAATTCATAAAATTAGGTTTTTTACAAATTAAGAAGGGTTTTATTTTCGGGTAATTTTGTACGATATTGTAAATGAAGTGGATTGTTGTGTAACACTCACATGTTGTTGCACCTTTAGTCATAGGTAGCCACCGGGCGATAGGATGGTCAGTGGATAACGTGGGGTAAAAGCATCAAGCCAAAATTACTACATCAATCGGATACAAATCTAATCACATGATCGTATACGTACTCGTGTGTTGATCGAAAAAAGACGTAAAACATGTAATGATCAAGCGCCCCAACTCCCTTATACCATGAAAACGTGTAGCACCTTTAACGTAAAATTAATACTCCGTACCTGCTCTTTAGCTGGCACGAGTTTGGTAGCAAACACAACAGCCGTGGTAATAGTTACACCAAATACAATAAGAATTAACCAGCGAACGTATTTTTGAGTCACAATCTTTTCGAAGAACCAGCCATGAAAAAACCATATTACACTATCCAATACGCTCTTTCTTTTTGTTGGGAATAAGCGTTGATCGTTGTCGGACTCATTCTCATCGCTCTCTGACGACTGCAGACATTTGAAAGCAAAACAGCAGCAATAACCTAGAGACAAAATGTTTTTATAAAATAAACAGTAAATAACATGTACGTAAAAAAACCGCAAAGTACGTAGAGGTTGCTGGACCATTTATGTACATGCACGTACTTTATGTATTCGTAGGTTTCATACCTAAATATAGTTTGCCTTGAACTACTCAAAAACTGAAAGTGCAGGAACGGCAAAACAAAATTTCCAAAGCTTTATATAGGTTTCTGATTAATCAATTTCAAATGGTCAAATAAACCTACGTTGTAATTAACAACCGTATTCATAAGAGTTTAATTTAAACTTCATTCAAAACTTTCCTTATTTCAATAATACCAAAACAGCAATATGCTGCATAAATATTACTAATTACGTAAATGCAATCAATTCATTGGCATAAAAAAGTATGACCATTTGGCACACTGTCATTTCCTTTCATAATGAAAGCAGAAAGTTGAAAATTCAGCAAAAAATATCTTAAAATTGTAATTCTCAGTAGAAATGGGTCATAACAAAGGCATGGCATAAGGGTTCAACACACCCTAAAACACTTTCACCCACCAAATAAAATTATTAATGGTAAACTCATTAAAATTGATACAAAATCATCTGTGCCTTTCATCTATCAGGAATTTTAAAAATTACAAGACCAAGCACAATCAACCATACCTATAATTATAAAGTTCAATTTTAACTGCCCTACCCTTTAAGTTAACCCTTTAAAGAGAGGTCATAGATTTTCCACACATACGCACAACTTTCTTCAGAATAAAACTATTCTATATAGTAGTATTCTATATAAAAGTTTTCATACATACATACCACTGCGTTCAAAATGATGATAAACAAGAACGGTCGGAAAAAATAAAATTGTTGACAGGTAGTTCACAAATACTAATAATGCAGAAAAAATTCCAAATGATGATATGGACAACAATGGTGAAGGAGCATTGGAAAGAAATGCAACAACTGTAGTTATAGTTGTCACAAACATGGTCTTTGCAGACTTCCGATAAACATCTGATAGTCGATGAGCACAGCTTTCATATTTGAGATAGTAGCTTTGCTTCCAAGTGTCCAGGAATACAAAGATATCATCTGAGCCAATACCCAAAATTATGAAAACGGACATGACATGGAAAATTCCAAAATATCTGAAATCCAGGATGATTCTGTACAGCAGATTGGTGATGTTAAAACTTGAAAATATGCTGAAAATGCCCCAGAATGTAATCCATAATGAACCAGTTTGAAACCAGCAAAATATAAAGATGAAACAAAGACTGGCAACAGCTAGCATCATGTCATAAATGATTTGGCTTTGAAGAGCTGCAGTAAATAAAGACCGGTGGAAGTAAATAAAGTTAATACCTTTAATACCATGATCATAACTTTGCTCAAATTTTGTACGAAATGTGTTCACAATCATTTCATCCAGTTTATGTTTTTGTTCTTGTTTACGGTCATTGCTGCTATGGTAACCCTTAAGAGGTAAACCTACAGGTAACAAGGTCCTTGTATATGATGAAATTGCCTCGGTAGCTGAGATTCTGGAATCTTTAGCCAAGTGAAAGTTGAGAATGGCACTGCTTTTCTGTTCATTATTGCAGCATAGAGAACCTTAGGAATATTTTCAAAGTTAGGATCATAGAATGTTGCATCAATAGCAGAATAAGTGCCATCAAAGAACCTCAAAATAGACAATGGTTTTGCACATCTTCGATCCATAGTACCAGTGCCTTGGAGTAAGCAGAATTCATTCTGATAATCTGAGTTTGCAAACAAAATATCTTCAAAGTCCTTAATGATTTGCAAATTTTTTTGAGTGAATACATTTTCAGCACCATAGAATAAGTTGATTGGTATGTGCTCGTTTCCCCTAGCAAGTTGATCAGTGCTCAACGAACTAATTTCTTCATTTTCTGTTGCATATATCCAAGCATCAGCGCAATTTTGTCGGATCTTTAGGTAAGTCTAACGGTAGTTCACCAAAATTTACAGGTAGTATGTCATATCCAGAAATTAGTAAGCCACCTGTAAGAAGCAGCAAAACCACATGCACAGAGAGAGCAACTCCTACAAGGCAATTGGAACAGAAAAAGTCAGAGATTTATTCAGGAATCTATGCACCAGTAACAAAGCCGACCAGTTTTCTACTTTTACAATGCAAATATTTTTGTGTTCAATCATTGGAAAAACAACGAATGGACTTAATTTTCTAAAGAAATGAATATCACTTTCAGTGAAACAGTTTGCAATATAGGAGTAAAATATTGGGCTTAGCCACAACTAAGTCTCTAACCAAACAAGGACAAAAACAGGTCTAATACAAAACATGGACTAAAAAAAAATTGATAATTGGAGGTTGGAAGAATCATAAATGCATGTTATAATCATGGGTATAGGAAGCCAAAGATCGGTAACTAGTGGGGCTCATATTCATAAATTAGTTAAGTTTAGTTTGAGTTAATTAGTTTTGCTAAGTTCTAAAATTTCATTGCTCTCAACAGATTATACCATGCACATACGAATATGAGCCCCCCTAATTATTGATCTTCATAAGCTCATGGTTATAATAATAGAAACAATGGATTTCAAATAAACTTTATATGTCATATCATGCATATGTCCATGAATATTGCCCCCCTCCCCTCCCATAAATGATGTATCTTCCAAAGTCCATGGTACAAAATATCTAATCTAAAATTGCGTTTCTTGTGTATGAAATTTCACAAAGCAAGTCAACTTCTTTCAAATGTATCCAGCTGAAGCCCACTATATGGTCTTTGTTAAAAACTCTAAAATGTGGTTTATTTAAACGATAGCCATGTTGATGGTCTGATACAAAAGAATATTTTCTCTGAGTTTTTGGTACCAGCCGACGTGGCGAGCAACATTGTCAGTTAAATCTCGAGAGAATGATTGCAAGTCAAGAATAAGAGTTTGTGGCTATAACTTTATAAACGTTTGCGAATGAGGCCTAGTTAATAGCCATGAAAATTTATCCCATTTCATATACCGTCATTTTCTTAAATAGCCCAAGTCGGTAATTTCAGGCATCCGAGAGCGACACATTTATCACAACAATAACATTACGCAATTTGTGAAAATTAGTTCCTCTTTGTCTCAAATTCCTGCTTCGCAAAAGTAACACTCATTGCTCTGCTTGCTTCAAATATTTTCAAATATATTTCGAGCTCAAGGTATTATCATATTTTTCAAGACACGTTTCTGATTATTTCACGTTGTTACCGGTATCGTGGCATGTGACAAAAGATAAAAAAATTTCAACCGATGTTTGTGCTTTGAATACCCTTGTTTGCACAGGCTAATTGTCAAAAATACTTCGTATACAGCGCGATATACTGTCATTACTGTGTAAATATTTATACATTGTAAAACGACTCTTTTAGCTCAACATACCAAATGCAAATTTCGGTCTTGCTACAATGATTTTGCAAAGACGCATTGTATTGCTCGTGGTAGCTTGTTCGTCTCTCTTGTTCGGAGGAGGGCAAAAACTGGATGTTTGCTCGTGACAATTGTGTGCGCCATCCCTTTCATTTTCTTGGCTCGCAAATGGAATTATTTCGACATTGTTGGCCATTTCCAATTATTAGGAATATTGGGAAGCACATCGGAGGCATATGAGTTATATTGTTTATATTTAGAGAAAAAGTTCAACAATCGCCACTGCTCGCAGGCTCAAACCACTGAAAATCTTTCTACTCACATTCGCGCACGTAACATCAACATTATGCAATGTGTTAATTTATAATGAAAAAGGGGCGCGAAAGAGGTGTGAATGGTTTGAAAAATCAACTAAATGGGCTGTTTTGTGACGTTAAGATTCTACTTTTATTAAGTAGAATAAAATTACTTGAACTAGCTAAAATTCTAAAAACTAGTTAAAACTAACTAGTTTTTTGAATTTTAGAATTTTAGAAAAAAAAGCTAGTTAAAATTTTCCTTTTATTCGCGCACATAACATCAAAATTATATGCAAATTACAATATGTTAGTTGACAAAGAAAAAGGGGCGCGGAAGAGGTGTGAAAGGTTTGAAAAACAGGTAAATGGACTGTTTTTTGACGTTAAGTAAAGAAATGAATATCACTTTCAGTGAAACAGTTTGCAATATAGGAGTAAAATATTGGGCTTAGCCACAACTAAGTCTCTAACCAAACAAGGACAAAAACAGGTCTAATACAAAACATGGACTAAAAAAAAATTGATAATTGGAGGTTGGAAGAATCATAAATGCATGTTATAATCATGGGTATAGGAAGCCAAAGATCGGTAACTAGTGGGGCTCATATTCATAAATTAGTTAAGTTTAGTTTGAGTTAATTAGTTTTGCTAAGTTCTAAAATTTCATTGCTCTCAACAGATTATACCATGCACATACGAATATGAGCCCCCCTAATTATTGATCTTCATAAGCTCATGGTTATAATAATAGAAACAATGGATTTCAAATAAACTTTATATGTCATATCATGCATATGTCCATGAATATTGCCCCCTTCCCCTCCCATAAATGATGTATCTTCCAAAGTCCATGGTACAAAATATCTAATCTAAAATTGCGTTTCTTGTGTATGAAATTTCACAAAGCAAGTCAACTTCTTTCAAATGTATCCAGCTGAAGCCCACTATATGGTCTTTTGTTAAAAACTCTAAAATGTGGTTTATTTAAACGATAGCCATGTTGATGGTCTGATACAAAGAATATTTTCTCTGAGTTTTGGTACCAGCCGACGTGGCGAGCAACATTGTCAGTTAAATCTCGAGAGAATGATTGCAAGTCAAGAATAAGAGTTTGTGGCTATAACTTTATAAACGTTTGCGAATGAGGCCTAGTTAATAGCCATGAAAATTTATCCCATTTCATATACCGTCATTTTCTTAAATAGCCCAAGTCGGTAATTTCAGGCATCCGAGAGCGACACATTTATCACAACAATAACATTACGCAATTTGTGAAAATTAGTTCCTCTTTGTCTCAAATTCCTGCTTCGCAAAAGTAACACTCATTGCTCTGCTTGCTTCAAATATTTTCAAATATATTTCGAGCTCAAGGTATTATCATATTTTTCAAGACACGTTTCTGATTATTTCACGTTGTTACCGGTATCGTGGCATGTGACAAAAGATAAAAAAATTTCAACCGATGTTTGTGCTTTGAATACCCTTGTTTGCACAGGCTAATTGTCAAAAATACTTCGTATACAGCGCGATATACTGTCATTACTGTGTAAATATTTATACATTGTAAAACGACTCTTTTAGCTCAACATACCAAATGCAAATTTCGGTCTTGCTACAATGATTTTGCAAAGACGCATTGTATTGCTCGTGGTAGCTTGTTCGTCTCTCTTGTTCGGAGGAGGGCAAAAACTGGATGTTTGCTCGTGACAATTGTGTGCGCCATCCCTTTCATTTTCTTGGCTCGCAAATGGAATTATTTCGACATTGTTGGCCATTTCCAATTATTAGGAATATTGGGAAGCACATCGGAGGCATATGAGTTATATTGTTTATATTTAGAGAAAAAGTTCAACAATCGCCACTGCTCGCAGGCTCAAACCACTGAAAATCTTTCTACTCACATTCGCGCACGTAACATCAACATTATGCAATGTGTTAATTTATAATGAAAAAGGGGCGCGAAAGAGGTGTGAATGGTTTGAAAAATCAACTAAATGGGCTGTTTTGTGACGTTAAGATTCTACTTTTATTAAGTAGAATAAAAATTACTTGAACTAGCTAAAATTCTAAAAACTAGTTAAAACTAACTAGTTTTTTGAATTTTAGAATTTTAGAAAAAAAAGCTAGTTAAAATTTTCCTTTTATTCGCGCACATAACATCAAAATTATATGCAAATTACAATATGTTAGTTGACAAAGAAAAAGGGGCGCGGAAGAGGTGTGAAAGGTTTGAAAAACAGGTAAATGGACTGTTTTTTGACGTTAAGTTCGAGTTAAAAATCTTAGTGTGAAAAAATTGAGGATGCTCCATTCTAAGCATCTTTCATTCACAGGTTGCAAGAACTCTCTCGTGTGAGCACGTTAGTTTACAATCATTTCATTTTTCTGAAAATTTTGAAAACTAAAAAATACGGATGGCAGTGAGCGAGCAAGTTTCTTCGGAATAGGTGAACGTAAACGAAGTTGCGGGTTGCTTGTTACCAAGCCTATGACGTGGGGATTGCGTATTTTCAAAAAATTTCTCTAATAATTTGTGACTAAACGTGCCAGATGCTTTGAAAGTTCTAAAGCAAGGAAAGTTCATCCAGCTAGTCGTAGTCAAAACCATCAAAACTATGAACAAACACAAGTGGGCGAGCGCACTTCGCATTCACTGCTGATTTCTCTTACATTTGAGACCAATCATGTAACCAACATTTCAAAGGCAGAGAAAGTACAAACAGTTGGCTGTTGCCATGACTAAGAACTTAGACGTTTCGTTTCGATTGTACGTTCTCAAAAGTTTTTTCTTATTGTGTGTGATTAAGCGTGAGCAAGCTAGTTTGCCATAAAATCAATGGGAAGGAACAAAATGGAGAGATGAAATACATGTATGAAACACTTTGTGGTTAATTCGATTTAAGAGATCAAAGACAGTGCTTTTTTTAACTTCGTACTATAATGAAGCATATAATGAGCTTAATGAAACATGCATCGTTTGATAATATCATTGTACTAAGTCGTTAATATACGACGTCTTTTTTGTCGTCATTAAAATGGTGATTAATCACTGACAATGTTAAGCAAATAAATGCTCTTTCCAAGAAGCCTCAACATTCCTTCATAACACTTTTAGAGAATAAAAGTAATAATTTATTCATCATATAGCTATATTTACGATCCTCTATTTTGTACTTCGCGAAGGTCAACCCCTTTCAATGCCAAACCATTAGGCAAAAAATTCATAATGACCGTTCTGTTGATAGTTTGCTCTTTGTTGACTGTGGCCAGAACTTTGGATTGAAGGTCAGTCCAATATAAGTTATCTCCCACCATGGTAAGAGCATAAATATGTGGTACTCTTTCTTGGGTGATAATTACACGTTTGCCACTTCTCGTATCCCATGATTCAATTTTGTCAAGCTTGGCGTCTGCCCAATAAAGTTTACGTAGCTTGTGATCGATAACAATGCTATTTGGCCACGCAATTGAGGTGTTAATTATGATTTCTCGTCTTTTTCCATCTAACTTTGCTTTCTCAATCTTTGGAAACACACCCCAGTCTGACCAATACACAAAGCTGAATAAAACATACGTACTACTGTTATTTTACTTGCTCTATAACCTCTAGGAAATACTGCAAGACTCTAAGGCTGCAAAGTTTGTAAAAATAGTACAGTGGAAAACTAAAACGGTAATGGGGGTAATGTTCATATTTTCAAACCTTCCCTAATGATTTCTTTTGAAATTAAAATCGCCAACAAAAGAAATCAGTGGGGCAGATCTGAATATATGAATATACCCCCGCCCACCACCAATTAGCGTTCTAGTTTCGCCCCTGAAAATAGTCATATCATATCTAATACATTTACTATTACAAGCAATAAATAAGTGTTTACCGTTCTTTGTGATCAACTGCAATACTTCGAGGCTCGTCTAAGTTCCCCTGAACTATTGACATCCTTTTACTTCCATTAAGATGAGATACTTCTATCATGTCGGCTCCAGTGTCCGTCCAATAAAGGTGTTTGTTTATCCAGTCAACTGCTATCCCCTCGATTAACGAATCATTTCTCCCCTTAATAATCACGCTTACATCTTCTGACAAGAAAAAAGAACATATCAAAATATGAATTTTACATGTGTGTTTTCTAGTCAGTCAGTATACTAATAAAAACTTCCTTGTGATTATTTACATTTTTGCTTATACACACGGAAATCTGATTACATTTGCCTTTTTTAACAGATTTATAAACACTAGTGGTTTTGTATGAAAAAAGCCTGAAAACTGATAAATTTTGCATTTTTCAATACATTTGTACTTCAGTAAATGGAATTTTGAGAATGTTTTAAGAAGACCTACTAATTAATCTTCTAATCTACTAAATCTACTAAAATCTACTAATCTACTAAATCTACTAAAATCTACTAATCTACTAAATCTACTAAAATCTACTAATCTCTAATGTTATAAAATTTAGAATCTTCTATCCAGAGTTAAACACACTGTTCATCTGAGCTAACAAAAAACTATGGCAGTCAATACGCCACAATTGAGTTCTGTAGGCAAAAAACTACGCTTGTCCATGCATTTACTCTTGCATAATACCTCTGCCATTCAATGCTTTAAAAAGTTTCAACAGATGCAAATAACTTTCAGGCTTTATAATAGACAAAACTAACATTTGAAAAGGTCTAGCAAATATAGTGTCAACTTTCTTTGCATTGAAATATTACATTTTCTGACTGCCAAATTGTCAAAACAACCAAAACCTTTATAGTTAGATTCTTTCATTGAACTTACTTGACCCATTTAATGGAGCACATCTTATTTCACGGTTATGTGAATCAATCCAATAAAGCAACTTTGTCAAAGGGTCAAATTCAATACCCACCACGTGACCCGTATTATCAATTGGCACTTGTACGTCAGAATGCTCGTCAGTGCTGAGAGAGATAATCCTTATTTGATTAAGACGTGACAAGAGTAGAAACGCTTGTGGACCTTAAGTCAAAAACAAATAAAAACACTAGAAGATGAATTGACTATATATAGTATTTATTTTCTAAGCTTTGGAGAGCATGAAATACGAAACAAAAACGATCACAATATTATTATGTGTATATGATGTTGTCTTAATGCTTGGAAAAGTGCAAGGTTACAGTTACAAAAAAATCTTTTTTGTCAATCACCATTGCATCCTATTTGATAATTTTTTGCATTATCTATCATTGAAATCATCACTGTCCGGTGGACAGCGCCATCCAAGCTTTATTGACGACCTTTTCTATGGAATAACAGCCACAGTGTAATCGGTGAATAGTGATGAATATGTATGACATTGGTCTATTATTTTAAATCTTACCATGTGATTTGCTATTCAATAATATGTGCTTCTCCAATAATTTTTACAATTTGTAATTATTGTTGACTTTGCCCAAAGTTTATTACAAAAATCACACAACTATTATATGTAAGTGTAGTTTTTAGTTACCATCTTCACAAGTCTTCGAATCCGACTTCAGAGCAACTCCAGACGAGCAAGAACACGAAAAATTTCTTTGGGGTGATAGCAAGCACAATTGACTACAACCACCATTTTTGTTTTCGCAGGGATTATACAAACCTAAAGACAAAAATAAAGAAACTCGAAGCATATTTGTTAATGAATCCCATTGCATTAGTTTCCTATGAAATACTGCTATACTTCTTAAAATTACACGTGGATACTAGTATCAATGAGCATATAGATAGAGAAAATAGCAATAATATCTTGCCACTAGACAGTTCATGTCAGTTCAAGCTACCAATGGACTACGCTTACTAGTATATGTAACTTTTACCAAACTTTTTGTACACCAAACTTTTTGTACATTAGACTTTTACTGAAAACAAACAAATAAGCACCCTCATATTGTCTTTGAGGTTCATAAACTTTGATATCCATTGGTGAAAATAAACCAGAGCGGACAGTTTTAACAGAAGTTGTTGCATTATTTTTTGACGTGTCGCATGTTCGTATTGAGTTACTATCCCAATCCGTCCAAAATAACTGGTTACCAAACATTGTTATCGCGTAGGGGTGATTAGTTGCTTTTGAGTACGTGAGATGCCTGTCTCTACCAGAGTAGTCAACATTAGCAATGCAGTTATGTCTGGCATCAATCCAATACACTCTTTTCTTCCTATAATCCAAGGTAAGGCTATTTGGCCATGTGATGAGATGACGAACAAGATCGATCTGATTTGAGCCATCCATTCCTGCGCGTGATATACGTGGAATTTCTCCCCAATCAGTCCAGAACATAAATCTCAAATGAAAAGAGCCAGTTAGCACAGTATATAATCTTGGGAAAAAGTATTATAAGAACTACGTAGGCTTCTTTCACGGAATACTTTTACAAAGATAGATCATCACTACTCTCCAAGGAACAAAAACTTTTTCTTTTTTACATTAACTAGCGGGAATGGCAGATATTACCAAATCCAACTAAATAACGTTATTGCGTACAAAGATTTATATTTCTGAAGTCAATAGCTATTGAAATTGCAACCTTTTGAATACATGATGAACTCTGCCCAAACTCTTACCTCTCCAAATTCTTTGCAATACCCATAATTTATTCAAGAGAAACATTATTTGTCCGTTTGAAATTCGAAAATTTTGTAACAAGGGGCTGTTTACATGAGCCCGGTATTTGGGATTCAGCGAGGCGCGAAATGATTTTGAGTGATTGAAAGGAGTATAAACTTTAACCACAAAACTTACAAACTTTTCTTACAAGCGTCATATATCATTTTAGTCGTATTTTTTAAATAAGGCTAAATTATTTGTTTTCATTTTAAGGGTTTTGTGAATTTGCAAAGTCAGAGCTTAGAGAAATTGCTCAAATAACTTTTTTGTTGTGAAGTTAAGTATTTAATCTTTCCCTTTCACCAAAATGATTTAACGCTTCGTTGAATCCCGGTTACCGGGCTCATGTAATCCGCCCTAATGGCTGAGTTCCATTCAGTGCCAATTTTCACGGGATCGACCTTTTGTGATCACTTTCCTTTAAATTGTGTGCAGCCGTGTAAAACTGCTCCGGTCGAGAGCTTACAATTGAAAAGAAAGTGATCTCAAAAAGTCGATCGTGCGACAATTTGCACTGAATAGAAATCAGCCTTTATACTGCTAATCTAATACACCTTGAGTTCTAAATAATGCTTACTTGGTATTTGGATCAAGAGCAATTGCTCGTGGTAGATCAATATTGTTCCAAATCAAAGCTTTGCGATGATGACCTTCAATAGTAGACACAATAATCTGTTTTACGACGCTATCGGTCCAATATAGTTTTTCAGTAAGCCAATCAACAGCCAGACCTTCAATGTGGCCATTTTCATGTGACATAATAACTTTTGGAATACATGACTTTAGTTTGATAGAGCAACTGAAAATTTTCTTTTCCGACACATCACTCCAGAACAATAAGTTCTTGCCAATGATAACATCTATTGCCACTGCCTCTTCTGCTCTTGATAAAATAATCTTTTCCTTGTTTTGTTGTGTCCAAATAATTCGAATGTCTTTTTCATTTGCATAAAGCAATCGAAGGGAAAGAGCTGCAAATGAAAGTTACCATGTTTGATTCTTGATTTCAATAGAGTACAATATTATTTACAAATGTGACGAGTATTTTCAATAGCTACGAAGTAGATCAAGTCGGTATGATCTAGTACACAGAAAAATGCGTAATAGTTTTTAAAACTAGCATTCTACAGTTTGCTTTAATCGAGAGCACATGAAGGATACCTTGATAAATAATTTACTGTCGCTCATACATTACAATTAGTCATTCCTAGTAAGTCAGCTAGGAAGTTTAATCAAACACGTACGCCATATAGTGGCGTAGGAAAACAATAGATTTCAAAGAGATTTTCAGGCCCGTTTCAAACGTCGCATTTTACATGCACCAAATGCATTAAAGTCAGAAAAAATGAGATAAATTTCTTCATTAACTTTTGTTTAAAAAGCATTCGGCTAATGTAAAATGATACGTTTGGAGCGAGCCTAAATTCAGTAGAACATATACATAAATTAAATGACTATGAGACCCCAGAAACATTGGGTGTGCTAAGTTAATGCGCAATTAGTTTAAATATATCTATAAACAACACATTTTACACGTTTTCAAAGGAATGATCAATGACATTTGTCTAACACTTTGTCTAGTCACTAACACTTTGTCTAAACTGGTAATTTAACTAGGTGTGAATCATTTAGTTTATACAATGAAATTGATATGATATAATGATACCATAATATAAAGGATGATTACTGGCGTCGATGTAGAAATGATTCATATTTGATTAGCAATAATTTCGAGACTATAATCGTGATCAATGTTTATTGTATGCACGGCTTTGTTTGAAATACTCTAAGAATACGATTGTTAAAAAGCTAACAAATTTAATACTTGAATTATAATTTTATTGAACAGTGAGAGCGTTTAAATATAATAAGGTTTTTTAAAGACTTTAATCATGTATCCACATCGTGGGGTTTGCATTATCTTGATTATGAACAATTAATTGTCATTTGTCCGACCAGTACGTGTCGTCGTATTGTATGGTAGGAGCTTGAGATTTTAGGTCATACTTGGGATTTTAGTTCAGCCAGGCAGAGTTTCTATTGCTGTGAAATGTAAGCATGCTATTGCGTGTTTCTGACCAAGCATATATTTGCTCATTCTTGCAGCGTCTCATTATAAAACACTGGCTCATTAACAATCACGTGAATATTTCAAAATATACAAAGTCTCTTTTAATTATCAGATTCAAAAAGGTCTGTTCGACAAAATTCTAACTCAAGCATAAAAAACTCTTGTTTTATAAGCACGTTCAATTGTATCTGCAAAAGCTCAAAACGTATATTAACACAGGATAGCAAATAGTTTTTATGTTCATGAAAGAAAAGATGAAATATAGCATGTTTAAATAAAATTGAGATTATAATATGTTAGAGTATCGTAATCTGACTTACCAGGAGTAGTTAAAATAAGCAAAAATATCCAAAAGCACATTGCTCTCGTCTGCCTGCACATATTTATCTTCAAACTTTACTCGTTCTATTTCACCGAGTGTAGTTACAAAATCATCATGAAATTGAGCACATTCATACTATGACAAGGTGATAATAGCACACTTGCTGACACGTCAATTTAAATGTGAGGTGCAACTTCCTATTCACTAAAGTGACTACAGGACTACAGCATTCATTCTGCTGTGTGAGGGCTAGGGAAAGAGTTAAGAATCCTAACACGTTACTCGCAACTTTCAGCATACATTTGATAAGTTTTCTTTACATGGGATCAGTTATTTACATATAAACCAAATCGCCCAGCGTGTAGCTTGTTGGCAATGGCTGGTGATGGGATCCAACTTCTCACTATAGCTGCGCCATTGAAACTAGCTAAGTGCACAAGGAAAGGTGCAAGATAAAAAGCCTTTTACTTGCCACGTATTCATGCACACTGACCAAATACCAGAAAATTGTATTGATCTCAACAACATAAGATAATTGATTGACAAACAAAACAATGCATTAATTAGTGGTAATCAGATCACGTTTATTAACTGATGAATGCGTAATTATTAATAATATTGTAATTGTTTAAAATTGTTTAAGTCTTTTCTATTTCACATTAAAATTTCTGTGTCCTTTTTTGGCGACCATAATATTTGTCAGTTACGTGCATTTATTACAAATTAAGATTAACGATCCTCAAATTTTCTAAAAGCATCTATGTTATTTCGCCATTCATAATTGCAATTGGGCTTTTTAAGACAATACCATATCTGTGAGGTTTGTCGCCACAACAAAGTGTCTGTTTTACTATCATTATGTTGCTGTTCATGTAGATTTACAGTTGAAGAAAATTTCACTTGGCCTGATGAAGATGTGTTCGAGGTGAATATATAGCTCTTAATAGTGTTATGGAAAGTCCAGGTATGGATTGCTTAAAATACATTGCTCAGTTTGATCGTTCTCACGTCTTAACAACAACGGACGAAAATTTTGAAGAAGAGTTCATATGAGTTCCGTAAAGACAAGTGCAACAATTGCCTTCTTTTGTTAATAATGAAAATCAAATAGTTTAAAGACATCTAGAGAATGGCGATAACTAGTTGGCTTTCTCCAATTGAGCAACGTCAAATTTTTAAAATTGAAGCACTTAAACAGAGTAGTATAAACTTCATTTGATTTTTATAAAACATATTGTGATCATGACAAGTTTATCGTCGGCAAGTAACTCGTCCTTGCCACATACTATACAGTACTGCATGGCTATAAGAAAGATGATTACTGTGTTTACATAAGCTTATGCTAACCGAGGAGACCTTTGGAAGAACTTGAGAGTTGACAGCTGATCAGAAAGGTCAAGGCCGAAAATTGAAAGTTCTCACAAACATCTCCGAAGTTGGCATAACCTGGTGCAAACCTCGGAGACGGTGGTTTAATTGAACGAGCTCAGATGTTTTTCTGAGCGAGAAAGCCAGTAGCGTAGGCAGCCCGACTTTTTACTCCTGCTATACAAATCGGGAGTAAATCTGCAGGCTTGCTATGCTACTTGAGAAGGCCAGCCTGTACAGCGCTTCAAAAAATTCATGTGTGATGTTTGTTTTGCGCATGCAAAATATTCATATTAGATGTAAAATAAATCATTATTGAAAACATAGTTCAACGGTAACAACAAGCATTTCGAGGACGACAGAGATGCAACATCTTAGGTGGAAATACAATCTACAGTATGTACACAGTATAGAGAACATACAGTAGGGTCAATCCATTGAATTTTTTCGTGCCACGCATATCTTACAACGTATATATATGATTACCATATTGGCAGCCAGTAAATTGTATTGTGTGACCAATAGGATTGAAGATATGGCAAACGGAAGCCAGTAAACTAATTAAACATACAGTAGCCTATATGTGGTATAGACTCTATTTGAAGGGCGGCAGTGATAAATAGACAATTGGCTAATATCTTACAATTTTTTTGTTGATCTTAAGCTTATAATGCTTCATTAAAACATTTCATTAACCGCAATTTTTGTTTACTTACAGCCTATGACTATAATTTCAATGGAAAACTGTACTTAATTTAAATACGTAAAATTTAATTTATTCTCTTTTTTTGTAAGTTCTACTTATATAATATATTCTGTTTTTTACCACGTTCGTATTTAGTTGTTTAACGCCAATTATTGTAGAAAAAAAAACGTAGTTCCAACTACGACTTTTTGTTTGCAAAAAGCCATGATTTACAACTGACTCGCAAGCAAACATTAATTTGTAAGTTTCTTTTTAATCAAAATTTACTGGCAAGCAGTGAATTATGTATGGGGTGTTTTTATATTGACTCGAATGCAGACATGCATTGCAAGCTTCTTTTGTTGATAAAATTAACGAACATAAGGCACTTGTGGATTTACGGTTCGTCAAAATTAATTACTGAAGCTTGTTATTCTATGGACATATTTCTTAGTTACATTTTCAATAACCTAGATCTGTAGCATCTTCAACTAAAAATTGTACTTAATATGAATACAAAAATTATTTATTGTTTTACTTTGTAAGTTGTTCTTACGTATTTTAGTGGTTTAGCGCCATGTCTTAGAGAACACAATTGCCAACAGCAACCTACGACTTTTATTTTGCCACCTGCAACTCATAATTGACTCGCATGCAAAAATATAAGCTTAATTTAAATTAAGATTCATTAGCAACGGCGGTACATCCAATGGACGCTAACTTAATTGCAACCTTAAACCAGCTTATTTTTTACTAAAATCCATTGATCTAAGATATGTTAAAAATATTTTACTGAAGCTCAGTATTGGATTTACCTCGAGTATTTAATCAGGTATGTATCTTCCATTTCAAAGGCTTTTTAAGAGCATAAGCTTTGTGGACATTTTAAATTTGTCAATGTTGTAAACATCGCAAGTTCTGCCGACAAAAAACCCAGAAACAATCGTATCAAATCGTTTTTTACACCAGAGCAATTGCATTTTATGTTGTCTTTTTTGCGCCCGGTAGGTCTTTGCAACGTACAATTCATTCATTGACAAACAAAGAAATAATGTTTTTTGAGCAATGAATCCTAAAGCCTTGGATACATCAAATAATCAAAGTGCATGATTTCCTATGAATTTGGCTTTATTAAATGTCATATGCATCATGTAAGCTCAATGCTCTTTTGAAAATAATCTAAATTAATTTAAATTAAAGAGGTAGCTACTACAGCATATTGTGCTAAGTTTATCAATGATTATACGTATAGATAAATGAGCTTTACAACAGTTTTTGCTAAATTGTTACTCTATGTCTTTTATGTATCAGCTTTGTGAAATACAATGATGTTAGTTTTTTAAATACATAAAATATTTTAGCAGCAGGTATGGTAAAAGTACATGTTGCTTGATATAGCCATATATATTGAAAGGTTTAATACACAAGCAGAGAAGATACATAACAATTAATCAGTGAGTTGTATTGGCATTTTATCATGTATTTTCCATGTCAAAAATGTTCATTTTTATTGTGCATGCAATCTTGTCTGCTAATATTTTTTCAGAAGCAGATAGCTCTATCTACAGTTTGAGGATTTAAAAAGTAGAAAAGAGAAATGAATAAAATTCCCACGCTTTTGATAAAAATAGGCTTATACATAAATCAAAAAGGCATTTTTAAATGTTTTATATAGCTAAGGCTCATCAAATATGATACACAATAGTTTTTATAACTCAGTTTCTTGCAAGGCAAAATTAAGAACAAATAAGTATTTAGTGTTGTAAATATTACACGTCACAAGCAGAAAAAAGATCATCACAGTTGCAGGATTATACATGGCTACTAACTATGGTGACTCCAACAAATGTTTTCTGATGATAAAAAAGTCCATCACTGTCATCTTTTACAAACATATGTGACCTATGTTTTTACAAACACATTTCTTTTAAGGATTTTACTCAGTTGTTAGAGAAACAAAATGTTCTTATCTTTTGTTACACTCACTACCCAATTTTTAAGTGCAGTGAAGCCAGGCCATTTGAATATTTAAATCCTTGCGCATAGAACATAATATGAATCAATTCAGGAAGTGTGCATTGTTTTCATTTTGCACAAGTCCATTATATATAATTGGTATTTTAATTAAAGGTGTCCTTGCCATAACACATGTGATTAATCAAGATCATACTGTGCTACACAGAAGATAAGAGTTAAGTCTCTTGAGAAAAAATTTGAATTTTATGCTACAATTTAATCTGGACACAATGTCACCTTGAATCTTTCGGTAAATTTTCTTTATGTATCATCAACATCCGTAAAAACGAAAATAATTTGCCATATATTGAGATTTTTACAAAAGCCAAGAGTTTTAAAGTTCACTTGCCCGCCATTACAAATCATAAATATTGATTAAGCGTTATGTAATTTTAGTTAAAAATGAAAAAATACTTCACACAAATCTCACTCATAACATTGTGACGTCATTTTCTCACCTAAAATCGAAGTTTCAACTTTGATAACAACCACTTTTGTGCTCAACACATAAAACTATACTGAAACTGCTTTTACAAAAAAACGGAGTTATTTGATTTTCCCAAAGGTCGACTAGTCTAATGCTTCCGATGGAAATAGTGAGTATTGTTTTCATAGAGTCCAAAGCGAAACATTGCATGAGACTCAAATGAAAACAAAACTCTGAAGGGAGCAAAAGAACAAAGATCATACGACAGCTTTTCAATAAAACCAACGTTTTTTGGTGGATATTATTCCATCAAAATGTCTTTCCAAAATGCTATAAAGGTGACCATACCATATTTGATCAACTTCTGAGTGTTTTCTGAATCAATATATTATATTTATATACACAGCCTCTTTCCATTCAACATACACAGCACCTATTCTATTGCATACGAAAAAAAAGGAGCCGCTAAAACTATTTATATAAAGTACCAGTATAGTCGTACAGTAAAAATAAAGTCATGATAAAAAAACTTGGTAGTGAAATAAAAAAATGTTTTTTTTAATTTCATTCCAGATTATTGTAATACTTGCGTGAAAAAATCATTTTTATTATGTTGACAGCAAGTGTTAGCTCGAAATATTTGTAGCTGCACGATCCATAGATTTATAAATAAATTAATGCTCTTCAATTGATCAAGAAATTCAAGGTTTTTCTTTGTTTATTTTGACAGCTTGCAGAAGTAATTGAGAATGAGAAGGTCAATTAAGACAATAGCAAACTCAAAAGACTTCAAGAAATACTTTCCTTGGCTGCTTTTTATCATAATTCTTCGTTTTATCGGTATGAGAGATAGCATATGGAATCAGAACACATATATTGTCAAATCCTTACCTGAAAACGTTTAATCTCTATTGAACAACGGGCAAACGTGGAAGAACAGCAATTCAAGCAGTGTAAAAATTCACGTCAAATCAAATCACCAAAATAAACGTTTTATCTACTTAGTACGAACAGAGTCTTGTTTATTGGACAATCTTCTTAACCCACAAATGTTTGGACATAAATCAAAACACGATGTTCTTGTGCTGTCTTGGAAAAGCATTTGTTCTACAACTCAATTCTCCACGCCTAGTTACAACATTAGCTACATCTTTAGACCTGGTACAACTTGGAGTTCTGGAAGGAACATTCTGTACGAGTTGGCAATGAATTCTGCGCAATCCTACCTCTATTATATTTTTTTGGATGGAGATTTATCGTACCATTTCTCAAATTCCGATTTTGAAAAGACGTATCGTCAGTCTAATACGTCATTGGAAGTGTTTGAGTATTTTCTTTTGAAATACGAGCCTGCAATTGGAGTGCCTTTTTAATGCCCACGTCCAACAATACAAGGCCAGCCGTTATGTTATTATAATTATGAAATTTTTCCTTTCTGTGAAGTAATACCTGTTTCAATTTATTTCGACGCTGCTTTTAATGCTTTTCACAAGGACGCCATAAAATTCATACTTCCGTATCGATTAATATACGAAAAGGAGAGTTGGTGGGAAAGTCAAAAATTTGTGATTATTGCCGCTGATATAATATTTCGTGGACAAGTACTGACAATTCTTCCAGTTGCTACTGCAAATATAATGCACAGGGAATACCCCAGAGTCAATAGAGATAATTGGGACAACATTTATGACATGTTGCTAAAGGAAGCGCCAAAAGAATATGGTATAATTAAGGACTTCAAGCCTTCATATACAACTGTGAGTACTAAGCCTGTTGTAAGAAATGACACCGTTTATACTCCATATATGAACGTGGAAATTCCAAAACATCGAATTAAAGTTGAACCGTACAAAAGATTTAAACATTTATATGTTTAGGTCAACTCCACTGATATAGAAATAAGACTGGATCAAGCATCTAGCACAAAAGTTGAAGACAAAAAATAATGAGCGCCGCCATTACTAAGGAACCAACTTTCGAAAATAAGGAGCAAATATATTGTGCATTTATACCAGAATAATCAAGAATTTTCAACATATAACTGCATGAACAAAAAACACGATGAAATATGATGAAATATGATCAAAATGCAGCGATTTTTGTCATCGGTAACTCTACTTTGGTATAGAAAAGCTATGGAAAATAGCCTAAAACTGCATGAAAATACCTAATATTGTTGGAATCGCATTTCAGAAGTACAAACTGATTAAATAATCTCATTTAAAAACATAAAGTGATCAATCCTTTAAAATTACAAGCCTTTTTTACGAGTGATTCGGAGTGAAACCTGCATACGTTTTGTTTTATACGGCAGAATATTCTTTCCGACTTGCTTTACTGTCGTAACAAAGGTTGTTTTTCATCTTCGGCGTTATCCTAAAGCATAATTTGACCATGTGTTGCTATATTTTCCATAGTTTTGTTAAAAAATCTTTCAATGTGTTGGTCCCTTAGTAATGGCGGCGGTGGCTTCAAAATTTGGTTACTACAATGTAGAGTTGCTTGATCCAGTCTTTTTTCGAGATCACTGGTCATCTCTGCTAGGTTAAATGCTTAAGTTGACACATCACACGTTGAAATGTTGTAAAAAAGTGACATCTTGTAAGCTCTGCCAAGTGATGATGTCATCATTTTTTTGTTGTGATTTAATAGTTAAAATTAAGATTACAGCTTTTCACATTAATGTTGTTATTCGAATTGAGTGGTTACTCCTTAACCTATTTTTCTTCTTAAAGTAGTGTTAAAAATGTGAAAGAGATTTCTGGAAGATATATTCGAGCTTCAGTGATGCACACAATTTGGTTACATTTTTTAAATCTAAATTGAATCTACAACTTTTAAAATTTGGGTTGAGTTGACTGGGGTACGCGTAGTACGGATAGCACAAGTGAATGTTGATTGGTATATTTTGATAAAGAGACCGTTTTGCTATCGGTGCCGTGTTTTCCAGTTTATCTTTTTGGTTTTACTCGTATTCATAAATCAGAGTGAAAATTTTTTCGTTTGTACACTTGAGTTTGAAATACTTTCATCCTCATTTAGGATGCACCTTTGCCATCAATATTACGATCAATATAGATTAACAGCCGACAAGAAATTTTATTTCTAAAGTAACATTCCGAATTTGTTACAAATTCATCATCAGACTATATTTAGAAGCCTACAGACGCTCTACTCATATGTGCGTTACATCATTTCAACGGAAGTGCGGGAATGTAAAATAAAATTTCTTGTTTCTTTCACAAATATTGAGTTAAACATGAGTCTTTTATTCAGAGTGTGCTTAATATTATATTACGATCAATTAATTTATATTTGTCAAATTCATAAATGTTTAATTATCAGTGTCTTTCGAATTAAAAGTTATACATCATACAACAACATATACAATGTGAATGGTTGATCCTTTAAAATATGGAAGTATTCTCTTTTTCGCTTAGGCATGTATTCAATGAGTTCGAAGAAACTAATTCGTAATTAAATAGTTCGAACCTGAAATTGGATAATCTATGTTCTATTAAACGTGAAATTGCATGACATTGTGCATAATTCATATTTCTTTTCTTCCTCCACGATGGACAATTATTCGACATAATAGTTGGAGCAAGCCATTGCCTTTATAATTCTATCAAAGTTAGATGCCATGGTAACTTGAAGGCATATTTTCCAAGGAATTTTTAATTAAGAAAATCTTGTGTGAATTGCCAAGATATAGCTAGAGGTAAAGTGCATGGTTGATGGGGTAGTTAAAATAATAGGAAAATATGAAATAATAGAAAAATATATCAAAAAAACAATGTTCTTCGTGTTGAGCCAGTGGCTAAACTGGCTTTGACTGAACTCAAATGTAGAAGATACTTTTATGTTTCGTCACGTTGACAGTTTGTGTTGTACCTTCTGGTATGAGTTTAAGATTTGTAGACGGAAGAAGATGTAAATAAGAGCGTTCTGTTTGCACTTCTGTGTCTCGATCATCAAAAAAATATGACTCATAAGATGGATTGAAATAAGGTTTGAGGATGGCAGAGGATGTAACACATGTTTCTCGATTATTAACAATTTAACTCCCACTCAAAAATATGATGGAAGGGAGTTATTGTAATTTCAGTTAAAGATATATTTTTTGAGGTTAAAAATTTGTGTTGGTATTTGCTCGCTTTTTTTTCTTTGCTCTTCCTTCCAGATATCAGAAATGATACTAAGCGCCACATTGTGATAAATTTCGCACTCTATTCTCGAAAAACTAATCAAAACTAATTGCAAATATTGTGCACAATTTGTCCTTCCTTTCAAAATGCGTTAACATTACTATTTCATAATCCGGTATGCACGTTCAAAACATGCTTTAAGTGCAATATCAACGACCCCCAAAGGAATCGAATCTCACATTTCAACCTGAGAAACCTGCACCTATTCAGTCGACCACAGCGTACGTTAGAGAAAAACGGCAAATTTATTGTATTAAATATGAGAAAAGGTTTGTATATTCTGTTTGTGTATTCGTGAGAAATTTAATAACAGTCCGAGGACTTTTACTAAACCCTCCTTCGTTTGCGGGACATTTAATCACTAAAACCCCTGTAAGCATGCGTTTACTTTTAATAATAAGATGGTTGCCTGGGAATCATTTGTTATCGCAGAGACGTTTACTGACGTTATTCCCTCAGTCACAGCGATGAAGAATATTTATTTCTATTGAACTAAAATATATACTGTACTAGAAAAACATAATAAGTCTTTGAAGCCAAATTTTACACCCATATAAGCGTGCATGTAGTTCAAAATTCAAACAATTTTGACCGCAAGAGAAAATCTCGAAACCGTTTCAAAACCGGCACTATACACAAGCTTGTCAGGGTGCAATCTCGCGTGTCTGGGTGTAAGAATTGACATCAATTTTTGCATCAGCGTTCCATATATTTCAGTTCAATTATTTATTTCAACATAACCCTTATGAATATCTTTATTCGGGAAGTTTAGACTAAAATCACGTACGCCTTCTTTTTACATTTTATTCTCGTTGCCTGTAGAACTTGCATCAGATTTCTTCCTGACATTTCCAATGAATAATCATTTTCAGTTCTAGTTAATGGAAAGTTGATGAACTCGACCAGTTTAATCAAACGACCCCATTTCGAAAGCAAGTTTACAGTTAGCTACATCGTGAATACTTGAGAGACAATTAAATTTTCCCCTTTCATTTAGCATCTCAAAACTTGTTGTTACAACACTTTACCTCATTTTTTCGCTACAGTGAGATTGGTATCGGAAATGTCTATCACTCGCGTCGGCAACTTCGTTCTTACTAACTAATTAAACCCAGTGATCAAGCATGAAAAACAATAATCATGCACTAATATCCTTGAAAGCACGCGTTTACTTAGAATAAAATCTTAATGACGATAGGCCATTGTTTTATGGTTTTTAATTTAGCAAATCATTAAAACTATTTTCCATTCTACTTTGAAGAAACATTTGTGGCACCTGAAATCTCCCCAAATTGCTCCCCCTTTCTTCCAGTTCTACGCGTTTGCAGTTGGAAAATTTTGCCAACGTAGCTATAGGGACAAGGAATAGGAACTGAATCTTTGTAATCAATCGATTTACTTTCAGGGAACTTTGTTTTAACTTTTTTGGTATCTCTTTAACTTCATCTTACCCAAGAAGCCCACTAACCTTCAGCAAACGTCGTAACTTTTCTTGATGTCCAGTATAGTTGTTCTCCAGCAGCACGTTGTCTTTGATTTTGCCTTTCAGTTTTTCAAGGCAAATCATCACAAACAGAGCTAGGTTATGAACTGTTTCAAGCTTAATATATGAATTTTCCGCAACTTCGCAAACATTATTTAAATTAGTCATCCTTCACCATCTCCCTATCAAAATTTACTCGTTTACACGAAGGACCCGTACCTGCATCAGACGCACCTGCAGAAGACGACTGTTTTAATAGATTACAGATTAATTTCAGATTAAAAAACACAAATCAATTAGCTATATGGACTACAAACCTAACTACATTTTTCATATTTTTCTTTCATATTTTCATCATCAGCACTATTTTTTAAAGAAGAAAGACATGTTAAGAAATAACCACTTAATGTGAAAAACTGTTTCAATGTTTAAATCGTTTGTACGGTTCAACTTTAATTCGACCTTTAGGAATTTCCACGTGCATATATGGCGTATAGACGGTGTCATTTCTTACAACAGGAAAATTCGACACACTCGCATGTGAAATGTTGAAGTCCTTAATTACACCATATTTCTTTGGCGTTTCCTTTAGCAACATGTCATAAATCATGTTCCAATTATCTCTATGGAGTCTGGGATATTCCCTGTGCTTTATATTCGCAGTAGCAACTGGAAGAATTGTCAGTACTTGTCCACGAAATATTATATCAGCGGCAATAATCACAAATTTTTGACTTTCCCACCAACTCTCCTTTTCGTATATTAATCGATAAGGATGCATATATAAGTATGGATTTTATGGCGTCCTTGTGAAAAGCATTAAAAGCAGCGTCGAAATAAATTGAAACAGGTATTACTTCACGGAAAGGAAAAATTTTATAATTATAATGACATAATGGCTGGCCTTGTATTGTTGGAAATGGGCAGTAAAAAGGTACTCCAATTGCAGGCTCGTATTTCAAAAGAAAATACTCAAACACTTCCAATGACGTATTAGACTGACGATACGTCTTTTCAAAATCGGAATTTGAGAAATGGTACGATAAATCTCCATCCAAAAAAATATAATAGAGGTACGATTGTGAAGAATTCATTGCCAACTCGTACAGAATGTTCCTTCCAGAACTCCAAGTTGTACCAGGTCTAAAGATGTAGCTAATGTTGTAACTTGGCGTGGAGAATTGAGTTGTAGAACAAATGCTTTTCCAAGACAGCACAAGAACATCGTGTTTTGATTTATGTCCAAACATTTGTGGGTTAAGAAGATTGTCCAATAAACAAGACTCTGTTTGTACTAAGTAGATAAAACGTTTATTTTGGTGATTTGATTTGACTTGAATTTTTATACTGCTTGAATTGCTGTTCTTCCACGTTTGCCCGTTGTTCAATAAAGATTGAACATTTTCAGGTAAGGATTTGACAACATATGTGTTCTGTTTCCATTTGCCAATTTTTAGACAAATACAAAGAATTGTGGTGAAAATGAGCCATGGAAAAATTTTCTTGAAGTTTTTTCCCATTATGTTATTGACCATGATGTTCTAAATTACTTCTGCGGGCTATCAAAAGAAAAACAAAGAAAAAAGCTTGAACTTCTGTAAGTTGATCAATTGAGGAAATTCAATTTACTCAGATGTTTACGAAATTTTCAGTTCGCTAATATTGTTAGAGTAACACTTGCTGTTTGATATTTTAAAGATAATTACAATGTTTACGAAAGAAGTACATTTATTTGAAATAGAATTAAAACATTTTTTTTCATTTTACCACCAGAGTTTTCGGACTTAATATCTACTATAAGATACTTATTACTATAATTACTCTAAATTTTATGAATAGTTCTATACAAGCTGCTGTTTACTGATCAACGTGTGAAATAGAATACTACGTTTCCTTAGAGGTAGTAAAAGCTGCGCTTCTAAATCGGGTCAGAATCAAAACCTCCAAACTAAAATTTGCTTATTCACCGGCAAACCCTGCAGAAATGAATACATGGCTAAAAAATTACTCAACAAAAAATTTTAGGGAAGAATCAAGATTTATGGTATATTGGATAGATTTTTGCTATCCAACAGTTTGATTAATTTGGGTTAGTGACTCTCAAAACTTCATTGTGAAGGAGCTATTTGTTTAAAAAATAAGTTAGGAAAATATCATCCATTTGTATCACTGTTTGACGTGTGGTTATTCTATTGATATTGGATCCCGGATATGAAAATGCTTCAGTAATTTAGACTATTGTGTATTTTTTTGCAATAAATATCTTTGAAATAAAAATCTTTTGAACACATATCCTACAGTGTGTGTGGCTCAATACGACTAAAAATGTATACATACTCTCAAGTTTTTCAGTCAATAAAGTCAGACATTCTTTCTTTTTTTATTAGCTAATTTTGTGGGTCACCAATAGTAGAAACGGTAATAATCTTTTTTGTTCTGATTCCTGAGGCAGATCCAGAAATTTTGGTGACTGATGCACTTCGAGCGTTGAAACCGCAAGCCCTTTGAGTTTATCCGGTAGAATGCTCCTCCTAAAAATTTTGATATTTAGATCGTTGAAAACGCAAATTCCCGCGTTTTTACGGCATAATTTGCAAAAATTTGCTGGCAAAAAATGCTCGCAAGATCACACAACAGCGACTGCGTATCAGTTCTACCAAATAGTATTTTGCACATACTATATATATAGCTCGCACTTCCCATTACATCTAGTTTTGCACAACCAATAAAATATCAAGAAGATTATCGAAGAAAATTACTATTATCAGGAAAAATGATAAAGGAAAATTTGGGAGAATTTAAATGGAGCCACCAATGTTTGTATATGTAATAGTATGGTTTCGAGTGCAATTTGGAAAAAACATCCACGAGTGAGTTTTTCACATGTAAACAATCTACGAAGGCTTTAAACTATATTTCTCAATTATCAATATAGTTACATCTATGATTCTATGTCCATATTGTCAGCGTTAAGGCATTTAAAGCATTTCGAAACTGATGACATTCCAATGTGATATATTTTTGCATTTTGCTTGTATTGATTGTAAGTTATCATTTTGCAATATATTGACGATTCGATTTTCTGACTGATGCACTTGCATCAGTTGAATCAGTCTGGATCCACCACTGTCTCTTAGATAGTTGTTTGTCAACTTATTATTATTGCACTTGCGTAAACCCTGTCATAGCTAGGAAGCTTTATAGATCAATTCCATTTGTCATACTTCATATCAAAAGCTCTTTTGTTTTATTATATTACTTAATTCATCGCATTTTCTGCTGGCTGATTATAACAGTTCTAGAAAAACACGCACACAGTAAAAAAAATGGCCATTTTAGCGCAATGAGGTCGTTTTGGCTTTTGAAATTGCTAGCCATATTAGCTAACATTGAGGGCTAAAACAGATGACAGGGCCGTTTTGGCACCGTGAAGGTTATTTTTGCTCTACAATTGGTGCCAAAATAGAAAGATAGGGGCCATTTTAGCACCATTAGGTCGTTTTAGCTTTTCAAATTGCTTGCCATATTGGCTAACAATGAGGGATAAAACAGACAGGAGGGGCCGATTTGGCTCCATGACGGTTCTTTTTCTTCTACAATTGGTGCCAAATTGGTTCGAGAGCAACTTGTTGACTGCAAAGAATCGGATGACTCAATTAAAATATGGCGGCCAACTAATTCATGCTGCACGTGTGTTTCGATTGCTGTTTTCACGAGGAGAACGGCCGTAGATGTTTATAATACTTCAATAAAAAGCATATTCTATTGTAATTCAAAGTAAAATTACGTCGCTCGTTTTTTCTGAACATTGATATCAATATGCGTTCGCTGTATCAGCGTTGATAAAAAAATAAATTTTAATATACAGTTTGATAACGTTATAACGCGGATGCGACCGATGCGACACACTTGGCGAAATATGAAATAAAAGAAACATAAGTCGCTGTAGTTGTTGAGAAAATTTGTGGGCTCAGAATACTATTTTGCACGTGTCTTCTGTATACTTCATTACAAGAGGCAAGTGGATCTTTAGCTATTAAAATTTTACACTCAAGAAAGAATATATATTTGGTACAACACATTCAAGAACGAGCTGATCAACGTTTTCATCGTAAGTACATGCTGTTTTGATTGTATTTGAATAAACACAGAACTTGGGCAAGGAATAATTCAACAAGTAAATTCACGTGTAACACGGTTACCCGATTAGTGGTTGACGGTTGACCCGTTTCATTTCTTATTGTTAACGTAACTTTAGCAAGAAACGGTGTTTTGAAACAAGTGCTGCTATATTGTAACGTAATCAAAGTAAGGTGAAATTTTACTTGCTTTATTATTGTAGTTATTGTTGCACAAAGACAATGGGGAACAATGAACGTCCTATAATGGCATTGTCGATTTACCGTTGGTTAAATAATGCATACAATTTATTGTTTTTAGCCACAAATAATACAAGCAATATCTTATTTAAGTAATTTGGTATGTTGATAAACACAAAAAAAGCTTTAAATTTAAATGATCCAAATCGACAAAGAATGATTGAAATGTATGTGATGGATTGATGATAAATGTGTTAAGCACAGCAAAATAGATGAATTACGCACAGCAAAAATAGATGAATTAATAGACGATGGCAATGGAACTTTTTTTATACGTTTATCATAGATAGCTATGGAATACTTAATTTCGTGTTTTTGTGTCTCTTTTAAATTTTGCTGTCGAGAAAATTTGACAAAAAGTTGAATCCTTATCCGCCATTTTTGAAAAAAAGACTTATGTTAAATTATGCGGAATACATTACTGACGTCATTAGCTGGTATTAACTGAATGACACAATATCAAATAATAGTATTCTAATAATATATAGCACATTTGTTCACTGGAATTTTAAAACAAAAACAACAGTCGGCGGTTTTCAAGATTAACAAAAGTTGTGTAGTATGTCCCGCTTATATACTTTTCCAATATTTAGTCGTTATAAGACGTAGAAACGTTTATTTTAGCAGATCTTACAAGTAGGCTTTCGCAACATACCAGGTGTAAGCGTGTTTTTGTACACTGAACATTTCGTGTAGTAAAAATATTTTAATTTCCCATATTAAAAACCTGTGACCAACAAAGAGTTATACGTTTCATTAATTATTTATATATATAAATAATTAATGAGAGTCTTTGTGACTTTATGTAGTTTCACACGCAACTATTGTCTCGGAGAGTATCATATATGTTGTATGAACTTCGGATAAGTGGGTTTAACTAAGCATAAAAATTCTAGTTCTCTTACAGCAAATATTCCAAAGCCATCATCAGAGAATATATAACACGGCGTTAGGATTAACACATATTACAGCAAATAATCTATTAAATCTCACACAAAGTCAAAATAAAACCAAGGCCACGCCAGTACAAAATACATAAGTAATGAAATTTAAAATTAAACGAACCTCACCCGTTTGATGTGTTGTAACGCCGTCAATCACAAAGTATATTGTATTATTGTTTTGACTGCGTACCAGCAAGATGTCAGAACCGCTCGAGATAATTTTATGAAAATTTTATCCAAGTTGGCAAATCTCTTAGCAAAAAAATTTTTAAAAAACATTTTGTTATTTTAGATGTTAGACATCACAAATCTTCAAAAATATGCCATAAAATTTTTCGCTGTCAATATCGCTTAAAAGTATATGGAAATTAAACTTTAGTTCGTATCAATGGAAAGGCTGTTTTATGATTTCACAAATAATGCATCAAAAATTAAAAGTTAAATGAACGTCGGATAAACGTCAGGTAAACGTTGTATGAACGTATCATATATGTTGTATGAACTTCGGATAAGTGGGTTTAACTAAGCATAAAAATTCTAGTTCTCTTACAGCAAATATTCCAAAGCCATCATCAGAGAATATATAACACGGTGTTAGGATTAATATATTACAGCAAATATAGGATTAAATCACACACAAGGGCGAAATATAAACCAAGGCCACCCCAGTACAAAATACATAAGTAATAAAAGTTGAAATTAAACGAGACTTACCTAAAGTCAAAGTTGGATTGTATTTCTCCTATATGGAAGGCAACGTGGAAATTGTGACACACAATAGAGTCAAACAGTGGGGCTACTCAGGGGATAGAGAAATGTCTACTAGGTCCAAGATCTTTTTGCGCGGCCACTAAATCGCCAGCCAGTAAACTATGAGGCGCCAAATTGGACTTTATTCTAAACTTACAATACAACATAACATACTAAATTCTAAAGATTAATCTAAAAAATATGACCGAAACTTGCTGTACAACATTCTAAGCTTTTCGGATACGTTCGAAACTTCTCGCATCCTATCGTCAAAATTTATTGCCTATTCCAAAGTTTCGTGCAGCGTTCCAATCCTTTTTATAACATATATGTTACAAAGAAAAACGATGATTACCATATGAAACTGGTATGGTAGGTGCACTGAAGAGCTTATATATAAGGATCCAACAGTCACGTGTGAGAACATTAATGCATAATTTGGATCCAGTTGGAACAGCACTTCGTTGGCGGGGAGCAATTCACAGAAGAAATTATTTTGTGCGTTGTGCAAATACTCTGTGGCACATCGATGGGAACCATAAAATAGCTCGCTGGCAAATGTGGTTCATACATCCATTAATGGCTACTCCAGGTTGATACCATATTTAAGCTGAGCTACTAACAAAAAAGCAAACACAGTTTTAGAATTATTCCAAATTGCATGTCGTTCATATGGATTAACTTCAAGAGTGAGATTTGATCATGGACTTGAAAACGTGGGTGTTACTCGAATGATGTTGGAGTGCCGTGGAACAAACAGGGGATGTATCATCACAGGTGCTTTAGTTCACAACCAATGACTTGAAAGGCTTCACATAGATGTTACTACTGGTATTCTAAAGGCTTATATTGATCAATTTAACATGATGGAACGTTCAGGTCTTTTTGATCCTTCCAATGAGGTATATCGTCTTGCACTACCGCTTGTTTTTGTCACAGGCATTGATCATTCCTTAGAAGAGTTTGTTAATCGATGGAATCACCATGGAATCGGTACTGAAGGAGGGCTATCGCCTTTTTAACTTTGGTCTGAAAGCATTGTATGATGTACAACACAAGGATACTTAACTTTAGACAACGTACTATCAAGCGATGAAGTTGAATCATATGAAATAGAAGCACGCGATGAAATTGAAAATGTAGATGGTGTTGTTGTACCTGAAACCACACTAAATTTAACTGAAGATCAGTTTGCCTATATTACAGCTTTATCAAGTCAAAACAACAACTTATTCAATAATGTTAACACGTACATGCATGTTGTGAATGCAATGTTTTAAGAATTATTCCTAATATAGCAGTGCCTACAATGCCACTTTTAACAAAACATGCTCTATGCATTTCCAAATGAATGGTTTCTGATGAAGTAAGAAGATTGTATTAAATCATGAAGCGATTTAAGACAAAATACAGGTTTCGTTCGACAGTATGATCATCAGGGGCAGATCAATGCTTATTTGACAGGAGGGGTGCAGATGGGTCAAAAAGATGACTCTGAAGATGACTACCGCTAAGGTTGTCGAAACGTCAGTCAACAAAAACAAAAACAATCCTTCTATGGACTATACCAACCTGGACGATCTACATTTACAAACATGTAACGATACTCCCGGGTTCAAACCATTTACTTTATTATAAGGATAGAGAAGTGTGTTTTACATCCTTTTAATAAAAAAAGAGGGGTGTCAGTTTTGTATTCAAGTTATAAGACATGTTTTTATGTGCCAAAACAAAGTTCGCTTTTCATCTTTCTAAAAAGAAGCTTAAACATATGCAAATGTCGTTCAAACTTGTTTTATATTAAAGTCCAAAACTATTTAAGGTTTTTAGACATTAAGCTGGCTCGAAGACCACTGTTTTTCGCAAAAAATCCGACAATTTCGAAGTGATGTATTTCGCCTCCGTACCCTCAATGGCGGCGATCATGCAGGCTTCAAAGATGGCGGCCAAGTTAGCCTTCCAGTTGTTGTAGAGTTCACTGATCATCACACCCAAGCAATCATCGAAAAAAAGATCTACAGTATTAGTTACAGTATGTTGTTTTGGATTCGTTTATTTATTTAAAAAATATCGAGGCCTAACAATATTTTAAAAAAGGTTATAAACACAAGCATACTATTTGTTGTTGAGTTGTAGGGAAAAACGATCGATGATATAGTCAAAAAAACAATGACATGTTTTTGTTTTTTTTTTGTATCAAAGGCTTGATTTTTGCATATTAAATGTGTCTTCAAATCTCTTTCCCTTCTGGAATTGCAGTTTCTTTTGTTATTGTCATCGTTCCCAACTGATTACAATCGGGGCTTTTTTTCGCAAAATGTAACATCACAAAACCAAGAAATTATTTTTTACGCCGATGACTTTTTATAGCCATTTTTTGCCGTTTCCTTCGACCGTTTATAAGCTTTGTTTTAGATAAGAAATTTTGCAGAAGTTTTTAGTTACGTCGTTGTTATTGTTTTGTTTGTTTCTTCGTAAATGAGTTACGCTGCAAAAACTTAACTAAGAGGGGATGGATTTACCTCAAGTTTTTAACCAGGTATGTATCTTCCATTTAAAAGGCTTTTTAAGAGCATAAGCTTTGTGGACATTGTAAATTTGTCAATGTTGTAAACATCGCAAGTTTTGCCGACAAAAAAACCAGAAACTAATCTTATCAAATCGTTTCTTACACCAGAGCAATTGCATTTTGTGTTGTCTTTTTTGCACCCGGTAGGTCTTTGCAACGTACAATTCATTCATTGACAAACAAAGAAATAATGTTTTTTGAGCAATGAATCTTAAAGCCTTGGATACATCAAATAATCGAAATGCATAATTTCCTATGAAGTTTGCTTGATTAAATATCATATGCGTCATGTAAGCTCATCACTCTTTTGAAAACAATCTAAATTAATTTAAAATGAAATGGTAGCTACTACAGGATAAATATTGTGCTAAGTTTACCAATGATTATACCTATAGATAAATGAGCTTTACTACTGTTTTTGCTGGTTGCTACTCTATATCTTTTATGTATCCGCTTTGTGAGATACAATGATGTTAATCTTTTAAATACACAAAATATTTAGCAGCAGGCATGGTGAAAGTCAATGTTGCTTGATATAGCTATATATAATGCAATGGTTTAATACACAAGCAGAGAAGATACATGACAATTAATTAGTGAGTTGTATTGACATTTTATCATGTATTTGAATAAAATAAAATGATATGAATCAATTCAAGAAGTGTGCACTGTTTTCATTTTGCACAAGTCCATTGTATATAATTGGTATTTGAATTAAAGTTGTCCTTGCCATAACACATGTGATTAATCAAGATCATACTGTACTACACAGAAGATAAGATTTAAGTCTCTTGAGAAAAAATCTGAATTTTATGCTACAATTTAATCTGGACACAATGTCATCTTGATTCTTTCGGTAAATTTTCTTTTTGTATCATCAACATTCGCAAAAATGAAAATATATTAAGATTTTTAATAAATCTTAAAACTTGCCATATATTAAGATTTTTACAAAAGCCAAGAGTATTAAAGTTTACTTGCCCGCCATTACAAAGCATAAATATTGATTAAATGTTATGTAATTTTACTTAAAAATGAAAAAATACTCCACACAAATCTCATTCAAGTTATAACATTGTGCACAATGACGTTATTCCCTCAGTCACAGGGATGAAGAATATTTATTTCCATTGAACTAAAATATATACTGTAATAGAAAAGCATAATAATTTTTTAAAGCCAAATTTTACACCCAGACAAGCGTGCATGTAGTTCAAAAATTCAAATTCAAAATTCAAACGAAAACCTCGAAACAGTTTTCAAAACCAGCACTATACACACGCGTGCCAGGCGCAATCTCACGGTTCTGTGTGTAAGAACTGAAATCAATTTTTGCATCAGCGTTCCATGTGTTTCAGTTCAATGATTTATTTCAACATAACCCTTATGAATATCTTCTTTAGGGACGTTTAGACTAAAATCAAGTACGCCTTCTTTTAAGATTTTATTCTCGTTGCCTGTAGAACTTGCATTAGCTTTCTTCTTGATATTTCCAATGCTGAATCATTTTCAGTTCTAGTCAATGGAAAGTTGATGAATTTGACCAGTTTAATGAAACGACCCCACTTCAAAAGCAAGTTTACGGTTAGTTACATCATCAATGTAACTAGGGGTAGTGGCTAGACTTAGCTTGGAGCCGGTCTAGAATAGAGCCGTAAGGCGCCTTTTTCCCTCCACTAGCCTTGGGTGCACACCTTAGGCAAGTGCTAGTACACCCTTTGCCTCCCTTGCCAGGGTCACGGCTGGGCGGATAAACTACTAGAGTGCTAAAACTGGCGGTTCTGATAGTCAAATCGGCTTCAGTTTCGGCAGAATGCAACGAGCTCCTCTGTGGTCACTGGCCAGGGCGGAAGGGCTTCACGATGAGCTCAACGGCCATCATGTCCTCGTGCCTCCAAGGTAGGTTTTTGAGCCAGAGCCTAGGACAAGGACAGTCTGATGTAAAACCTACGAACCGTGGATCTCGCTATCACCGTCCCAGCTCGCTAGGCCATGACATATGAAACCGGGTGTAAAGGGTGGGGCCAGTACTGTGCACACTGCACTTCACTTTAAAACTCATCTGTGCAGGCTCCAAGGATACGTTCACGTCTGCTACGCATTCAACTCTACCAAGTCCTGTAGCGATAGGAAAGGGGCGAAACCGGCAGGTGAAAGATGTCACTGGAAGCCGCAGTCTCAATCCTGCATGCAGGCGGTTCGGGATATTGGTCGCCTAATGTTGATCCGAGATGACAAAATCACTCGGCAGCACCCCGAACGACCAAGCAGTCCTTTTTAGGGACAGCACTGCTTGCTCCACAAGGAGAGGGGCCTAGAAAAGGTGGCCTAACCAAAGCTCGTCTCTCATCCCCCCAGTTGGCTTGCCGTGGTCAACGGGCATCTTTACTAGCGGTCAAACAAGAACAAAGAAAGGAAGGTATGCACCCACCGGTATGGGTGCAAAAGCACTGAAACTGGCATGTTAGAACATCAGAACCATGCTTGACAAAGCTGACAGCAACAGACCTGAACGTCGCTCTGCTTTGATTGCACATGAACTGTACAGGCTAGATGTCGACATTGCTGCCCTCAGCGAAGTTCGCTTCCCCGAAGAAGGCAGCCTTCAGGAGTATGGCGCTCGATATACCCTCTTCTGGTCAGGAAAACCTGCAACAGAAAGGCGTCTCGCAAGCGTCGGCTTCATGGTTAGAACCTCCATAGCTTCCAAGTTGGAAAACCTGCCAACTGGTCATTCTGACCGCATCATGTCCATGCGCATCTCTCTGAAGAACAAAAAGTATGCCACGCTCTTCAGTGTGTATGCCCCAACTCTTCAAGCTGTGCCTGCAGAAAAAGACAAGTTCTACTCAGAGCTCCGCAGAGTTCTTCGAATCGCCTCCGTAGACGATAAGGTGATAATCCTTGGCGACTTCAACGCCAGAGTGGGACAAGACGCTGTTGCCTGGAAAGGAGTGCTTGGCAGACATGGCGTTGGTATGTGCAACGACAACGGGCGCTTGCTGCTGGAGTTTTGCATGGAGCAGCAACTTGTCGTCACAAACACCATCTTCCAACAAAAGGACAGTCTGAAAACAACCTGGATGCATCCTCAGTCCAAACACTGGCACCGTATTGACTGCGTTCTAGTGCGCCAACGAGACCTCTAAGACGTCTTACACACCAGAGTGATGCCCATCGCAGAATGTCCCACTCACCATCGCCTCGTGCGCTGCAAACTCAGACTTCACTTCAAACCTAAATCAAGAAAGGGATGGCCCCCAAAGAAAATGTTCAAGCTCAGTAGGCTACAATCAGCTGTAGTGAGAGCTGACTTCCAGACGTGCTTGCAGTTCAAGCTTGAAAACGACGGCTGCACAGAAGATCCCTCACCTGATTCACTTTGGCTTCATTTGAAAAGAGCCATACTGCAGACATCAGAAGAAGTCCTGGGGTTCACCACTAAAAAGAACAATGACTGGTTTGACGAACACAACAAGGAGATCCTGGAATTGCTGGCTAAGAAGAGATCAGCCCACCAGGCTCACCTGGCTCAGCCGTCCTGTCCCGTGAGGAAAGCTGCCTTCCGTTACACTTGCAGCAACCTCCAGCGCAAACGTCGAGAGATTAAGAACGAGTGGTGGATCAACCTCGCAGAACGAACTCAACAATGCGCAGACGCTGGTGACTACAGAAGCTTCTACAAAGCCCTTAAGGCAGTCTACGGCCCTACGCACCACGCCCAGAGTCCTTTGCGCAGTGTTGACGGTGATGCCCTCCTCACAGACAGGGCGTCTATACTGAGTCGCTGGTCCGAGTACTTCCACGCCCTCTTCAGCGCTGATCGAGTCGTTCAGGACTCAGCAATCCTCCGCATCCCTCAGCTCCCGGTTATAGTGGAATTGGACGAACCACCCTCTATGAAAGAATGCACAGTAGCCATAGAGAAGATTAAGAGTGGCAAGGCAGCAGGAGTTGATGGCATCCCACCAGAGATCTGGAAAGATGGAGGCCCAGCGTTACACAGAAAGCTCCACGAGCTCCTCGTCTGTTGTTGGAAACAAGGAAAGCTTCCAAGAGACCTCCGTGATGTAGTGATCGTTACCTTGTACAAAAACAATGGGGAAAGTCAGTCTGCCCCAACTACTGGGGATCACACTGCTTTTGATCGCAGGAAAAATCCTTGCTCGTGTGCTCCTGAACAGGCTAATACCTACTATCGCAGAAGACAACCTCCCAGAAAACCAGTGTGGCTTCAGAGCAAACAGGGGTACCACAGACATGGTCTTCGTCCTCAGGCAACTCCAAGAGAAGTGCCGGGAACAGAACAAAGGACTCTATGTAACGTTTGTGGACATGACGAAGGCCTTCGACACAGTGAGCAGGAAGGGACTTTGGCTCATTATGGAATGCCTCGGCTGCCCCCCAAAGTTCCTTAATATGATCATCGAGCTGCATGAAGACCAGAGCGGCCAAGTCAGGTTGAACAGAACCCTCTCAGAACCCTTCCCCATCGTCAACGGCGTAAAACAGGGTTGTGCCTTGGCTCCGACTCTGTTCAGCATCTTCTTCAGCATGATGCTTAGGAAAGCCACAGAAGACCTTGGCGATGACGATGCTGTCTACATTCACTATCGCCTTGACGGCAGCCTGTTCAACCTCAGGAGGCTGCAAGCCCATACAAAGACCCATGAGCAGATGATCCGAGACCTCCTCTTTGCCGACGACGCTGCCCTTGTTGCCATACCAAAGAGCCCTGCAGCGCCTCACGTCCTGTTTTGCGGAGGCTGCCCAGCTCTTCGGACTCGAGGTCAGCTTGAAAAAGACGGAAGTCCTCCATCAGCCTGCACCTCGGTAGAGTACCGCCCTCCTCACATTACCATCGGCGAGACTGAGCTGAAAAGCGTTCACCAGTTCACCTACCTGGGGTGTGTTATCACATCAGATGCGAAGATCGACAGCGAGGTCGACAACAGACTGGCCAAGGCAAGCAGCGCTTTTGGCAGACTGTATAACAGAGTGTGGGAACAACAATTCTTTGAAGAAGAGCACCAAGAACTGCGTGTACAGAGCCGTCGTACTCACCACCCTCTTGTACGGCTCTGAGTTGTGGATAATTTACCGTCACTACCTACGCCTCCTTGAGCGCTTCCATTAGCGCTGTCTCCGCACCATCCTCAAAATTCACTGGAGTGACTACGTCACCAATGTTAAGGTCTTCACACAGGCGGAGATCCCCAGCATCGAGGCCATGCCAATGAAGTCGCAGCTACGTTGGGCAGGGCACGTTTCCAGAATAGATGATCAGCGAACTTTCCACTGGCCACCGTGACAGAGGGGCACCAAAGAAACGCTACAAAGACTCTTTGAAGAAGTCCCTGGGAGCCTGCCATTTCGACCACCGCCAGTGATCTATTCTTGCTGCTGACCGTGATGCTTGGCGTCGTACTGTCCACCAGGCTGTCTCCTCCTTTGAGGATTCTCGTACAGAGAACTTGAGGGAGAAACGCCGGAGGAGGAGGAAGAACCGGGAAGCTTCAGCAGCCGTACCTGACGTGACCTTTGACTGTAGCCGCAGCGGCCGAACCTGTTTGTCTCGCATCGGAGTTGCCAGCCACGAGCGTGCCTGTAGTCGACGTGGACAGCCCCCTTTATAAAATCTTCGTTCGCGAAGCCAAGCCAAGAGGAATATCCCTGAAAGCACGCGTTTACTTAGAATATAGCCTTGATGACGATTGGCCACTGTTTTATGGTTTTTAGCAAATCATTAAAACTATTGTCCATTCTACTTTGAAGAAATATTTGTGACACCTGAAATCTACTCCCCAAATTGCTCCCCCTTTCTTCCAATTCCACGCGTTTGCTGTTTGTAAAATTTTGACAACGTAGCTACAGGGACAAGGAATAAGAACTGAATGTTTGTAATCTATCGATTTACTTTCAGGGAACTTTGTTTTAACTTTTTTGGTATCTCTTTAACTTCATCTTACGCGAGAAGCCCGCTAACATTTAGCAAACGTCGTAGCTTTTCTTGATGTCCAGACTAGTTGTTCTCCAGCAGAAGGTTATCTTTGATTTTACCTTTTAGTTTTTCAAGGCAAATCATTACCAACTGAGCTAGGTTAAGAATTTCTTCACGCTTAATATATGAATTTTCCGCAAACTCGCAACATTATTTAAATCAATCATCATTCACTATCTCCCTATCAAAATTTACTCGTTTACACGAAGGACCCGTACCTGCATCGCACCTGCAGAAGACGACTGTTTTAATAGATTACAGATTAAATTCAGATTAATAAACACAAATCAATTAGCTATATGGACTACAAGCTTAACTACATTTTTCATATTTTTCTTTCATATTTTCATCATCAGTACTAATTTTTAAGGAAGAAAGACATGTTAAGAAATAACCACTTAATGTGAAAAACTGTTTCAATGTTTAAATCGTTTGTACGGTTCAACATTAATTCGTCCTTGAGGAATTTCCACGTGCATATATGGCGTATAGACGGTGTCATTTCTTACAACAGGGTCAGTGCTCACAGTTGTATATGAAGGCTTGAATTCCTTAATTATACGATATTCTTTTGGCGTTTCCTTTAGCAACATGTCATAAATGTCGTTCCAATTATCTCTACTGTCTCTGGGGTATTTCCTGTGCATTATATTTGCAGTAGCAACTGGAAGAATTGTCAGTATTTGTCCACGAAATATTATATCAGCGGCAAGAATCACAAATTTTTGACTTTCCCACCAACTCTCCTTTTCGTATATTAATCGATAGGAAGTATGGATTTTATGGCGTCCTTGTGAAAAGCATTAAAAGCAGCGTCGAAATAAATTGAAACAGGTATTACTTCACGGAAAGGAAAAATTTTATAATCATAATAACATAACGGCTGGCCTTGTATTGTTGGACGTGGGCAGTAAAAAGGCACTCCAATTGCAGGCTCGTATTTCAAAAGAAAATACTCAAACATTTCCAATGACGTATTACACTGACGATACGTCTTTTCAAAATCGGAATTTGAGAAATGGTATGATAAATCTCCATCCAAGAAAATATAATAGAGGTAGGATTGTGAAGAATTCATTGCCAACTCGTACAGAATGTTCCTTCCAGAACTCCAAGTTGTACCAGGCCTAAAAATGTAGCTAATGTTGTAACTAGGTGTGGAGAATTGAGTTGCAGAACACATGCTTTTCCAAGACAGCACAAGGACATCATGCTCTGCTTTATGTCCAAACATTTGTGGGTTAAGAAGATTGTCCAGTAAACAAGACTCTGTTTGTATTAAGTAGATAAAACGTTTATTTTGGTGATTTGATTTGACTTGAATTTTTATACTGCTTGAATTGCTGCTCTTACACGTTTCATGGAACGACTTCACAACATATGTGTTCTGTTTCCATTTGCCAACTTTTAGACAAATACAAAGAATTGTGATGAAAATGAGCCAAGGAAAAGTTTTCTTGAAGTTTTTTCCCATTATGATATTGACCATGACGTTCTAAATTACTTCTGTAGGCTGTCAAAGAAAAACAAAGAAAAAACAACGTCTGTATGTTGATAAATTTAGGAAATTCAATTTACTCAGATGTTTACGAAATTTTCAGTTCGCAAGTATTGTTAGAGTAACACTTGCTGTTAGATATTTTAAAAATAATCACAATGTTTACGCAAGGAGTATATTAATTTGAGATGCAATTAAATTTTTTTTTTTCATTTTACCACCCAGAATTTTAGGGCATAGTATCTACTATAAGACACTTATTACTAATTACTCTAAATTTTATGAATAGTTCTATACAAGCTGCTGTTTACTGCTCAACGTGTGAAATTGAATACTGCGTTTTTTTAGAGATAGCAAATGCTGCACCTCTAAATAGGGTCAGAATCAGAACGCCCAAAATGAAATTCGCTTACTCATCGGCAAACCCTGCAGAAATGAACACATGGCTAAGAAAACTAGTCAACAAAAAAATTTTAGGGAAGAACCAAGATTTATGGTATATTGGATAGCTTTTAAACATGCAACAGCTTGATTAATTTGTGTTAGTTACTCTCAAAACTTCATTGCGAAGGAGCTATTTGTTTAAAAAATAAGTTAAGGAAATAACATCCATTTGTATCACTGTTTGACGTGAGGTTACGCTATTGATATTAGATCCCAGTTATGGAAATGCTTCAGTAATTTAGACTATTGTGTTTCTTTTTTGCAATAAATGTCTTTGAAATAAAAATCTTTTGAACACATATCCTACAGTGTGTGTGGTGCGATACGACTAAAATATATACATACTTTCAAGTTGTTTAGTCAAAAAGTCAGACATTCTTTCTTTTTATTGGCGAATTTAGTGGGTCACCACTAGTAGAAAAGTTAATAATCTTTTTTGTTCTGATTTCTGAGGCAGATCCAGAAATTTTGGTGACAGATGCACTTCGAGCGTTGAAACCGCAAGCCCTCTGAGTTTATCCGGTAGAATGCTCCTCCTAAAAATTTTGATATTTAGATCGTTGAAAACGCAAATTCCCCGTTTTACGGAATAATTTGCAAAATTTGCTTGCAAAAATGCTCGCAAGATCACACAACAGCGAGTGCGTATCAGTTTTACCAAATAGTATTTTGCACATACTATATATATAGCTAGCACTTCCCATTACTTTTAGTTTTGCACAACCAATAAAAAGTCACGAAGATTATCGAACAAAATTACTATTATAAGTAAAATGAAAAAGGAAAATTTGTGAGAATTTAAATGGAGCCACCAATGTTTGTATATGTAATAGCATGGTTTCGAGTGCAATTTGGGAAAAACATCCACGAATGATTTTTCACATCTAAACAATCTACGAAGGCTTTAAACTATATTTCTCGATTATTAATATAGTTACATCTATGATTTTATTCATTTGCCATACTTCATATCATAAGCTTCTTTGTTGTATTATATTACTTAATTCATCGCATTTTCTGCTGGTTGATTATAACAGTTCTAGAAAACACGCACACGGTAAAAGAAATTGGCCATTTTAGCCCCATGAGGTCGTTTTGGCTTTTGAAAATGCTAGCCATATTAGCTAACATTGAGGGCTAAAACAGATAACAGGGCCGCTTTGGCTCAGTGAAGGTTATTTTTGTTCTACAATTGGTGCCAAAATAGAAAGATGGGGACCATTTTAGCACCATTAGGTCGTTTTAGCTTTTCAAATTGCTTGCCATATTGGCTAACAATGAGGGCTAAATGAGACAGGAGAGGCCAATTTGGCTCCAAGGCGGTTGTTTTTCTTCTACAATTGGTGCAACATTGGTTCGAGAGCAACTTGTTGACTGCATCGAATCGGGTGACTCAATTAAAATATGGCGGCCAACTATTTCATGCTACACGCGTGTTCGATTGCTGTTTACACGGGGAGAACGGCCGTAGATATTTATAATATTACAATAAAAAGCATATGCTATTGTAATTCAAAGTAAAATTACGTCGGTCGTTTTTTCTTAACATTGATATCAATATGCGTTCGCTGTATCAGCGTTTATAAAAAATAAATTTTAATATACAGTTTGATAACGTTATGACGCGGATGCGACCGATGCGACACACTTGGCGAAATATGCAATAAAAGAAACATAAATCGCTGTAGACGTTAAGAAACTTTGTCTCCTCAGAATACTATTTTGCACGTGTCTTCGGCATACTTCATTGCAAGAGGCAAGTCGATTATTAGCTATTAAAATTTTTTACTCAAGAAAGAATATATATTTGATACAACACATTCAAGAACGAGCTGATCAACGTTTCCATCGTAAGTACATGCTGTTTTGACTATATTTCAATAAACACAGAACTTGGCCAAGGAATAATTCAACATGTAAGTTCACGTGTAACAAGGTTTGGCGACCAGTTGTTGACGGTTGACCCGTTTTATTTATTATTCTTAGCGTAACTTTAGCAAGAAACGGTGTTTTCAAACAAGTGCTGCTATATTGTAACGTAATCAAAGTAAGGTGAAATTTTATTTGTTTCGATATTGTAGTTATTATGAACAAAGACAATGGGGAACAATGAACATCCTATAATGGCATTGTCGATTTGCAATTGGTTGAATAAAGCATACAATTTATTGTTTTTAGCCACATATAATACCAGCAACTTCTTATTTAAGTAATTTGGTGTGTTGGTAAGCACAAAAAAGCTTTAAAATTTAAATGATCCAAATCAACAAAGGATGGTTGAAATGTACATGATAGATTGATGATAAATGCGTAATAGATGAATTAATAGACGATGGCAACGGAATTTTTTTCATACGTTTATCATAGATAGCTATGGAATACTTAATTTGGTATTTTTGTGTCTCTTTTAAATTTTGCTTTCGAGAAAATTTGACATAAAGTTGAATCCTTATTCGCCATTTTTGAAAAAAAGCCTTATGCTAAATTATGTCGGAATACATTACTGACGTCATTAGTTGGTATTAGCTGAATGACGCAATATAAAATAATAGTATTATAATAATATATGGAACATTTGTTCACTGGAATTTTAAAACAAAAACAACAGTCGGCGGTTGTTAAGATTAACAAAAGTTGTGTAGTATATCACGCTTATATACTTTTCCAATATTTATTCGTTATAAGACGTAGAAACGTTTATTTTGGCAGATCTTAAAACTAGGCTTTCGCGACATACCATGTGTAAGCGTGTTTTCGTATACTGAACATTTCGTTCAATAAAAATATTTCATTTTCCCATATTACAAACCTGTGACCAACAAAGAGTTATATGTTCATTAATTATTTGTATATATAAATAATTAATGAGAGTCTTTGCGATTTTATGTAGTCTTATATAGGCGATAAAATGTAAGCCGTTAAGTTTTGTTCTTGACTGTAGAGTCACGGACTGTGAAGTGCACAATGTACAAGTACACTTTTCTATTAACTTAAATTTACGGTCTTTCGTGATAACATGCTTGTTTAAAATGTGTATAAAGTCCGTCTGGTGACGCGAAGCGTTTTCGTATGCTAGCATAAACACAAGCACGAAATGGTCTTCGATGTTTATCCCTAAAATTTGAAAAATCCACCTAGAATATCATTGATATGCGACTAATCGATACAGCTTGTGTATTCTCTCCAGATCCTCATCAGACAGGGGCCAGTTTTCTTCTAGATACACTGTAAATTTCAGGTGGCAAAAATTTTTACCCCTGTCAATGAGATAAACAAATGTGGGGTAGTAATTACCCTTATTTCTAGGGTAATTCCAAATCAAGGTACAACAATTTACCCCACTTAATAGGGTAATGAAAGAGACTAAAATAATTGCCCGGTTTTTGGTGTTCTGGGTAATAATTACACCTAAAAGTGGGAGAATTTCTTTACGTTGAAGATGGGGTAAACAGAAGATGGGGTAAATCAAAGTAAGGGATAAAAGTTACTACCTACCTCTTGGGTAAAACTACAATTGATAAAACAAATATGGCGGATTTTCAAGGAGTGAGCATAGCGATGCATTCTTATAATTGAATTTAAATTATTATTTTTAAAGACCAGGTGTATAATATGCTACGATGAACTTTATACTATAAAAACTAATTTTATGGAGAAGAAGCGGAACATGTCTTCATGTTAAGTGGGAATAATACGCAGTCTTTCAGGTGAGTTTAAACCGGTATTTTTATTAATTTGTATTAATACAACAATGACATAAAAAATTATGCACCGTTACACTAACAATGGACTTTGTACATGCTACATGCGTTATGTATCTGTAGATGTCCACCGTTATATATCTGCAGATATCCACCTGGACATTCATCATTAAAACTTGGGTATTCTGAAAGGGAAACAAAAACAATACTCTCACTTAAATTGCCAACCGTTGATGGTTTTAGGAAAATTTGTCACAAAAACTAAATACAAAGGCTAATTTGTGAAGTGCCGGCAATGAGATGACTACGATATGCAAATGGCTTTTACTACAGAAATGTTAATCCTCATTATAATCAACCTACAACACACAGTTTTACATAAATTCCATGGATAGATATCCATTTTGATCTAAAGAGTTTCATATAAAATGTTATTCAGCTGGTTTACTTCATTGTAGGTATATATTTTTTTCTTTTTGCATATGAATATGTTGATTGAGTTATTACGTCCATGGTAATTAATGCCGTTGGATGCACTTTGGATGCACTTTTTTATTTTCATAATAGATCATGATACACAAACTCAACAGCATTACATTTTGAACATAGCATCTTGTCACAACAATAGTAATTTATATATCTAGTTCATCAAAGTACATGGATTGTTTTTTGTTACATATTTCAATTGTATACCATTTGTACTTATATAACTTATAATTTGATATTTCAATTTGATATTTTTTCTATAAACTGAAAGCACAACTGGAATTAAACACAGAAATGTTTCTAAACTCTGTTTATGTAAGAAGCAAAGACATGTTATTTTCTGCATTTGTAGAAAAAGAATGTAATAGAATATTTTTAAAAGGAACTAAATCAACTTTGGTAAACGACTTGTTTAGCACCCGATTTGTACACCTGTAAAAATGTGAATCTATGGTATATTACTCGACTGTTTAGTGACTTTGGCTTCACGTGGTAGTGTGACGTCTTCTTTGAGTGGGGTAAACTTTGCTGTATTGTTAATGATTTTAAGGCAGGAGTTACGTTACATTTGACGATCCATGATTACAACGCCGTTGCCTTTGTCCGGTTTGAGAAACTACAAACTATAACGACTGTTAAGGAAGCTTCTAAAGAAATACTCCATTAGCAACAAAGTTTATAATGATATCTTCCCCAGAGGTTATCAACCCTCACGCTTCTATGGCTTACCGAAACTTCACAAGAAACGAGAACCAAAACAATCGCCTCCACTACGACCGACAGTTTCATCAATCAACGCATACAATTATAATTTAGCTAAGTATCTTAGTTCTCTACTAACACCACTCATACCAGATGACCACTCCACTAAAGATTCTTTCACTTTCCTCGACGACTTCTCATCTTTCAACTCATCAACTTCTTGTCACAAATTCTTCATCTCCTACGACGTTGTAAGCTTATTTACTAACATACAACTTACTGAAACCATCAACCTAGCAATCGACTTAATATTCACTCACAACCCCAGGTTCAGTATAAACAGGACAGACCTCACACAGCTGTTTTTAATAGCAACAGCACAGACGCATTTTTTATTTAATGGAAAATTTTATGACCAGACGGACGGTGTTGCGATGGGCTCTCTCTACTTGCTAACATTTTCATGGGTTCACATGAACGAAACTGGCTAAACAACTACAACGACACTAAACCACTATTTTACCGCAGATACGTTGACGATATTTTTTGTGTTTTTACTAACGAAACTGAGGCCATGAAGTTTTATAATTACATTAACACACAGCACGCAAACATTAGATTTTCATTTGAAACTGAACAACAAGATCAACTGCCATTTCTTGACATTTTACTTACAAAATCTCACGACAGCTGTACAACATCTACATACCACAAACCAACGTAAACAGGACTTATGACGAACTATTTTAGTTTCACACCACTTTCATACAAAACCGGACTTATATGCACACTAATCGACAGAGCATACAAACTTAACAATACGAACAATGGCTTTCAACGAGACATAAAAAACATCACATCCACTCTTTTACGAAACTCTTTCCCACTTCACTTTATTAACAGAACCGTAAAACGATATCTCGACAACAAACATAGCAACAACCTCAACATAGACACCGAAACTCTTGACACGACGATCACAACCAAATGAAAATTCCAAAATAACAACTCTATACTTCAAACTACCATACATCGGATATTATTCACGACACACACAACGCAGACTTACAAACATTATGAAACGCTTCTGTACAGATATTGACATTCGACTAATTTTCACATCATTCAAAATCAAAAACCTTTTCCCATTTAAAGACCCAATCCCTGATTCAATAAAATCTATGGTGGTATATGAATTCAATTGCGCGGGATATAATTTTCGATACATTGGCGAATCTTCGCGCCATTTATCCACCAGAATCAGGGAACATACCACAACAGACAAAAACTCTCATATCTACCGACACCTTCTTAAATCTCACTCATGCAAAACCAACTATACACCCTCTTGTTTCAAAATCATCGACACCGCCGACACCTCATTCACCCTTAAAATCAAAGAAGCACTCCACGTTAACAAAACTAACCCTGACCTCAATGTTCAAGTTTTTAAATTCAATACAATATTTAATTTATAATACGCTCGGACGCTCCTCATTAATTTATCTTATTTCCTTTTTATTGTTGTAATTTATGTATCATATTATTTTATATAAACACTGTATCACCTATTATTTCACTCATACTGAAGATGGCATCATGAGATGTCGAAACATGTCTATTTTCAAAAAAGTTGTCGTTTATATTAAATGTGTATTGGCAATAGTGCTTTTACGAAATTATGCATATAAATATAATATCATAATTAGCCTACTAAAGAATGAGCATGGTATTGAAATGGATTTACGGACTCTAAAATGCAGTCTTAAATCTTATAATTTAACCAGAAGGCAAACAGTTCCAGAGGACCTTGTGCGCGAAATTATTTCGAATGAGATGCAAGGTCCTGGATGCTTGGCTGGTTATCGGAAGATGTGGCACATACTTAAACTAAAGCATCAGATACATGTACCCCGAAAACTGGTGGAATTTATTTTAAAAGAACTAGATCCAGAGGCATGTGCTTTGAGAAAGCAAAAAATAACCTAAAAGGCGTAACTATATGTCATATGGACCTAATCAGTGCTGGCACATAGATGGTAAGTACCAATTTCTATCATTTCGGTTTTCATTAACTTTCTATCTGTTATCATCATTGCATTCATTGTTAACTACTTTTTATTGCCTCGTAGGATATGATACGCTGAAGCCATTTGGATTCCCTGTGCATGGTGCAATTGATGGCTTCAGCAGGAAAGTTCTTTAGTTAGAAGTTACACGGTCAAATAATTTGCCAGAGAGTGTAGCTAAATTTTACTTTGAGGCAGTAAGAAAGAATAAGGCATGTCCTTTGCAGACTTGGAGTGATTGTGGAACATAGAATGGGATCATTGCAGCAGCTCATTGCTACTTTCGATCACTTGACAATGCACCATTTGTGGTAGTCAAGCTCATGCATTTGGTACATCTCCATCAAATCAAAGAATTGAGAATTGGTGTTCACATTTTAGATAAACATGTTCAAGTTGGTGGGTTCAATTTTTCAAAGATCTTTGTGAGGAAAAGCATTTAAATTAAAATGATGATTTCACTAAAGAATGTTTGTGGTTTTGTTTTAATGGTGTCTTGCAAAATTCATTTAATGATTGTCAGGTTAATCGGAATACTCACTATATTCGGCAATCTCAACATGAAACTGTTGCTGGAGTTCCAAATGTTTTATATGCAATGCCCGAGGAGTATGGGGCTTTTGATTGCCAAGTGAGAGTTACTGAAGAGAAATTGCAAATAGCCGAGAGCAATGCTTGCCATAATGAATTGTTGTATGATAATACTTTTCAAGATTATTTCCATTACTTGGTTGAGTTGCAAAGATTACAATATCCTGAAAACTATCAGGAAGCATCAGAATTATTTGCACTGCTAATGCAAAATAATGTTTGTGTTATCTAACAAAAATTTTAAGTTGTCTTAACATTAAAAACGTTTTAAGAGAGAAATGTCTTTGAAATATATAATTGATACTGTATTCTTTAAATGAAGCCAAAACCAGAACTTTCTGCAAGTGTAGCATCCATTAAATCTTCAAATTGCTTTGAATCATCAATATGAACTGGGAGTGTTAAGCTTGTAGCACAGGTAGAGGCTGTTGGTCTGCATCTACAACCAGCTTTGCATCCATGCTTGAATTTCACAGTGATGTTATTTTCTATGCCAAGTGGGGTCACTGTTTCAACTCCAGTTATAAATATGTACAATGCAGACAAAGAATTTGCAGCTCCTTGAGAAACAATACAAAAAGTAAAATGAAGCAAAAAATCATTGGATAAGTGAATCAGTTAACTCCTTTAAAATTATTCAGGAAAATTTTCCAGACTTAAAGAACTATTGGAACAATAAAAGCATCTAAAGATTGCAAAATATATAAATGCCTTGATTACGTTACTGAAAAATTGCATTTTATATCAACTACTTCCAACCAACTTCAGCAGCTTTAGCAATCGATATCCTCCCTGATATGTTCCTTGGTCCATGCAATGCTCATTAATCACTATGTATACCTGTTTTAGCTTCAAGAGCTTGAATGTAATTACAAAAAAAACTTGTGATTAATGATTTCTAATAACTTTTGGTTGCTCCCTTCAGGACTGCATTCTATCAAAATGTTATCTAGAATATGATCAGCTGTCACTGAAAACTTTTGTGCTCCACCAATGGTAAATAATAGTTCCATAACATTTCTGTTTTTGCTCAACTCAGTCATAACCCCACGTAGCTCAAGACCAGATATTAATTGGTCAATAAAGGCTAGAGTTTTCGACGCATCACTTATCACAAGAGACATGAAATATGTAATGTTAAAACATTAAAATAATTTCCTTCAGAGCTATTGCAGCATTTCCAAAGCCATTTTTACATTATGGAATTTACCTAATTATCTTGTCGCTTGATTCTCTTGACTCCTTAGATGGAATACCACAATAACCAATTACTTGCAAAACATACATCGTCGAGTCTTCTTCCATTAATGCAACCAAATCATCATCGTTTGCACAAGACTAGATCTGTAAAATTTCTTATTCAGAAATATTCACTTCAATACACAAAGAGAGATGCAGGTTATAAGCAATTTCCAAAGATTACCTTTTCAACAGTTATTTTAATTGTGTCATCCTTTAACTGTTCACACCAGTTGTGTGCATGTACGCTTGATATTCCATCCACTATGTAATTGTACACCTGTAAAGAAAACAAACAGGGAGCTGGTCCTCCTTGAACAATTAACGCAGCAATAACTTCTCCTGCAACTTGGAATTCTTCATTGGCCAAGGCTTGTACATTCACTACTGGAAATCCTGTTTCGTTGAACAGCTTCTTCTCTATATAGTTGAGGCATTCTGTACGAAAAAATGTTCTTACAGTACTCCAATTAATTAATTTTCTATCATTACAAGTGTTCTACCTATTTATTCAATATCTTTAGACATTAAAGGAGTAGTAAGACCTTAACACAACTTTCACTCGTATGAAAGTGTATATTGTTCTTACCTCCCTCGCGAAATCCTAGGTTTCCAATTCAAATTTAACTCGAGAAATAATGCCTTAAATGTGTGTATCTTTGCCTCTTGTTCGATCGCCATTGTGTACATGCAAGCGAAGCCGCAGTACAGCAGCGGTTTTTCGTCGTTACGTCACTGCGGGGTGATCGTTGTCAACATTGGACAAAATATACTAGCAAAAGTAGAAATTACGCATTTTAATGGCGGCTCTTAAAGTTCAAGTTTTATCGCTACGTAACTCGAGCAGCATGAAATACATTGCGCTAAAATTTCGCCAGAAGAGATTTTTTTACATACACTATTAATCTATGAAAAAAAAAAACGAGAGGCAAAATTTTCGTCATAGTACCACTTTAAATTTTCAACAATTTGTTGCACAGTTTCAAACTTATCAGTCACACTTTTAGCCTTTTCATTCAATAAGTTTCCCTCCACAATCTGAATTTCACAGTCTTGGTCATCAGATTCACATTCACCAACAGTATCTATATATGTCTCAGCACAAAGATCGGCATGAACTTCAATTTCATTACGAGGAAAATGCATCAAACATGTTGGACACTGGTGAGTTGTGACCAAGTATTTTTCAATGCTGCCTGACGTCTGTTGCAATGACAATTTAGGTTGAGATGAACATGGGATGTTTGGTGCTGTCAAAGACGTTGTTGACTCTGAAGTAGTTGCATGTTTTGGTGATGGTAACTCTTGAATTCCTAAGTTGCTATAGTAATGATTACAACTAAATGGAAAAAACAGAAGCTCTTCGTCTGAATGATTGTCTTCACTGTAACAGGAACAATGTTCAAAATCATATTCCGGACATAACCAGAATTAAATTTACAGTACCGCTCGCGTATTTGTTAACATACGCTACGCGGACATAGTTTAGGACATGGAAGCAACAAAACTATCACAAATCGAAACCAAACTATATTAAAACCATATACGAGAATATTAAGAAAGTAATACGGGTATGACACGAGAATGACACGCGTATAAAATGAAACGATACGCGTATGATACGAGAAGGATACGCGTATGATACGAGAAGGATACGCGTATGATGCGAAAAGGATACGAGTATGATACGAGAACGATACGCGTATGATACGAGAACGATACGCGTATGATACGAGAATGATACATGTATGATACAAAAGGATACGCGTATGATGAGCGTATAATGCGTGAACGATAAGCGTACGTATGATACGAGGATGAAACGCTGTGATACTTGATAGAACTTTGTTCATCGTAATGAGCGGCACTATGGTGACATATAGATGTCATCAATATACACTTAAGAAATTTTCACCATGAAGGAGTTAAAAGGAACAATAAAGCAACTGGGTTTTTATAAATGATACCATTCAAGTTCATGTATGTTATGCATCCATAAATTTTGGGTTGCTTTAGTTTCAATGAAATGTGCTTATCTCACGTCGTATCTAAGTATACATATGACTCATCAATGACGTATATAGTTTGTGACACATCCTATGAAAACGGAAAGTAATTGTGATTAGTTTGTTTTGAGATTCATTCAAAGTTGCGTGTGCTATAAACATAAGAAACGACACACTTACAATTGCTTTGTAGCACAATGATGACATAAAAAATGTCAGTATACTCTTAAGATATTTTATTCACGAAATAATTTAAAGGCACGATATAGGAAAAGAATTTTTTAATAGATGATCTTATATATACATGTATATGTTATGCATTAATAAATTTTGGGTTGCTTTTGCAATGAGCTGCGATTGTCTCACGTCGTATCTAAGTATACATTTGATTCATCAATGACATAGCTGAATAGTTTGTGACACATTCTTATATAAAAACGGAAACTAATTGTGATAACATAAGTCATGGTTTTTTGAAAAACTATATTGAAGAAAAACTTCAGCATCTAAAGGGTTAAGTTTAGGACATGGAAGCAACAAAACTATCACAAACTATAACAAATAAAACCAAAACTATATTAAAACCATATACGAGAATAATAAGAAAGTAATACGGGTATGACACGAGAACGACATGCGTATAAAATGAAACGATACGCGTATGATACGAGAGCGATACGCGTATGATACGAGAATGATACGCGTATGATACGAGGATGATACGCGTATGATACGAGAACGATACGCGTATGACACGCGTATCATACGCAAAATTATGTTAATAAATACGCGAGCGGTAGTGTAACAATAGGGTTTCAGTAGGTCTCGTTTGTATTCTCCAAGGTTGAAAGGTGTGTTACTACATGGTAAATCTTTAACAAGAGTAATATCTTGATAGAGAATGACATAAGTATCGTCTCTGTCCAATTGCTTAAAGTGCCTTGCATGCTCCTCAACTACCTTTTCGAGCAATACCTTGGCATTGTCGTCTTTATTAAACAATATAGGAATAGTTCTTCCTTTGATTTTTTTCAATCTACCATCTTCAACACTTTCTCTAACCACACCAACTTGCACTTTCATTCTTGTGCTAATCTAGCTTTTTTATTTGCTGTTGAAATGCTCCTCTTTTTTGTTTTAGAAATTGAGAATTTAAAGCACCTCTCTTGTGCTTTTTATTTTCGAAATTAATGAAAGGTCATTGGACATAAGTCACGAGGCATACTGTCATTACAAATGACGGAAGTTAAGCCACTTGCTGGAGAGCTTTGATTGTTAGATGTGCCAGAGTTGTTATAAAACTGGATGTTATTACACTGCACATGGGAATCTAAAGTTAATAAAACAGCTAACTTTACATGAATTCATTTTTTATTCTTTAAACTTTTTTGTAATGTTGAAAAATTCTTTATTCCAAAGTCTATTCATTTTAAATTACAGACTATTATCAATTAATAGTTTTATAAAATATTTTCATATAATTTACAAAATAATCATTTTGAATTAAATATTATCTTGAATTACCTTTTTTTTTGTAACTGCATGGCCACAAGTATGACAAAAACTTTCGCCTTGTAATATTGTAGTCCCACAATTTTGGCAATCATTATACAAATACAAAATACATATAAAAATCCTTTGCTACAGAATAGAATTGACGGAGTAATATTTTCAAATTATACAATCAATCGTCATCATACCTGTAACTCTACAGCCGCAATAAGGACAGAAGTTGCATGGCATAAGAAGGTTTACATTGCACAGTCGACAAGCCGCCATGTTTGATCAAATAACATGAAACTTCATGTATCACAGATTATAAAGTATATGCGCGCGCAGTGTTTTTAATTTTCTACGGAACAGTAATCAAGTTTGTACAGAACACGTCACTAAAATTGAAAACTGTTCTTTGTTATTAGTGGAATACGGTTGTTTCGCTGAAGTTGACTACTTTTGTAAGGCAAACTGTTTTTTATTATTGAATCAATTAATTTATAAAATGAAAGCACGATTTTCTATAGAATGAACGTGTCACTAATGGGCCACCGTAGTAGACCCCAAACAAGGTGATATAACAGCTATCAGTCATTCAAAAAAGACCTGTGAATGAAGCCATATTCTTAGAAACCATATTTTTTGTTTGTATGCTTATTATATCTTTTCAGTTTTCTTTATGATCATAAAGACTTATTTCTTGTTGTTGATTGTGTTTTGATGGCCTAAAGAATCCTATATAATATTCCAAATTCTGTTACGTAAATATTCTATAGTATTGTTCCTGCTATGCCACATTTCATTTCCATATTCTATAAAATTTGAAGATCCTATAGCATGTTCCATGACATATAAAAATATGACTTATTTAGTAACATATACATTAGCACATTTATCATCAATTTTTCAAATAGGAGTTTATTTGTGTAATATAAGTTAAAAAGCAATGTAAGGTGGCTCATTTCAGTATTTTTAGTTCGAAAATCAGCGATTTAACTCTTTGTATTTTTAATACCGTCAATAACTTCATTGCCTTCACGGAGAACATTGAGTCACATGACTGCGATTGACTCATTTGATTGGAAAACAGTAGTATAGAGACTGCCAGTTCGAGCAAACTTCTCAGTTTGAGAAGGAGTATACACAAATCTAAGCGCCCCAGCCCTAGTTCGGGTACGTGGTTCACATAGTAAGCACATAGTAAGCAAATAGTAAGCACATAGTAAGCACATATATCGGCACAAAAATCACAAGACAGCGAAGGCCAAACCCTGGACAACGGCAGGAGCCAACGACGGCCGGCCCACCCCCCGGCCCACCCCCGGCCGTCTGGGGTCTACTATTTAGAGAGATATACTCTCATAGAGTATATCCAAACGTTCGACAGCCATGAGGCAGGGCAAGAACAAGTGTGCGTGGTTTTTACCCGGAAAGCTTACCACATGTGGGCGAAGCTCCTAGGGTGAATACTGCGGACTTCATATGAGGCGGTTAAGGGAAGGCGGGAGACTTCCACAACCATGTCGTAAGTGTGGGGTCAGAACACAGGCAGAAACTATCCTTTATCAAGTCTGCGGTGCGGAGAGGGTGCATCATAAGCTCGTTTATAAACAGAAACAACCAAGAAAGAGATTTGCTAGAGTACTCGCCGAATTAACTTCGACATTTTGAATTCATTTCGATTTAGAGATTTATCTCGCGTAGGGTATAGCACTAAAATTTGCGACACTTGAGATGGATGTTCTTGTCAAGGATCTTATACAATTAAATAAACAAGGTGTGATCAGCGGAGACGCGCTGCACGACTCTCTTGAGGCTCTTCAAACGCCAGCGCCAAGAAATGTCACTCCGCCAATCACCAAACCGCGAAAGCGCAGGCCTATCCCCAAACCGGGCAAGCGCAGGCCTATCCCCAAACCGCGTAAGCGCTGGCCCACCAAGCCTACCAAATGATGAGATAGACGCATACATCAATGAGCTTCTGGCTGAATTTAAACCACGACGCCCCACAAGGGCTCCTCCCCCACCACCTACGGAACTTAAGTGGGATGAAACGAAGGCCTTCAGTTATCATCTGAGAGCCTGGAAAATGCAGGTGCCGAAGGGGCACCCCTCCGAACGCGACTTGATGGCTTTCCTCAAAAACGCCCAGCCCTACATCAAACGCAAACTTGTCGAGGAGCTACTAGCTCTAAGAGGAGTTAAGTTCCAGTTTGCTGTAGAGATTGAGCTTCGGAAGGATGAAGCAAATGGTACTGAAGTGCTTCAAGCATCAGTGCTCCGGACAAAGCAGATCAAACTGCTAAAGGCTCATGAGATTCTGCAAACCCTACATGAAGCTTTCCCAACAATCCTGGAGAGATTGGAAAAGTTCACTCGGGAAGGGTCTGGGTGGATAGTGGATCGTGGAGGCTCATACCTTCCTCTCCCCACCGCGGTCAAAAATAAGAAGGCGATCGTCAACGTGAAAAACAAAGACGACAACTGCCTCCGCTGGTCTCTAAGGGCTGCGCTGTTTCCTGCAGCTAGAAATCCGTAATGGCCGGGCAAGTATCCCACTGAAGACGGTCTTGACTTTGTGGGGGTGAACGTACCCACACCGCTCTCCCAGCTCGAAAGAGTGGAGCGTCAGAACGACCTTGCTATCAAGGTGTGCGGGTGGGAGGGCAGCGTAATTCCTTACCGTCTGAGCAAAGTAAAGGGACCCCGCAAGACTGTGAATCTCTTCCTCGTCTCGGATTCAAAAAACCCCGAAAAATACCACTACACTTGGATCAAGGACTTCAACAGCCTTCTCAACCGGGAATGAAAGAATGGCCACCGGCTGCACTTCTGTGAGCGTTGCCTTCACGGCTTCACCATGCAGGATTTGCTGGAAGAGCATAAGCCTGAATGTCGAGGCATCAACCAGGCTGCGGTTGCCATCAGAATGCTAACCCCCGGAAAAAACGACAAAATCCGCTTTGAGAACTACAAGCAGCTCAAAGCGCCCTTCATAATTTACGCAGACTTCGAGAGCCTGGTTCGTAAGACCGAGGGCCCCGCGCTTAACCCTGAAAAGAGCGGCACCCATCAAAATTCCAGACACGAGGCATGTGGCTACTCATTCATAGTCGTTTGTTCCGACGGGGAAACGCAGCCGCCGTAGCTCTACCGAGGGCCTGACGCGGCCAAGCATTTCCTGGAAGCGCTCCAAGAAGAATAGAGCAAGATCAAGTCGGTGTTGGCTAACCCCGAGCCTATGCACATGACAGGAAAGGACTGGGGGAGCCACAAGAAAGCCACAACTTGCCACGTGTGCAGCAAGCCCCTCGAAGGCGATTCCGTGCGAGACCACTGCCACATTACTGGCAAGTACCGAGGTGCCGCCCACAATGAGTGCAACCTGAAGTTGCGGCTCAGCCCGAAGACGACAACCATACAGGTTGTCTTTCACAACCTGCGGGGCTACGACAGCCATCTCATCATGCAGACTATCGCAGAGACTGAAGGGAAGGTCACCTGCATCCCCAACAACGCCGAGAAATACATCTCGTTCAGTATCGGCTAGCTTCGACTTATTATCAGCGCTCAGTTCATGCTCTCAAGCCTGGATGGCCTGGTGAAAGCCAGCGACCCGCGAGACATGCGCATCACAGCAGACTACGAGCCGAACCTCGAGAGGCGTACCCTCTTGCTCCTACGAAAGGGGTCTACTCCTACGAGTACATGGACGGCTGGCCCCAATTCGACGAAGAGGCCCTCCCGCCGAAGGAGGCTTTCTACAGCAAGCTCTCGGGCGAAGGCATTACCGACGGCGACTACGCCCGAGCGATACCAGCTAGACCCGGCTCACTATTACACGAGCCCGGGCCTAAGCTGGGACGCTCTCCTTAAGCACACAGGGGTTGAGCTCGAGCTGCTCACCGATATCGACATGCATCTCTTTATCGAGAAGGGCCAGCGCGGCGGCATCAGCATGGCCAGCAGGCGCTTCGCCAAGGCCAACAACCCCAATGTGCCAGACTACGATACGGAGAAGCCCCAAAGCTGGATCCAGTATTACGACGCCAACAACCTGTACGGCTAGGCGATGTCGCAGCCGCTGCCGACAGGCGCGTTCGAGTGGGTCGCCCAAGAGGATGTGAAGGCGGTCCTGAACCAGCCTGTAGATGCTGAGAAGGGCTACACTCTCGAAGTCGATCTGGAGTACCCAGAAGAGCTGCATGATGAGCACAATGCATATCTGTTAGCGCCAGAACGCCTGAAGGTCGACAACGCGTGGATGTCGGATTATCAGCGAAATCTCCTCAGATGTATGGGGGTGCGTCTCACGAGGTCGAAAAGCTGGTCCCCAATCTGCGCGACAAGATCCGATACGTCCTGCACTATCTGCAGCTCTATCTGCAGCTTGGCATTGGCCTGAAAAAGATCCACAGGGCACTCCGCTTCGATTAAAGCCCATGGATAGAGCCCTACATCCGGAAAAACACCGAACTCCGGAAGAAGGCAAAGAGTGACTTTGAAGTCAACCTCTACAAGCTTCTGAACAACAGCGTATTCGGCAAGACGACGGAGAACCTCCGAAAACGTGTCGATGTGAAGCTACTCCGGCCAAACGAGACAGAGAGACTCCGCAAACTTATCGCCAAGCTGACATTCGATTGGCATCTCATCTTTGGCGATACGGGAGACCTCGCAGCCGTCCACATCAATAAAAGCAGTCTGCTACTCAACCGGCATCTGATGTACGACTGGTACTACAACCATCTCAAGGTGCAGTGCGGGTCGTCAGCAGAGCTCCTCTACACCGACACTGACAGCCTTGTGCTGGAGATCCAGACTGAGGACGTGTACGCCGACATGAGACGCAACGCCGGTCAGTACGACACCAACAACTACCCCAAAGACCATCCGCTGTTCAGCACAGCCAACAAGAAGGTGCTGGGGAAAATGAAGGACGAGTGCGCTGGGGCGCCTATCGCTGAGTTTGTGGGGCTCAGGCCCAAGATGTACTCTATCCTGAAAGCCAATGGTCAGGAGGAGCGCAAAGCCAAAGGTGTTAAAAAAGGCCGTCATGAAAAAGCATGTCGGTCACGCCCAGTACAAAGAGGCGCTCTTCGAAGCAAAGCGCTTCCGCCACGGTATGGATATGCTGCGCAGTCGCGGGCATCAGATCTTCGGTGAGCATGTCTTCAAGACATCGTTGAGCCCGCTGGACACAAAGCGCTGGATCGCAGCCGATGGGATCTCTACCCTAGCATACGGGCATAGGGAAGCTGGTGCGCAGGTGAAGAAATAAATGCGTAATTGTGCTGTGATAATTACAGTAGAAGAGTTGCTCCACGGCTAAGTGCAAGGTAGTACCTGGTAGAGAAAGCTTTCATAAAAGCGTGACAGGACCCCATTGACTAAGCCGGCAGTGTTTCGGTCCCAAAGGGCACCACTTGGAGCTCCTCGCGCACAAACACACGCTTGGGCCCATCGCTCAAATAATACAACACAGGCTTCCCCCCCTCAACCACAGCCCGCTCGGCCTTGTGGGAGGTCACACTCCAGATAGGATCGGTCGCCCTACGCCGTTCGCAACACTCGAGCTCGCCAGGGGCATACAAATACCGCACTATAACATCCGATAGCAAGCGTCGCTCTTTGAAACCAACTGGACGAAGCGCCGGCGTAGCGGGTTTGGCCTTAACGCTCTTCTTCCCAATCGCAAGGAAGGGATTTTCGCCCGTCAAACGGGTAGTTTCATTATTGAGCGCTTTAACCACCTCAGGTAATCTTGATACCCATTCTTTGTTCCGAGTTCCGGGCACAGCCCGCTCGCGATGATACTGGTAACCGAACAATCGCTCCGCCAAAGTTCGGTTAAATCTTTCTACGATCCCCTGATCCCTATGAACCCCAACCTTACCCCATCGAATCGTGACACCATTTTTACGGGTCCTAGAGGACCAAAGGGAGAAAAAGGTGATGCAGGAGCTACAGGGGCTCAAGGAGATACGGGTCTTAGAGGACCAAATGGAGAGAAAGGTGATGAGTGTCCTAGAGGACAGGGGCGGATCTAGAGTATGTCAAATCCGTCGCGCGACTGATGTTTGAAATTCAAAAATTACCTATTCATATTAGTTAAAAATTCATTAATTATTCTTACTTTATTATTGCATTTACTTCGTGATAAAAATCCAGCTTTATTTATTATTGAAAACTAATGACTAATCCAATGAATATCTCCTTGGTAACCAGATCAGTTGAATTTTAGTTGACCTGGAATAACCGACTGATAAGCGGGGTGGCTTGACTGGTTCGACGGATAAAGGAGTCTATGAACGCCAAAAACGCTTATTTTATTGGTCAATGGCCAGATGAGTGGACAGTCTGGGCTGATAAGAGGGGTGGCCGGACGTATAAGGGAGTCCAATTGCTATCTTACAATTGGTTCATTTGAATTTTTGTTTTATTGTGATTGGTTGACGGATTTCGACTGATAGCCAACTGAACTAACATAGTCAAGCGTGGTGTCTGGAATGCGAGATAGATCATCACATTGTGATTCACTTTAGCGTGGTTGGTTTGTAAAATCTGTTTCATTGCATTTATTTGGAAAATCGTTTACAAACTACAATGTTAAATATTGAAATGTATGCTGCTGTTCAGACTGCAATTTCGCAAGAGAATGATAAATCTCTGAATGAATTGAAATTGCGTTTGAATGAGGAATATTTTGGGGCGACTAAAATGCCGAGAGCGGAATTCTTATCATTGCTTTTGAAAGGCGAAACATCATTGAGCAGAGAGTTCTCAGCAGAAATTTATATCCCCAAAATCGTGCGTAAGCAACACGAGGACAAAGGAAATGTATGCATGGCCTTAAGGTATCCAACCATGTATTGTATGAATTTTAATGAAGTAGATTATATTTTGTGCAGTGTATACTAAAGATCTACGGCTTGGGCTTTTAATTTTATTATAAATATTGGCATAAATTCAGCGAATAGTGAATTTATATTTGAACTTTGAATTATCTTCTACATGTAACTACGTAGCTATGTTAGATATTTCCTGGCCAGTTAGTTAAATTTTTGTTGGAGGACTTACAGGAAAACGACTTTTTTATTCAATTTAGATCAGAAGTATCTGGCAACTGTCTCTACAGTTCAGTGTCATTGCTTTTGGCAGGTGATAACAGTTTATTGCATATTTTGAGGCAGTTAACATCACTTGAGCTGTTTTTGAATGCGACTTTTTACTGCCAACATCCTTTATTTTCCTCAATTGTTGAACAGCATAAAGAATTCAACAACACCTCAAAGAATATTTTACCTTTGACAGTATCTCAAGACTGTCTAGATTCTGGTTTTGTAGGTGTTGATCTTTTCAATAAGGAGGCCTTTTTGAATTGTCATGACCAAAAGTGGTCATCGTTTCTATGCATTCTAGCTCTTTCTTCTGTGTTGGAGACAAAAATTTTTACCTACTACCCAGATTGTGGAGAGAGCCGGCCTAAATCAATATTCAACTCTCTGGTTTGTCCAAGAAGAATAGTTAAAGAATCAGCCAATGCAATTTATCTTTTGTTTTGTTATAAAGGGGTAGTTAAATCAGATCAATGTTTCCAACCTAATCAATTTGTTCCTCTAGTTTTTTTTCCTAGCAAAACTAAAAGGACAATTTCTGGTCCAACATGCCCAGTGCCTTCAAAAAAAGCAAAAGCAGGAAAAAAGTCTGGGAATATCAGTAACTTGTTTTCAAAAATGGAAAAACCAGAAATCATTACAAGTGAGGTTTCTTGTACTAGGGTTTCTGAACAAACCATTGAAGATTTACCGGAAAAGCCTAACTTTAGTCACAATTTTGATGTAGCTACCTACTACGAAAGAGCTAAAGGTTTGAAAATGTCTGATATTTGTTTGCTTATTAAAAATGTTTTTAAACCAGATGAAAATTTTCCTCCTTTAAGTGAGAACAATAAAAGGTCTTTTAAATTTTGAATGGCTCAAAAATTTTACCTGGCTATGTTATTCACCAAAGGAAGATGGTGCTTATTACTTATCATGTGTTCTTTTGGACATCAATTCCCCAGTAAATGCTGGAGAATAAGCAAGCTATTTCGTTCACCTTTTCGTTATTGGAATGATGCTGTAGGTACATTTAGGCGACATGCTGGAAGTTGTAAGGGGGAAAAAATGGGACTACATGCATTTACTTCTCCAATTTTGAATAATATACGATCTCAAATATCAGGTGTAGCTCAACCTATTGAAAATATCTTAGATACTAACATAAAACTTGAAATTGAGCAAAATAGGAAAATTCTTAAACAAATTGTTGATACAGTTCTTTTTTGTGGAAGGCTTGGCATTGGATTACGAGGTCATCGTGATGATGCTCAATTTCACCCAGAGGTCGGTTGCTATGTCGGAGGATGTAACATTTGAAGGATTTGAAAATATTAAATTATTCTTCGCATTTTAGGTACACTACCAATCACCTCATGTGAATGTGAGAGATCAATTTCAGCACTGAGGAATCTAAAAACCTACCAAAGGAGCACTATGGTAGAGGAAAGTTTAAATGGCCTGGCTTTAATGCGAATTCACCCAGAAATTACTCCTGACATAGAAAGAGTGATCAATAAGTTTGCTGAAGGTAATACACGTTTGAAATTTGCTTAATGTGTTATGGCTATGTTACTGTAGAAATATTACTGACTTTGCAACTGGCTGCTTAATGCGCCGTTGCTGCAGAAATGTAAGACAGCACAACTGGCTGCTTAATGCGCCGTTGCTGCTAAAACAAAGACTGTCCATGTCCGGGATCACTTTATTGCTTTGCCTTATGTGTTTCCTAGCATGCTGAAGGCATCCCTTAGCGTGTTTGTCCTCAATATTTTGTAAGAAAAAATGAAAAACTGCGATTTTATTCACTTTGAACATTTGTTGTAAAGCTATTCCAAAATGCTGGAAATCGCATTTCTGGGACCCTAGGCTTCAACATTTTCCAGGGGAGGATGCCCTCGGACCCCATACGGCGTTTGCCAGTTTTGGACTGACGTTTGAAAAATTCTAGATCCGCCCCTGCTAGAGGAGATGACGGAACTGATGGGACCAATGGAAGCGATGGTGTGCCCGGGGCCACAGGAGCCACAGGGCATTAGAGGTCTAGCAGGTCCTAAAGGAGTGCCGGGGTCTATAGGGGCCGCAGGAGCCACAGGGCCTAAAGGAGATACTGGAGCCACAGGGCCTCAGGGGCCTTCAGGACGTCAAGGACCTCAAGGACAACCAGGAGCTGATGGGCTTAAAGGAGACCAAGGAGATCAACCTGTTTTGAACTCTCCTAATGGCTTTTATCCCCCAGGTATGAGCGGAGTAAATGTAATTTTAGTAACGTTTCCTACTGGAAAAACACTCGAAAATAATAAAATAGCATTATTAAACATTTGGTTTGAACGGTCTCCACACGAGTGGTTCAACATTAGATCTACTGTGTTTGAACAAAGTTGGGGGCCTTGTGTTAGTTTCGTACATGATACCACTAACAAATTGATGTCATATGTTAGTACAATACCCATTAACTGGACGCGAAGATATCAGGAACACTATTTAGAGTATTCTTAATTCTAAAACAATAAATTTTTATAATATATGTAGAATTACAATGTCTAACGCATCTGAGTCTTCGGTTCATGAATTTGAATCAACAAACGATCTCTTTCGCCTAGCAGTAGAAGTATACTTACGACAAAATAGAGAGAAAAATTTTGAAAAATTCCAACTAGAATATAATTCTAGTGCTGAAAAAATAGTCATTTCTTCTTGGAACTATTCAGACGTAGATAAACCTACGCGTGAGGCTCTCGAAGCTTTGATACGTCCGGCAAAAAGACACCACGCCCGTAATGTAAAACATCATAGAAGACGTTAAAAACATAAAAAGCGACTAGAAATTCCAGTAGATGTGTACACTCAAGTTGGTACTTCAGTCACTGGAAAAAGAGGTTCAGATTGGACAAATGTCGCGATGTTTGAAAAAGATGAAGAAGATTCTTCTACAATCACCATCGAAACCGCTGGATTCTACCGAATATCATTAAGTGGAAAATGTTTTACAAGTGCAGGAGCGCTACGAGTACTTCAAACTCCTAGCAAATTACTTGTCTTAAGTAAAACAAAAACACATCGTATTGGTGATATTAACTCTGAATGTAGCTATAGCGATTTTATAGATGTAGACTTACCTACTGATGCAACATTAGTTGTTCAACAGATGGGAACTGCTAGAGTAATTATCACACTCACTGTAGAAAGCATAATACCCGAATCTTCATCAAATGTTTGATGAAGATTCGCTACACGAAGCGCTAGACGAGTCCGAAGGCTTTCCTTCATTATCTAGAACTGAATAAGAACACTTCACGTTTGGCAAAGGGTGTGAACCGGCCATCGGAGGCGTCGCAGTTTTAGTTTTTGGAGGAATTGCACTTAGAAACTGAAGTGCGTTATAGCGTATTAACGCTGGGTCGCTCATATTTCCATACGTAGCTTCCCAACCTGCAGACTTTGTTATAACAGGCGGTCTACTTTTTATTACGTCATTAGGCTTAATAGGTCTGCGCTTACGGGTACCGAAGGAGGTTCAGGAGGAGCTGTATTAGTACGCTTTCTTGATGTAGATGCTAGTGGTTGGAAAGCTTCGAGAAATGAGTTCAAAGCTCTTCCACTTATAACACCCTGTTTATATAGTAGCAGAATCTCTCTAACAGTGTTCATCTCGATTCTATATACTATATAAATATTATTCTTCTAATTGTATCGTACCTGTCTGTATTAGCAGCCTGATTTGTAATTTAAGATGTTCTTCTCTTTGTCTTATTATTATACTATTCAATTTTTTCTCTCTTTCTCTTCTTTCTTTTTGCTCTTGTCTTTTCATACGTTTTCTTTTTGATTCACTATTCATCTTACCACGTACCCTACTATACGCTACTTCTAAATAATACACCCCAACGGCCGGGCGCGGGGGGTGGGCCGGCCGTCTTTGGCTCCTGCCGTTGTCCAGGGTTTGGCCTTCGCTGTCTTGTGATTTTTGTGCCGATATATGTGCTTACTATGTGCTTACTATGTGCTTACTATGTGAACCACGTACGCGAACAAGGGCTGGGGCGCTTAGATTTGTGTATACTCCTTCTCAAACTGAGAAGTGTGCTAGAACTGGCAGCAGTCTCTATACTACTGAAACAGAGCTTCTTGTTGTTATGGCAACAAGTTTATATCGCGTGTGTGGCGTCTGGCGAGGAGCCGTTCAAACAAACTTGGTGTGGAAGAACGCTTTAGCTATTTTTATGTTGATGTTTTTAAAAACTTTTCAATATCTTGATAGGAATATGCCTTTTTGATATTATAAGCGAGATGGTTTGATATGGCAGAGAAAGTCCGTCGATAACTCGTATAAATCTTGAAGATTTTCTACAACATTGACAACGAAGGGATGGGAATATATTGTTGATAGTAAACGAGATGACTTGTGAGATTGAAGAAATTCGGTGGATAACTCGTAAAAATCCTGAAGATTTCTCAAGCTAAAGTTGGAGTATTGACAAGGAAGTGATGGAAATATACTTTGTTGTTATTAGCGGGACGGCTTGTGAGAATAGAGAAATTCAGCGAATGACTTGCGAAAATCAGAGAGATTTCGACAACAAAAGCGAGGGTATTAATTAACAAACGAGTAATGTTAGCTTGGCCGACTGATTTTGCTAAAGTATTGAACGAAATGGTGAAGAGTTCTATTTAGCTGCTGACAATTTTAACAGTAACTGTTCTGGCTAGAGAAATATCAGACTCAAATTTAGTTGTAAGTATCCGTTGAGCTTTTTAATTTAAATGTTTCCCTATCAAAACGTAATAACGGTTATGCCGATATAAGTATTCATTTCAAATACGAACAGAAGTAAAAGCAGCAGTAATTTTAATTTATATTTAACAATATTGCACTGGGCCAGGCACAATTATAGAATATCCTGCAACCTAAACTGCTTTGTTGGTGGAACAAGTATGTAGCACGTTAAATAATTTGTAAAAGGCTGTATACACAGGTATGATTGTCTATTGTCTTAATTAGGCAATTTCCCTACCTTTATAAATGGCAGCTTGAAAGTTTATATAGTTAGTAATATCATTTTATAATTAAATTTTAGAATGAAATACTAAATGTTAATTCCCTTTGTGTAATCTGGGAATAGAAACAGGGCTCTATTGATATTGACTACTAGAGTTAGGCATTCATTGCAACTTTTCACCTTCCAAGCAACATTGTTTATCAAATGTTGATATGGAATACTAGCACAAATTAGTTATTTTTAATTTTATCATTGCATTTCTTGATTTAGGTACAGGTTCTAATTGATTTGGTTGCAATGTGAGAAATGTTATGATAAACAATTTGGTAAAGGAAAGAAGAAAACATCCCAACAATGAACTAATGTGGAGAAGTTGAATTACATACTGACACAATAAAGAGCAGTTTGAACTATCCGTATGTATTTTTAACTTAATTGAATTAATTTACATTATGGCTGTTAAATAATTACAGCATTCAAAATTTTCAATAATTTTTGAATTTTTGATTATCATCTTTAGACCTGTATTAAATGGAATTTTAGTTTGATAATAATGTTTTACATGATGTATTGTATTGAGATTACCAAAAAATGAAAGGCTAAAAAGTGCATGATTACACTAAATTACTCATTCTAGTATAATATGTCAGTATCAATATTCTATTGAATCTGTTGTAGGACATTACATTAATCATGTTTAAAAAATTGTGTAGCACATTTTTAGTATTCCGTAGAAATTTCATTAAATATGCTATAGGATATTCTATAATATGTTATGGAAGATTCCCCAATTTTTTTTTAATTAAGTAGAGGGTAAAATTAGCCCATTTTGGTGGGTACCAGGGTGGCCTATTAGTTTGAAAATAATAAAATATACAGTATGTTCATAACAGACATAAAATGATCAAATTTAATTCGTATACACTTAAAATTTACAACTAGCATATGAAAACGAACAAAACTTGTAAATAATGCACAAAAGATTGGCGGTATATTTTGAAGTCATTAACTAACAACTAACTCTTGTGTAAACTACAAATGTTCCTGAATCTTTGTTCCTGAAAGCCTGTTTCAATGTCACCCTTTACATGACCTGAATGCATTGTAAACAAAAGAAAATTAAACAAAAATCCTCATCATCTTTTGTTTTCAATGCATATGGGTCATGTAAAGTGTGGCATTTGAAACACTTGTAAAGGAAAATTGTAGTTTTTAGAAGAGTTAGTTTTTAGTTGATGATTTACAAATATACCTCCATTACATTTTGTTCTTTATTTACAAGTTTTGTTCATACATGTTTCATTTGCATTTGCCCTCTCAAATTCTGCATCTATTTCATCCTCCTACAAGAACAAGTCGCTCTGCTCACTCTCCTATTCGGAATTGCTTTCTTCGCTTGTTTTGGCCTTCACTTCAGGCTCATATTGATTGGGCAGAACCTCACCCGGTTTATTTTCCTGTTTGTCATCCATTACAGCAAAAAAAAACCCCGTAAAATATGCTTTAAATGTGTTGTAACGCCGTCAATCACAAAGTATATTGTATTGTTGTTTTGAATGCTCACCAGCCAACGACGTCACAACCGCTCGAGATAATTTTATCAAAATTTCATCTATGATGGCGAAAATTACAAAACTTTTGCTGCAAATATCTCAGCAACAAAATATTTTTGAAAAAACATTTTGCTATTTTAGTTGTTAGACATCACAAAGGTTCAAAAATATGCCATAAAAATTTTCGTTATCAATATCGCTTGAAAGTATATGGAAGTTCAATAACTTTAGGGTTAGCACTATTTTCCACCCAGCAAACCGCCCTTTACTTTGAAATATAATATTTTACACAATATAATATTTTACACAATCTAATATTTTACACAATATAATATTTTATATAATATTTTACACAATCGTCGAAAAACGACATATTTTCCAGCCTGGATTATAAGTTTATAACTTAAGGTGGTTGCATGAAAATTTAAACTGTAACATTTATCTGTAAATATTTTCATATGTTGATATTAAAAACTGTATTATAAAAATATAAAATTACTCGCCATCTCAAAACGACCTAGCACCAGTGCATGCATGGTTTCCTCTTAGCTTTTGGTTCTTTCCCATTAGCCGCCATCTTAAATTTATTTCCGATTGTGTAAAGTAAAGGGCGGTTTGCTGGGTGGAAAATAGTGCTAACCTAACTTTAGTTCGTATCATTGGAAAGACTGTTTTATGATTTCACAAATAATGCATCATAAATGGTATGTTAAATGAACGTCGGATAAACGTCAGGTAAACGTTGTATGAACGTCTGATATATGTTGTATGAACATCGTATAAATGGGTTTAACTAAGCCTAAAAATTCTAGTTCTCTTACAGCAAATATACGATTAAATCTCACACAAGGGCAAAGTATAAACCAAGGCCACGCCAGTACAAAATACATAAGTAATAAAATTTGAAATCAAACGAGACTTACCTAAGGTCAAAGTTGGATTGTATTTCTCCTAGATAGAAGGCAACGTCTAAATTGTGACACAGTATAGAGTCAAACCACAGAATTGATAATGTGGTCAAATAGTAGGGCTATTCAGGCGATAAAGAAATGTCTACTAGGTCCCAGATCTTTTTGCGCGGCCACTAAATCGCCAGCCAGTAAAGTTTACTGAGTAAACTATGAGGCGCCAAATTGGACTTTATTCTAAACTTACAATACAACATAACATACTTAAATCTGAAGATAAATCTAAAAAATATGTCCGAAACTTGCTGTACGACATTCTAAGCTTTTCTGATAGGTTCGAAACTTCTCGTATCGTATCGTCAAAATTTATTGCCTTTTCCAAAGTTTCATTCAGCGTTCCAATCCTTTTTACAACATATATTATAAAAAAAATGATGATTACCATATGACAATCATCGTATTTTTTTAGTCAATTTTTTATCGTCTGTGAGAAATTTTTATATACGGTATGGCGAACTTTTTACATCGTGTTGCATAATGCTTGGCGATCCCAATTGTTTCGTTTACAGGTTCACGCGCTTTTTTCTCAAATTCAAAATGGTGTGTTTTGGAGGTATTGGAGGCTTGCAACACATTCTTTATTCATTCTTTCAGAGAACTAAAACAATTATTGCTGAAGCAGAGCATTTATCATTTCAGAACACCTTTTTTTGACAATATCAACGGTTTAGAGCGCATACACGAGCGACTTTCAGATGCTGGGGCAAGGGGACACTGTTTTCACGTTAAAACAGAGGGCAGTAAATCTTATGGATGATTTTGACATGGCAAGTTTTAATAATGATATGCAACAGTTATCCTTCCATTTAAGTCGACTTCAGAGTTTCTTTCAGAACCTGATCAACGCCCTTCACGATTAGATACCTTATACTCCAACCTACAATTGCTATAAAAGGTACACAGACACAAGAGGTCAACCGCGACTCGGAATATCTTAGAGATTAGTAGAATGTCTTAGGGAATTGCACTTTTCTTGGACTAGAATTAATGGGTATCTCAACAAAAACATCACAACGAAGATGTGTAGAGTTTCAAATAGATTTAGAAGAATCTTGGTCTATCATAAGTGGCATCGAACTTAGAGAAACAATGCAAGAAATTATGAGTGTTACTCCAGGAATAGGACAAACACGTATGGTAGGTGCAGTGAAGAGCCTAGATATGAGGATCCAACAGTCACGTGTGAGAACATTAAAGCGTAATTTGGATCCAGTTGGAACAGCACTTCGTTGGCGGGGAGCAATTCACAGAAGAAATTATATTGTGCGTTGTGCAAATGCACTGTGGCACATCGATGGTAACCATAAAATGACTCGCTGGCAAATGTGGTTCATACATCTATTAATGGCTACTCCAGGTTGATACCATATTTAAGCTGTGTTACTAACAACAAAGCAAACACAGTTTTAGAATTATTCCAAAATGCATGTCGTTCATATGGATTACCTTCAAGAGTGAGATTTGATCATGGACTTGAAAACGTGGGTGTTACTTGAATGATGTTGGAGTGCCGTGGAATAAACAGGGGATGTATCATCAAAGGTTCTTCAGTTCACAACCAACGAGTTGAAATTCTTGACAGAGATACTACTAGTGTTCTAAAGGCTTATATTGATCAATTTAACATGATGGAAAGTTCTGGTTTTTTTGATCCTGCCAATGAGGCATATCTTCTTGCACTGCAGCTTGTTATTGTCACAGTCATTGATCATTCCTTAGAAGAGTTTGTTAATCAATGGTATCACCATGGAATCAGTACTAAAGGAGGGCTATCGCCTTTGTAACTTTGGTCTGAAAGCATTGTATGATGTACAACACAAAGCAACTTAACTTTAGACAACGTACTATCAAGCGATGAAGTTGAATCATGTGAAAAGAAGCACGTGATGAAATTGAAAATGTAGCTGGTGTTGTTGTACCTGAAACCACACCAAATTTAACTGAAGATCAGTTTGCATATATTGCAGCTTTAGCAAGACAAAATAACAACTTATTCCATAAAGTTCACACATACATGCATGTTTTGAAAGCCATTAGCGCAATGCTTTAAGAAATATTCCTAATATAGAAGTGCCTATAATGCCACTTTTAAAAAAACATGCTTTATACATTTCCAAATGAATGGTTTCTTATGAAGTAAGAAGATAGTATTAAATCATGGAGACATTTAAGACAAAACACAGATTTCCTTGGACATAATGATTATCAGGGGGCGGATCGATACTCATTTAACCGGAGGGGTGCAGATTTTCCTAAAGCGGTGTGCATAGCTATCGTAGCTAAAGTTGTTAAAGCCTTGGGCTATTTCAGATTTTTAGGCTTACAGAATAGTGAACCGCCTTGCATAATGAAAATGTTATTACCTTTATAAAAAAAATGTATATGATTTTTGTTAATGAGCGTGCATTTAGTAATTTATTTCAACTTTATTGTTTTCATGAAAATGCACATGGCAATACTCAATTGAAAATGGTGGTGATATAAAATATATAATTGCCTTTGAAATGAAAAGTTCAACCTTTACTCAATCTTACTGTACAATTTCATAGCCTCTAACACTGTTATATTAAGCATCTACATTACGTAATCTCATTTTAGAAATTTTCTTATGACGGCGCTGGGGAATTTTTTTGGGAAAGTGCGCATCCCCTTGCCACCCCCAGATAATCCGCCCCTGATGATCATGCATGTCAATGCAAGTGAAGTACGTTACATTGAAATCAAAACAACTTATTAAGCAACAATCAAAATGCTTTTGCTATCTTGAATTTGTACTTTCATCAACAGATATGACGTAACAACAAGGCTAAAATGATACGATTCTTCTAAAGCAGCGACCTCCTTCATGGCAAGGCTATTTTTGCAAATTTCATAGTTTCTTGTCGGCTTATGATGTCACTTATAAAAAGTGTTGACTAAGTAAATCCAAGAGTTGTTATTTTATTGCCAATATCTTAACTGAGCTATAAATATTGATCAAAAGATAACATTGAAAAAATGTTTCAAAACTTTAACAATTAAACACGAACATTACTTAAAACTAAAACGTAACATTTCATAAAACTATATTTGTTACAAGAACAGTTATTCTTATGGAGTATATGAATGTCTACTTTTACATTCCTACGGAGAAGTAAAAAACTTCTTATAGGACTCAAGACTCAAGACTTCTTTTATGTTTCAAATCCAATTGCATCATATTGAGTAATATACCATGACTAAGACAATAGACATATAAATAATCATGTATAATTTCAGTATGTTATGTTGTATTGTAAGTTTAGAATAAAGTCCAATTAGGCACCTTATAGGAAACAACAATCATTTGATATAAAAGTATAGTGTAATTTCTCGCAGAAATGAATGTTTTCTTTTACCAAGAACACTATTTTTTAACAAATCGGCGTATTGCTGAAAGGAAATTTTTGTGCAACTCTGACAGCCACATTCGAGTAACCCAACAAGGTTGAAATGTAGGAATTTTAAGTTTATAATTCTGCTTGGTGTAATCGTCACTCGGTTCGGGCAAGGTTATTTTGCTGTTAGTGGTTATGGGTTGGTTTGAATTGCATTGTCAGCTTTTGTATACCTTAAAAAATATATACATTTGTTATTTATCAAGCAATTTTTACGCGCGGTAGCTCTTTGCTACTCGTCGTAAGCGAAACTGGCGGGATAAGACCACTGTGGTAAAATCACTGCAAATAGCTCCCTGAAAAACGTTTACAAACAGGCCAATTTCGTCAATTTTTCAGCAACAAACAAAAATTATAGCTATTTCAGCAATAACTCCTACAGCCTTTTTATACAACCCGCCCAAATAACCACGAATAACGAACACACCTAGCAAGATCACTAGTTTGTTATGCGCGTGCAGTAATTTTGCGGTCGCACGTCACACAATCCACTTAACATAACATGTTTCATAACAACTTTACTGCTTTTAAAGTTAGACTTGCTTTGTAAGAATTTCACATGCTCTTTTTGCAATGTGTGATAGTGATGATTTGAAATTTTGAGCTGTGGCTGTTTGTTGGTTTTTGTCATTTACTTCTCCCACTTCTCAAGAACTGGTGGAAGATTTGACATGCATGCATATTTGTGTATTGAGCATTTTATAAGCAAGTTCATGCTTATAAATAAATAGCCAAGTGTACAACAAGACAAGTATTGCCAATATAACCTGCTATACATAAATGCCAAAAAGCAACTCTCATCCTCAGTGGCTAAAAACAGGGTTTTAAAATGATTATGAAGTAAGAAAAGCTATATCATGTATCAAAATTTTATAGTATATCATATTTATTGTAAAATTAGTTTTTTCTTGTAATACAGATAATGATAAATGTTTGTGTAATATATTAACTCTTAGGATGTGTGTTTAAAATATTTGGCCATATTTGTGAAAATATATGATGATTCTATAATATTAGACTAATAATCTTTTTCATACTTGTATTACATTACAATTTTTATTTAAGTGTTTCAAAAGTTATGAATATGGAGTTTCAATTGTGTTTTTATAATTGGGTATTGTCCCTTTTACTTTTCACTCCTTAATGGTGTAATTAATAATAACACAATAACATGGCATAGCAGTTTTTTTAAAATGAATTCAAAATATTTTTTTGCTAACTTTATGAAATATTTTGCAAAGTGTTTTTCTTCTTGTTTCCGCTCTGAACTTTCAAAATTGTATTGACATGGTGTATTTCGCCTCCTCCACTGATCATAACACGCAAGCAATCATCGAAAAAAAAGATCTACAGATTTAGTTACAGTATGTTGTTTTGGATTCGTTTATTTATTTAAAAAATATCGAGGCCTCACAAGATTTTAAAAAAGGTTATAAACACAAGCATACTATTTGTTGTTGAGTTGTAGGGAAAAATGATCGTTGATATAGTCAAAAAAACAATGACGTGTTTTTGTTGTTTTTTTTGTATCAATATGATTTTTGCATATTAAATGTGTCTTCAAATCTCTTTCCCTTGTGGAATTGCAGTTTCTCTTGTTATTGTCATCGTTCCCAACTGATTACAAGCGGGGCTTTTCACAAAAGTAACATCACAAAACCAAGAAATTATTTTTTACGCCGATGACTTTTTATAGCCATTTTTTGCCGTTTCCTTCGACCGTTTATAAGCTTTGTTTTAGATAAGAAATTTTGCAGAAGTTTTTATTTACGTCGTTGTTATTGTTTTGTTTGTTTCTTCGTAAATGAGTTACGCTGTAAAAACTTAACTAAGAGGGGATGGATTTATCTCAAGTTTTTAACCAGGTATGTATCTTCCATTTCAAAGGCTTTTTAAGAGCATAAGCTTTGTGGACATTGTAAATTTGTCAATGTTGTAAACATCGCAAGTTTTGCCGACAAAAAAACCAGAAACTAATCGTATCAAATCGTTTCTTACACCAGAGCAATTGCATTTTGTGTTGTCTTTTTTGCACCCGGTAGGTCTTTGCAACGTACAATTCATTCATTGACAAACAAAGAAATAATGTTCTTTGAGCAATGAATCTTAAAGCATTGGATACATCAAATAATAAATTGCATGACTTCCTATGAAGTTTGCTTGATTAAATATCATATGTGTCATGTAAGCTCATCACTCTTTTGAAAACAATCTAAATTAATTTAAAATGAAATGGTAGCTACTACACGATAAATATTGTGCTAAGTTTACCAATGATTATACCTATAGATAAATGAGCTTTACTACTGTTTTTGCTGGTTGCTACTCTATATCTTTTATGTATCAGCTTTGTGAGATACAATGATGTTAGTCTTTTAATTACAAAAATATTTATCAGCAGGCATGGTGAAAGTCTTTGTTGCTTGATATAGCTATATATTTCTTACAATGGCTTAATACACAAGCAGAGAAGATACATGAAAATTAATTAGTGAGTTGTATTGACATTTTATCATGTATTTAAATAATAGAAAATTCAAGAAGTGTGCATTGTTTTCATTTTGCACAAGTCCATTATATATAATTGGTATTTGAATTAAAGGTGTCCTTGTACTACACAGAAGATAAGAGTTAAGTCTCTTGAGAAAAAATCTGAATTTTATGCTACAATTTAATCTGGACACAATGTCACCTTGAATCTTTCAAAAAAATTTCTTTTTGTATCATCAACATCCGTCAAAACGAAAATAGTTTGCCATATATTAAGACTTTTACAAAAGCCAAGAGTTTTAAAGTTTACTTGCCCGCTATTACAAAGCATAAATAATGATTAAATGTTATGTAATTTTACTCAAAAATGAAAAAATACTCCACACAAATCTCACTCAAGTTATAACATTGTGCACAATGACGTTATTCCCTGAGTCACAGGGATGAAGAATATTTATTTTCATTGAACTAAAATATATGCCGTAATAGAAAAGCATAATAATTTTTTAAAGCCAAATTTTACAACCAGACAAGCGTGCATGTAGTTCAAAATTCAAACAAATTTTACCCCGCGAGAAAACCTCGAAACAGTTTTCAAACCGGCACTATACACACGTGTGTCAAGTGCAATCTCACGGTTCTGTGTGTAAGAACTGAAATCAACTTTTGCATCAGCGTTCCATGTATTTCAGTTCAATGATTTATTTCAACATAACACTTATGAATATCTTCAATAGGGACGTTTAGACTAAAATCACGTACGCTTTCTATTAACATTTTATTCTCGTTGCCTGTAGAACTTGCATTAGCTTTCTTCTTGATATTTCCAATGCTGAATCATTTTCAGTTCTAGTTAATGGAAAGTTGATGATTTCGACCAGTTTAATGAAACGACCCCACTTCAAAAGCAAGTTTACAGTTAGTTACATCATCAATGTAACTAGGGGTAGTGGCTAGACTTAGCTTGGAGCCGGTCTATAATGGAGCCGTAAGGCGCCTTTTCCCCTCCACTAGCCTTGGGTGGGCACCTTAGGCAAGTGCTAGTACACCCTTTGCCTCCCTTGCCAGGGTCACGGCTGGGCGGATAAACTACTAGAGTGCTAACACTGGCGGTTCTGATAGTAAAATCGGCTTCAGTTTCGGCAGAATGCAACGAGCTCCTCTGTGGTCACTGGCCAGGGCGGAAGGGCTCCACGACGAGCTCAACGGCCATCATGTCCTCGTGCCTCCGAGGTAGGTTTTCGAGCCAGAGCCTAGGACAAGGACAGTCGACCCGTGGATCTCGCTGTCACCGTCCCAGCTCGCTAGACCATGACAGATGAGCCTGGGTGTAATGGGTGGGGCCAGTACTGCGCACACTGCACTTCACTTTAAAACTCATCTGCGCTGGCTCGAAGGATACGTTCACGTCTGCTACGCTTTCAACTCTATCAAGTCTTGTAGCGATGGGAAAGGGGCGAAACCGGCAGGTGAAAGATGTCAATAGAAGCCGCAGTCTCAATCCTGCATGCAGGCGGTTCGGGATATTGGTCTCCTGTTGTTGACCCGAGATGACAAAATCACTCGGCAGCACCCCCGAACGAACAAGCAGCCCTTTTTAGGGACAGCAGTGCTTGCTCTACAAGGAGAGGGGCCTAGAAAAGGTGGTCTAACCAAAGCTCGTCTCTCATCCCCCCAGTTGGCTTGCCGTGGTCAACGGGCATCTTTACTAGCGGTCGAACAACAACAAAGAAAGGAAGGTATGCACCCACCGGTATGGGTGCAAAAGCACTGAAACTGGCATGCTAGAACATCAGAACCATGCTTGACAAAGCTGACAGCAACAGACCTGAACGTCGCTCTGCTTTGATTGCACATGAACTGTCCAGGCTAGATGTCAACATTGCTGCCCTCAGCGAAGTTCGCTTCCCCGAAGAAGGCAGCCTTCAGGAGTATGGCGCCGGATATACCCTCTTCTGGTCAGGAAAACCTGCAACAGAAAGGCGTCTCGCAGGCGTCGGCTTCATGGTTAGAACCTCCATCGCTTCCAAGTTGGAAAACCTGCCAACTGGTCATTCTGACCGCATCATGTCCATGCGCCTCTCTCTGAAGAACAAAAAGTATGCCACGCTCTTCAGTGTGTATGCCCCAACTCTTCAAGCTGTGCCTGCAGAAAAAGACAAGTTCTACTCAGAGCTCCGCAGAGTTCTTCGAAGCACCTCCGTAGACGAGACTGAGCTGAAAAGCGTTCACCAGTTCACCTACCTGGGGTGTGTTATCACATCAGATGCGAAGATCGACAGCGAGGTCGACAACAGACTGGCCAAGGCAAGCAGCGCTTTTGGCAGACTGTATAACAGAGTGTGGAACAACAATTCTTTGAAGAAGAGCACCAAGAACTGCGTGTACAGAGCCGTCGTACTCACCACCCCTTTGAGGATTCTCGTACAGAGAACTTGAGGGAGAAACGCCGGAGGAGGAGGAAGAACCGGGAAGCTTCAGCAGCCGTACCTGACGTGACCTTTGACTGTAGCCGCAGCGGCCGAACCTGTTTGTCTCGCATCGGAGTTGCCAGCCACGAGCGTGCCTGTAGTCGACGTGGACAGCCCCCTTTATAAAATCTTCGTTCGCGAAGCCAAGCCAAGAGGAATATCCCTGAAAGCACGCGTTTACTTAGAATATAGCCTTGATGACGATTGGCCACTGTTTTATGGTTTTTAGCAAATCATTAAAACTATTGTCCATTCTACTTTGAAGAAATATTTGTGACACCTGAAATCTACTCCCAAATTGCTCCCCTTTCTTCCAATTCCACGCGTTTGCTGTTTGTAAAATTTTGACAACGTAGCTACAGGGACAAGGAATAAGAACTGAATGTTTGTAATCTATCGATTTACTTTCAGGGAACTTTGTTTTAACTTTTTTGGTATCTCTTTAACTTCATCTTACGCGAGAAGCCCGCTAACATTTAGCAAACGTCGTAGCTTTTCTTGATGTCCAGACTAGTTGTTCTCCAGCAGAAGGTTATCTTTGATTTTACCTTTTAGTTTTTCAAGGCAAATCATTACCAACTGAGCTAGGTTAAGAATTTCTTCACGCTTAATATATGAATTTTCCGCAAACTCGCAACATTATTTAAATCAATCATCATTCACTATCTCCCTATCAAAATTTACTCGTTTACACGAAGGACCCGTACCTGCATCAGACGCACCTGCAGAAGACGACTGTTTTAATAGATTACAGATTAAATTCAGATTAATAAACACAAATCAATTAGCTATATAGACTACAAGCTTAACTACATTTTTCATATTTTTCTTTCATATTTTCATCATCAGTACTAATTTTTAAGGAAGAAAGACATGTTAAGAAATAACCACTTAATGTGAAATACTGTTTCAATGTTTAAATCGTTTGTACGGTTCAACATTAATTCGTCCTTTAGGAATTTCCACGTGCATATATGGCGTATAGACGGTGTCATTTCTTACAACAGGGTCAGTGCTCACAGTTGTATATGAAGGCTTGAATTCCTTAATTATACGATATTCTTTTGGCGTTTCCTTTAGCAACATGTCATAAATGTCGTTCCAATTATCTCTACTGTCTCTGGGGTATTTCCTGTGCATTATATTTGCAGTAGCAACTGGAAGAATTGTCAGTACTTGTCCACGAAATATTATATCAGCGGCAAGAATCACAAATTTTTGACTTTCCCACCAACTCTCCTTTTCGTATATTAATCGATAGGGAAGTATGGATTTTATGGCGTCCTTGTGAAAAGCATTAAAAGCAGCGTCGAAATAAATTGAAACAGGTATTACTTCACGGAAAGGAAAAATTTTATAATCATAATAACATAACGGCTGGCCTTGTATTGTTGGACGTGGGCAGTAAAAAGGCACTCCAATTGCAGGCTCGTATTTCAAAAGAAAATACTCAAACATTTCCAATGACGTATTACACTGACGATACGTCTTTTCAAAATCGGAATTTGAGAAATGGTATGATAAATCTCCATCCAAGAAAATATAATAGAGGTAGGATTGTGAAGAATTCATTGCCAACTCGTACAGAATGTTCCTTCCAGAACTCCAAGTTGTACCAGGCCTAAAAATGTAGCTAATGTTGTAACTAGGTGTGGAGAATTGAGTTGCAGAACACATGCTTTTCCAAGACAGCACAAGGACATCATGCTCTGCTTTATGTCCAAACATTTGTGGGTTAAGAAGATTGTCCAGTAAACAAGACTCTGTTTGTATTAAGTAGATAAAACGTTTATTTTGGTGATTTGATTTGACTTGAATTTTTATACTGCTTGAATTGCTGCTCTTACACGTTTCATGGAACGACTTCACAACATATGTGTTCTGTTTCCATTTGCCAACTTTTAGACAAATACAAAGAATTGTGATGAAAATGAGCCAAGGAAAAGTTTTCTTGAAGTTTTTTCCCATTATGATATTGACCATGACGTTCTAAATTACTTCTGTGGGCTGTCAAAGAAAAACAAAGAAAAAAGCTTGAACGTCTGTATGTTGATAAATTTAGGAAATTCAATTTACTCAGATGTTTACGAAATTTTCAGTTCGCAAGTATTGTTAGAGTAACACTTGCTGTTAGATATTTTAAAAATAATCACAATGTTTACGCAAGGAGTATATTAATTTGAGATGCAATTAAATTTTTTTTTTTCATTTTACCACCCAGAATTTTAGGGCATAGTATCTACTATAAGACACTTATTACTAATTACTCTAAATTTTATGAATAGTTCTATACAAGCTGCTGTTTACTGCTCAACGTGTGAAATTGAATACTGCGTTTTTTTAGAGATAGCAAATGCTGCACCTCTAAATAGGGTCAGAATCAGAACGCCCAAAATGAAATTCGCTTACTCGTAGGCAAACCCTGCAGAAATAAACACATGGCTAAGAAAACTAGTCAACAAAAAAATTTTAGGGAAGAACCAAGATTTATGGTATATTGGATAGCTTTTAAACATGCAACAGCTTGATTAATTTGTGTTAGTTACTCTCAAAACTTCATTGCGAAGGAGCTATTTGTTTAAAAAATAAGTTAAGGAAATAACATCCATTTGTATCACTGTTTGACGTGAGGTTACGCTATTGATATTAGATCCCAGTTATGGAAATGCTTCAGTAATTTAGACTATTGTGTTTCTTTTTTGCAATAAATGTCTTTGAAATAAAAATCTTTTGAACACATATCCTACAGTGTGTGTGGTGCGATACGACTAAAAATATATACATACTTTCAAGTTGTTTAGTCAAAAAAGTCAGACATTCTTTCTTTTTTTATTGGCGAATTTAGTGGGTCACCACTAGTAGAAAAGTTAATAATCTTTTTTGTTCTGATTTCTGAGGCAGATCCAGAAATTTTGGTGACAGATGCACTTCGAGCGTTGAAACCGCAAGCCCTCTGAGTTTATCCGGTAGAATGCTCCTCCTAAAAATTTTGATATTTAGATCGTTGAAAACGCAAATTCCCCCGTTTTTACGGAATAATTTGCAAAAATTTGCTTGCAAAAAATGCTCGCAAGATCACACAACAGCGAGTGCGTATCAGTTTTACCAAATAGTATTTTGCACATACTATATATATAGCTAGCACTTCCCATTACTTTTAGTTTTGCACAACCAATAAAAAGTCACGAAGATTATCGAACAAAATTACTATTATAAGTAAAAATGAAAAAAGGAAAATTTGTGAGAATTTAAATGGAGCCACCAATGTTTGTATATGTAATAGCATGGTTTCGAGTGCAATTTGGGAAAAACATCCACGAATGATTTTTTCACATCTAAACAATCTACGAAGGCTTTAAACTATATTTCTCGATTATTAATATAGTTACATCTATGATTTTATTCATTTGCCATACTTCATATCATAAGCTTCTTTGTTGTATTATATTACTTAATTCATCGCATTTTCTGCTGGTTGATTATAACAGTTCTAGAAAAACACGCACACGGTAAAAAGAAATTGGCCATTTTAGCCCCATGAGGTCGTTTTGGCTTTTGAAAATGCTAGCCATATTAGCTAACATTGAGGGCTAAAACAGATAACAGGGCCGCTTTGGCTCAGTGAAGGTTATTTTTGTTCTACAATTGGTGCCAAAATAGAAAGATGGGGACCATTTTAGCACCATTAGGTCGTTTTAGCTTTTCAAATTGCTTGCCATATTGGCTAACAATGAGGGCTAAATGAGACAGGAGAGGCCAATTTGGCTCCAAGGCGGTTGTTTTTCTTCTACAATTGGTGCAACATTGGTTCGAGAGCAACTTGTTGACTGCATCGAATCGGGTGACTCAATTAAAATATGGCGGCCAACTATTTCATGCTACACGCGTGTTCGATTGCTGTTTACACGGGGAGAACGGCCGTAGATATTTATAATATTACAATAAAAAGCATATGCTATTGTAATTCAAAGTAAAATTACGTCGGTCGTTTTTTCTGAACATTGATATCAATATGCGTTCGCTGTATCAGCGTTTATAAAAAATAAATTTTAATATACAGTTTGATAACGTTATGACGCGGATGCAACCGATGCGACACACTTGGCGAAATATGCAATAAAAGAAACATAAATCGCTGTAGACGTTAAGAAACTTTGTCTCCTCAGAATACTATTTTGCACGTGTCTTCGGTATACTTCATTGCAAGAGGCAAGTCGATTATTAGCTATTAAAATTTTTTACTCAAGAAAGAATATATATTTGATACAACACATTTAAGAACGAGCTGATCAACGTTTCCATCGTAAGTACATGCTGTTTTGACTATATTTCAATAAACACAGAACTTGGCCAAGGAATAATTCAACATGTAAGTTCACGTGTAACAAGGTTTGGCGACCAGTGGTTGACGGTTGACCCGTTTTATTTATTATTCTTAGCGTAACTTTAGCAAGAAACGGTGTTTTCAAACAAGTGCTGCTATATTGTAACGTAATCAAAGTAAGGTGAAATTTTATTTGTTTCGATATTGTAGTTATTATGAACAAAGACAATGGGGAACAATGAACATCCTATAATGGCATTGTCGATTTGCAATTGGTTGAATAAAGCATACAATTTATTGTTTTTAGCCACAAATAATACCAGCAACTTCTTATTTAAGTAATTTAGTGTGTTGGTAAGCACAAAAAAGCTTTAAAATTTAAATGATCCAAATGAACAAAGGATGGTTGAAATGTACATGATAGATTGATGATAAATGCGTAAAGAACAGCAAAATAGATGAATTAATAGACGATGGCAACGGAATTTTTTTCATACGTTTATCATAGATAGCTATGGAATACTTAATTTGGTATTTTTGTGTCTCTTTTAAATTTTGCTTTCGAGAAAATTTAACATAAAATTGAATCCTTTTTCGCCATTTTTGAAAAAAGCCTTATGCTAAATTAAGCCGGAATACATTACTGACGTCATTAGTTGGTATTAACTGAATGACGCAATATAAAATAATAGTATTATAATAATATATAGAACATTTGTTCACTGGAATTTTAAAACAAAAACAACAGTCGGCGGTTGTTAAGATTAACAAAAGTTGTGTAGTATATCACGCTTATATACTTTTCCAATATTTATTCGTTATAAGACGTAGAAACGTTTATTTTGGCAGATCTTACAACTAGGCTTTCGCGACATACCATGTGTAAGCGTGTTTTCGTATACTGAACATTTCGTTCAATAAAAATATTTCATTTTCCAATATTACAAACCTGTGACCAACAAAGAGTTATATAATCATTAATTATTTGTATATATAAATAATTAATGAGAGTCTTTGCGATTTTATGTAGTCTTATATAGGCGATAAAATGTAAGCCGTTAAGTTTTGTTCTTGACTGTAGAGTTAAGGACTGAGAAGTGCACAATGTACAAGTACACTTTTCTATTAACTTAAATTTACGGTCTTTCGTGATAACATGCTTGTTTAAAATGTGTATAAAGTCCATCTGGTGACGCGAAGCGTTTTCGTATGCTAGCATAAACACAAGCACGAAATGGTCTTCGATGTTTATCCCTAAAATTTGAAAAATCCACCTAGAATATCATTGATATGCGACTAATCGATACAGCTTGTGTATTCTCTCCAGATCCTCATCAGACAGGGGCCAGTTTTCTTCTAGATACACTGTAAATTTCAGGTGGCAAAATTTTTACCCCTGTCAATGAGATAAACAATGTGGGGTAGTAATTACCCTTATTTCTAGGGTAATTCCAAATCAAGGTACAACAATTTACCCCACTTAATAGGGTAATGAAAGAGACTAAAATAATTGCCCGGTTTTTGGTGTTCTTGGTAATAATTACACCTAAAAGTGGGAGAATTTCTTTACGTTGAAGATGGGGTAAACAGAAGATGGGGTAAATCAAAGTAAGGGGTAAAAGTTACTACCTACCTCTTGGGTAAAACTACAATTGATAAAACAAATATGGCGGATTTTCAAGGAGTGAGCATAGCGATGCATTCTTATAATTGAATTTAAATTATTATTTTTAAAGACCAGGTGTATAATATGCTGCGATGAACTTTATAAGATAAAAACTAATTTTATGGAGAAGAAGCGGAGCATGTGTTCATGTCATGTGGAAATAATACGCAGTCTTTCTGGTGAGTTTAAAACGGAATTTTTATTAATTTTTATTAATACAACAATGACATAAACAATTATGCACCGTTACACTAACAATGCACTTTGTACATGCCACATGCGTTATATATCTATAGATGTCCACCGTTATATATTTGTAGATATCCACCTTCACATTCATCATTAAAACTTGGGTATTCTGAACGGGTAACAAAAAAAATACTCTCACTTAAATTGCTAACCGTTGAGGGTTCCAGGAAAATTTGTTACAAAAACTAAATACAAAGGCTAGTTTGTGAAGTGCCGGCAATGAGATGACAGCGATATGCAAATGGCTTTTACTACAGAAATGTTCCTCTTCATTATGATCAACCCACAACACACAGTTTTACATAAATTCCATGGATAGATATCCATTTGATCTAAAGAGTTTCATATAAAATGTTATTCAGCTGGTTTACTTCATTGTAGGTATATATTTTTTTACCTTTTGCATATGAATATGTTGATTGAGTTATTACGTCCATGGTAATGATGTTGTTGAATTCACTTTTTTGTTTTCATAATAGATCATGATACACAAACTCAACAGCATTAAATTTTGAACATAGCATCTTGTTACAACAATAGTAACTTATATATCTAGTTCATCAAAGTACATGGATTGTTTCAATTGTATACCATTTGTACTTATATAACTTATAATTTGATATTTCAATTTGATATTTTTTCTATAAACTGAAAGCACAGTTGGAATTAAACACAAAAATGTTTCTAAACACTGTTTATGTAAGAAGCAAAGACATGTTATTTTCTGCACTTGCAGAAAAGGAATGTAAAAGAATATTTTACAAGAAACTAAATAAACATTGGTAAATGACTTGAATAGCACCAGATTTGTACACCTGTAAAAATGTGAATCTATGGTATATTACTAGACTTTTTAGTGAGGATGTAACAAGTCAAGTTTCTTTGGTAGACCACATTTCACTTTATACTATCTGTCAGCCTTCTATGTTCATCTGTTAATTACTTAACATGCTGTTTTAAACTTTTATCATTTGAAAAAATTTCTTGTCACTTATAAATGATGGCTTATTATAGTAGCCTAAATGATATCGGGAAATGCGACCATTTAGTTCTTGCAAGATAATGATCTGCTTTGATGTAATGTTTTAGCATTTCTTTGATAACACATACATATTGTAGCAAACACTTGAGAATGTCATGCAACACATTAGGTGGTAGACTACGGTGGCCATTAGTGACACGTTCATTCTATAGAAAATCGTGCTTTCATTTAGTAAATTAATTGATTCAATAATAAAAAGACAGTTTGCCTTACAAAAGTAGTCAACTTCAGCAAAACAACCGTATTCCACAAATAACAAAGAACAGTTTTCTATTTTAGTGACGTGTTCTGTACAATCTTGGTTACTGTTTCGTAGAAAAATCTTCCATGTTCCGTAGAAAATTGTTGCATGTTCCGTAGAAAATTAAAAACACTGCGGGCGCATATACTTTATAATCTGTGATACATGAAGTTTCTTGTCATTTGATCAAACATGGCGGCTTGTCGACTCTGCAATGTGAACCTTTTTATGCCATGCAACTTCTGTCCTTATTGCGGCTGTAAAGTACAGGTATGATGACGATTGATTGTATAATTTGAAAGAAAATATCACTCAGACAATTTGTCTATTCTTTTGTAGCCGAATAAGACATTATAGAGAACTATTTTAATTATTGGTATAAATATAATATCATAATTAGCCTACTAAAGAATGAGCATGGTATTGAAATGGATTTACGAACTGTTAAGTGTAGACTTAAATCTTACAATTCAACCAGAAGGCAAACAGTTTCCGAGGACCTTGTGCGCGAAACTATTTGGAATGAGATGCAAGGTCCTGGATGCTTGGCTGGTTATCGGAAGATGTAGCACATACTTAAACTAAAGCATCACATACATAACTTACTTACTCAACTAGTTGAAACACATGTCTAAATTAATAAGAAACCTATTTTACATCAGTCACTGTTAAACTCCCCCATGGGATCTAAAAATTGTTAGAAGGTGAAAAATGCCAGTTGCATAACAGGGAAGCAAAAATTATTAAGTCAACCCTGACAAAAGCAGTACGTTTTGGTACCTATGTTTATGATCAACAACAGCTTGGAGAACAATAGAGTAGAATCGTTTTCGATTGTAGCAATCTTGTTCAGAATTTGAAGGTGCTATAATCTGAATATGAGTGCCATCAATGGCTCCAGCGCAATGAGGAAAGCCCCATGTTGTTAGAAAGGCATCAAGATACTCTGCAGTCTATCGCCCGTTGGCCATTTGATAACAAGACGCAGTAACACGTCAACAACAGCTGGGCAAACCTCGTTCACGATTCCACAGGCTGTACTTTTCCCTATACCAAAACGCCAAGCTAATGAACGCAAATCTTCATTGGTAGCCATGTGCCAATGAGAAATTCCTACTCTTTTTCGCAGAGGGATAGTCTTTCTGAAATTTGTATCTTCTCGCAAGAGAGTGTCATTGATCTTGTCGCCAACGAAATCGAATATTCCCTTAGACATACGGAAATTTTCTAGCCACAACCCATCATCTTTCCACGATCTATCGATAGTTTTTTCCAAGAACCAACCAGTGCCTTTGCTTGCATCCACCCAGAATCGTCTTTCACTCATTAATTTATTCCCTAGAGCGCCAAAAAACCAAAAATAAAACTGGCCGTCCCTTTTTTTACTTCGCTGCTTTCTCAGTTTCAAAAAATATTTCTATCTTCTTACACGACGCATTCGCATCTTTTTGTGTTATTCAGATGTAATATTGAAATGGTTGCGATCACTTCGTCCGCCATATTTTGATTGCAATAACATAAGTATTACATTTTGTTGTCAGGGAAACTAGCTCGGCTTACGTGTCGCGTCAGTTCGTATCATTGGAAAGGCTATGATTTCACAAATAATGCATCATAAATGGTATGTTAAATGAACGTCGGATAAACGTCAGGTAAACGTTGTATGAACGTCTGATATATGTTGTATGAACGTCGGATAACTTGGTTTAACTAAGCCTAAAAATTCTAGTTCTCTTACAGCAAATATAGGATTAAATCTCACACAAGGGCAAAATATAAACCAAGGCCAGGCCAGTACAAAATACATAAGTAATGAAATTTGAAATTAAACGAGACTTACCTAAAGTCAAAGTTGGATTGTATTTCTCCTAGATGGAAGGCAACTTCGAAATTATTACACAGTATAAAGTCAAACACTGGGGCTACTCCAGAGCCCTCTATTAGTAAGAGTTGGGACATCTATTGTTGTCCGTTTAGCTTACGCTGATTGGGCAATATTGATCACCTAATCAATTTCCGCCATTTTGGTTCCTAGTTTTGAAATTTGAGTTAGTATTTATATAGCAATTGCTGCTAGTAATACAGTATTTTGAGCTAATATTGCGTTTTTTAATGGATAAGTTTGTAATAACTGATTGCTGACGGCTACTAAATGTCATTAAATATCGCAAGAATCGAGGATTACGAAAAAAATGAAAGAAATGCCTTTACGTCGGACTTACGAAATTTGATTGCGTATGGTGATTGTTGTGCTGAACTGCTTTTGATATAAGGTTCAGGTAACTGACTCAAGTAGAGAAACATTTTTGGGCCAAATAACATTGCAAAGTTCGTGCTGATGCAGTTTCAATAGTTTTGTTACTCCAAAGCTTGTTTTTTAACCGAAGATGAATTCTCATTATGTTCTTAAACTGGTCAATCTACAAACCTCTCAATTCTCAGCCTCTTTCACACTAAAACAAACAACTATACCAAATCACAGAAACTCTTATGATTTTCCATGTTGTATTTTGTATTTTTAGTTCATCATTTAAAAATGAAGTAATTATAATTAAGATATTTACTGAAACAGTTGAGTACAATATATTTTGGTAATGAATTGTACAAATGTAATCTACTTCTGCAGCTCAAATTAGAACATTACTTCCTTCTAGACTTGTCAATGATATTTTAACTGTAGGTTTTGTTTATAAGATCACAGAGGCATATCTCCATAATTTCAGCTATTTGGACTTTTCTACAAACCTCTCAATTCTCAGCCACCTCCACACTAAAACAAACAACTATACCAAATCACAGAAACTCTTATGAATTTCCATGTTGTATTTTGTATTTTTAGTTCATCATTTAAAATGAAGTAATTATAATTAGGATATTCACTGAAACAGCTGAGTACAATATATTTTTGGTAATGAATTGTACAAATGTACCCTACTTCTGTAGCTCAAAGTAGAACATTACTTCTCTTCTAGACTTGTCAATGATATTTTAATTGTAGGTTTTGTTTATAAGATCACAAAGGCATATCTCCATAATTTCAGCTATTTGGGCTTTTTAATGTATATTACTGCTGTTGTCGTATATATTAAAATATTGCTGGCCTTCTGATACATATTTAGGTGCTGCTAGCTTTTTGATATATATATTTCACTGGCAATACAAGGCATAGAATTTGAACATGGGGCTTAGCCCCCTCCAACATACCCCTGTTTAATCATTAAACACATACTGAAGTTTTGTCATTCCAAGATTACTATATGACAATCATCGTATTGTTTTAGTCAATTTTTTGTCGTCTGTGACGGTTTAGAGCGCATACTCGAGCGGCTTTCAGATGCTGGGGCCAGAGTTTCTTTCAGAACCTGATCAACGACCTTCGGGATTAGATACCTCATACTCCAACCTACAATTGCCATAAAAGGTACACAGGCACAAGAGGTCAACCGCGACTCGGAATATCTTAGAGATTAGTAGAATGTCTTAGGGAATTGCACTTTTCTTGGAGTAGAATAGCTGAATTAATGGGTATCTCAAGAAAAACATCACAACACAGACGTGTAGAGTTTCAAAGAGATGTGAAAAAATCTTGGTCTACCATAAGTGACATCGAACTTAGAGAAACAATGCAAGAAATTATGAGTGTTATACCAGGAATACGACAAACACGTATGGTAGGTGTACTGAGGAGCCTAGATATAAGGGTCCACCAGTCACGTGTGAGAACATTAATGCGTAATTTGGAGCCAGTTGGAACAGCACTTCGTTAGCGGGGAGCAATTCATAGAAGAAATTATAATGTGCGTTGTGCAAATGCTCTGTGGCACATCGATGGGAACCATAAAATGACTCGCTGGCAAATGGTGGTTCATAGATCCTTTAATGGCTACTCCAGGTTGATACCATATTTAAGCTGTGCTACTAACAACAAAGCAAATACAGTTTTAGAATTATTTCAAAATGCATGTCGTTTATATGGATTAACTTCAAGAGTGAGATGTGATCATGGACTTGAAAACGTGGGTGTTACTCGAATGATGTTGGAGTGTCGTGGAACAAACAGGGGATGTATCATCACAGGTGCTTCAGTTGACAACCAGCTAGTTAAAAGGCTTCACAGAGATACTACTGGTGTTCTAAGGGCTTATATTGATCAATTTAACATGATGGAACGTTCAGGTCTTTTTGATCCTTCCAATGAGGTATATCGTCTTGCACTACAGCTTGTTTTTGTCACATTCATTGATCATTCCTTAGAAGATGTTGTTAATCAATGGAATCACCATGGAATCAGTACTGAAGGAGGGCTATCGCCTTTTTAACTTTGGTCTGAAAGCATTGTATGATGTACAACACAAAGCAACTTAACTTTAGACAACGTACTATCAAGCGATGAAGTTGAATCATATGAAATAGAAGCACGTGATAAAATTGGAAATGTAGCTGGTGTTGTTGTACCTGAAACCACACTAAATTTAACTGAAGATCAGTTTGCCTATATTGCAGCTTTAGCAAGTCAAAACAACAACTTATTCGATAAGGTTTACACGTACTTGCATAGTTTAAATGCCTTTAACGCAATGTTAAAGACAAAACACAGGTTTCCTTGGACATGATGATCATCAGAGGGACGGATCAATGCTTATTTGACAGCAAGGGTGCAGATTTTCCGAAAGATGTGTTCATAGTTATCTTAGCTAAAGTTGCTAGAGCTTTGGGCTATTTCCGATTTTTAGGCTTACAGAAGAGTGAACCACCTTGCATATTGAAAATATTATTACCTTTATAAAAATAATTATATGATTTTTGTCAATGAGCGTGTATTTAGTAATTTATTTCAACTTTAATGTTTTCATGAAATGGCACATGGTAATATTCAATTGAAAATGGTGGTGGTATAAAACATGTAATTGTTTTTGAAATGAAAAGTTCAACCTTTACTTAGTCTTACTGTATAATTTAATAACCTCTAACACTGTTATATTAGGCATCTACATTACGTAATCACATTTTAGCATTTTTCTTATGACGGTGCTGGGGAATTTTTTTTTGGGAAGGTGCGCTGCCCCTGCCACCCCCATATAATCCACCCCTGATGATCATGCATGTCAATGCAAGTGAAGTACGTTACATTGAAATAAAAACAACTTATTAAGCAACAATCAAAATGCTTTTGCTATCCTGAATTTGTACTTTCATCAATAGATATGACGTAACAACAAGGCTAAAATGATATGATTCTTCTAAAGCAGCGACCTCCTTCACGGCAACTCTATTTTTGCAAATTTCATAATTTCTTGTCGGCTTATGATATCACTTATAAAAAATATTGACTACGTAAATCCAAGAGTTGTTATTTTTATTGCCAATATCTTAACTGAGCTATAAAAATTTAACAAAAGATAACATTTAAAAAATGTTTCAAAACTTTAACAATTAAACACTAACAATACTTAAAACTAAAACGCAACATTTCATAAAATTATATTTGTTGCAAAAACAGTTATTCCTATGGAGTATATGAATGTCTACTTTTACATTCCTACGGAGAAGTAAAAGACTTCTTATAGGACTCAAGAACAGCTTTTAATGATACATTGAAAGACTTTTCATTAATAAGCTGGTTTGGAAAAGTGACTCTAAATGGCAAGTAGAAGCAAAAAACAAAGTGGCATTATTGAATTTTACTTTAATCTGATATAATCCAAAATTTGGCAGTCTGGTGGAACCTGTAGTAAAAATCAGAAATTTTTCAAGAATTGGATGATCTGCATTAAGAATAAATTGCTGCAGATTATTAGCAATTGTTGACTCACTTTTATTTAACACCTCTGGGAACTCATAAACGTCAACCCCTGCTGATTGAGTCTTTTAAATTTCACTGCATGGAACAAATAGTTCTTAAAACTTGTTTGGGAATTCTTTCACTTTATCTCCGAATCCGAGTGCATTTTATCCTTCGGCAATTTGGTTAAGAACAATCTTTCGCCGGCCAATGACACCATGGATGATTAGTAGTTAAACAATCTTCCTTTTATTTTCATTTTGGTATAAAATTACAATAGATAAAAAATAAACAAAAAGCTGATAAATAAAGGGCAAAAATTCATAAACTATGTATGTGTCACACACCAATGATTCTTTGTGCTTATGGTCACATTTTATGTTTCAAATCCAATTGCATCATATTGAGTAATATACCATAACTAAGACAATAGACATATAAATAATCATGTATAATTTCAGTATGTTATGTTGTATTGTAAGTTTAGAATAAAGTCCAATTTGGCGCCTTATAGGAAACATAAAGCAATTGATATAAAAGTATAGTGTAATTTCTCGCAGAATTAAAAGTTTTCTTTCACCAAGAACACTATTTTTCAACAAATCGGCGTATTGTTGAAAGAAAATTTTTGTGCAACTCTGACAGCTGCTTTCCAGTAACCCAACAAGGTCGAAATGTAGGAAGATTTTAAGTTTATTATTCTGATTCGTCTAATCGTCTCTCCGTTCGGGAAAGGTTATTTTGCCTTTAGTGGTTATGGGTTTGTTTTGAATTGAATTGTCAGCTTTTGTACACCTTAAAGAATGTATACATTTGTTATTTATCAAGCAATTTTTGCGCGCGATAGCTCTTTGCTACTCGTCGTAAGCGACACTGCGGGATAAGACCACTGCAAATAGCTCCCTAAAAAACTTTTACAAACAGGCCCATTTCGTCAATTTTTCAGCAAAAAAAAATTATAGCTATTTCAGCAATAAATCCTACAGCCTTTTTATACAACCCGCCCAAATAACCACAAATAACGAACACACCTAGCAAGATCAATGGTTTGTCATGCGCGTGCAGTAATTTTGCGGTTGCACGTCACGCATCACCACCAGTGAATTCTACAACAACTGGAAGGCTAACTCACAATACACATGCCTAGACTTGTGTGAAGCCACTTAGAAGCTGATTTGCCGCGTCGCGTGTATCTCGCGTGTACTGTTTTATTTGCTTGACGGATTGTTTTGCAAAAACTGCTAACTTGGAAATATTGAACTGTGGGTGATTGTTGGCTCTTCTCATTTACTTCTCCCACTTCTCAAGAACTGGTGGAAGATTTGACATGCATCCATATTGTGTATTGAGCATTTTATAAGCAAGTTCATGCTTATAAATAAATAGCCAAGTGTACAACATGACAAGTATTGCTAATATAACCTGCTCTACATAAATGTCAAAAAGCAACCATCATCCTCAGTTGTTAGACACAGGGTTTTAAAATGATTATAAAGCAAGCAAAGCTATATCATGTTTTAAAATTTTATAGTATATCATATTGATTGTAAAATTAGTTTTTTCTTGTAATACAGGTGATGATAAATGTATGTGTAATATATTAGCTTTTAGGAAATGTGTTTAAAATGTTTGGCCATATTTGTTAAAATATATGATGATTCTATAATATTAGACTAATAATCTTTTTCATACTTGTATTACATTACAGTTTTTATTTAAGTATTTCAAAAGTTATGATTATGGAGTTTCAATTGTGTTTTTGTCTTTTTTTTTATGTGGGTATTGTCCCTTTTGACTCCTTAATGGTGTAATTAATAATAACACAATAATATGGCATAACAGTTTTTTAAAATGAATTCAAAATATTTTTTTGATAACTTTATGAAATATTTTGCAAAGTGTTTTTCTTCTTGTTTACGGTCTGTACTTTCAAAAAGGACTGGAGTGAACTAATTTTGCTCAGAAACACGAAATTTACCGAAAAACAGCGTTTTTTTGCCGTGACAGATTCATTTTCAAAGATTCAAACAATATTATAAGGATACATGTTTGTAAATGTAGATCGTCCAGGTTGGTATAGTCCTGTCATCTTTTTGACTCTGAAGATGACTACCGCTAAGGTTGTCGAAACGTCAGTCAACAAAAACAAAAATAGTCCTTCTATGGATTATACCAACCTGGACGATCTACATTTACAAACATGTAACGATACTCCCGGGTTCAAACCATTTACTTTATTATAAGGATAGACAAGTGTGTTTTACTTCCTTTTAATGAAAAAAAAACAGGGGTGTCAGTTTGGTATTTAAGTTATAAGACATGTTTTTACGTGCCAAAACAAAGTTCACTTTTCATCCTTCTAAAAAGAAGCATAAACATGTACAAATGTCGTTCAAAACTTGTTTTGTATTAAAAGTCCAAAACTGTTTAAGGTTTTTAGACATTAAGCTGGCTCGAAGACCAATTTTTTTCGAAAAAAATCTGGCAATTTCTAAGTGATGTATTTCGCCTCCGTACCCTCAATGGCGGCGATTATTCAGGCTTCAAAGATGGCGGCCTAGTTAGCCCATTGAGTTCTATAATAACTAGAGCGGCTATCTCAAGCGCGGCCTTAGATATCTGATGACGCCAAAAAAATGGCGGATTTCGTCCGCTGCCGCTGAGATTTACCGAAATTGACCGATTTTCCGAAAATTTCACAATTTGCCACTCCCTCCTGAGGAAAGAGTGAAGAAAATGTATGTGTGTATTTGGGATTCGGAAAGCAATTTTTTGATGAAAATCACGATAAAAACCTACAATTCGTAACAGCGAGTCAACCTAGCTTTCCAGTTATCGGCTCCTACGAGGATGTATTTATAATTATCGACGAAAGAGCTATATGTCGGCTACACATCTATGAATGCAGATATGCGTCGTTTTCTTACCAGCGTCAAACTTGCTTGATCGATTAAAAGTCTTTAGTCTGTACAAAAGAGTATATCATAGCTCATCTCCACAGTGGCTCACGGGAGAGAATTTAGCTTATTTGTTATCATTGCTATTTTGCTTCTTTTCGTGGAATAGGCAATGGCTTTTTTCGCCACAATTGTAGGATTTTTACTTGTTTCTTTAAAAAAGTAAATATTAAATCTCAGGATATTTACGGATTTTCTGTAATTGAGCTTCGTATGAAATTTCTCAAGTCTGCATAGGTTTGGTAAATGAAAACAAACAATATTGTATAGAAATTACTTTAAGTAACCTTTTTGTGATGTTCTGAAGTGCAACTGCATCAAATACTTGTAAAGTTGTAGCACATTTTGATTTTGTTGTATTGATATATAAATTGGGCAAAATGCAAATAATCATCAAAAAACTTATGCTTCCAATGGTGTTTATAATTCATTTTTAGTTTTAATAATTCTACCCTTCTTTTTCACTTTGTTTTGTTTTTCCTATATTTGCAATATAAGTGCACAATTTAAATGATTAACACAGTTTTCACCTCAATAATAAATTTCATAAGCAGTTGGTAGTGCATTTTGTTCTCTGAGTATCCACATTTTGTGTTTTCTTCATAAAAGAATGATGAAATGCATATGGATATGTCATAGCAAGGCAATAAAACCAAATGAATTAAATACCAATAGTGTACTTTTATGCTAAAAGATTAAAAGCTTTTTAGAAATTATAAAGTTATTGGATTATATTACCTCTATATCATCAATCTCATGAAAAGAAATAAGAAGCAAAATATTTGTAGAAAAGCTTTGAAAATTGAAAAACATTTATTTAAAAAAGCAGTAATGATGCATATGATAAATCTCCATTCTGTACTCTAATAGGTAAATAAGCTTAAACTGTTTCTTAAAGAAATATAAGAAATATATAAGAAATATACAGTACAATAATTTTAAAGGTTTCATCACTGAATCTTTGATGCTTCAGTATAGTGCATTAGATATTAGTAACATTTAAACAACACTCAACTAAAATATTTTGATAAAGATATGACATGATTTAAGTTATATAAAACCCAATGGCTTATACAGTTTGATGCTTCACATCTGCATCGAGTCATCATCAATCTCAGTACAAATGTTTACATAGACACAAACTTTATGGCCTTTCCATTTTACATGTTTGTGAATTGACATTTCATTAAGTGTCAAAACACACACAACCTTCTTGCCATCTTTCTTTGGATCATGAACTTTAACTTCAAAGCCTTCAAGGCATCATAAGTGAATCCATTGTCTCCATCCATAGAATTTGACCATGATCAAATTAAATAACTCTGAATAAGGCAGACAATAAATCAATTATCTTTACAGCATTATCATTTTTGACTCTGCCTGGTCAATAACATCTTCCAGTCATCTTTACTCCTTGGTCTTCCCTCAATGTTGTCAGCAAATACAACATAACAAGCTCTGCTCCAAATCATGGGTACTGTTGGGGCTGATCATATCTTTTTGATACTTACTCACAAAGCAAAATGTGTGCAGGGTCTTTTTTTGCATTAGGGAAACTATTTTGCAAATAGATGGGTAAATTTACGATTTCATGCATTAACAAATGACAGAAAAGTATGCAGAATTTTATTGACAAAAACAGGAAAACATCAGTATAATTGGCGTTCAAGTCAGTCTTAAAAAATACGATCTTTAATATGTATTTTGTGGCTTTTCAAGAGCATGTATAATTGCTTTTCAATCGTTGACGGACTAACAAAACAGGCAACTATCTCACCTGTGAGAAGCGATATTTTCCTTTTTGTGGAAACTACGACATCCAACAATTGAACGATTGAAGTGTTGGCATTATAAAAGAAATGCTAAAAAAGATATCGTCACAGAATATGGAGCTAACGATATCCGTATTCTGTGATATCGTGTTTGTTTTTGAAAAATTCTTTATAATTTACTATAGACACCAGGGGGAGGTCGAGAATATTATTTTTCTGCAAAGCGATCATTTCAGCGGAAATACGTCCGTTGGCCGCCATTTTTTTGGTGACCTCGCCCCAGTAAAGTTAGCCGCTCCAGTTATTATAGAACTCAATGAGTTAGCCCAATGAACTCGACATTTGAATAACTGGAATGATAACCGAAGCCAAAAAAATATTTGTCGTCATCATTCGTCATTATACGTCAGGCTCTAGTCTCTCGCGTGTTCATTTTAAATTTTTAAATCATTTGTCCCTTGATAATGGTAGAGTTCGGATCTTGATCAGAGCGTAAAAATAACGAAATTTTTGGAATGAAAAGGTTCACGGAAAGTGAACCAAAGTGATAAATCGAGAAGCAAGGTGAGGTGAACTTGATCGATCTGCTCTTACGCTGCGGTTTTCCTTTAAAACATATCAAAGTCTTTAAGGTAACTGGTTTGAACCCGGGAGTGTCGTTACATGTTTGTAAATGTAGATCGTCATGGTTGGTATTGTCCTAAGAAGGACTGTTTTTGTTGTTGTTGACTGACGTTTCGACAACCTTAGCGGTAGTCATCTTCAGAGTCAAAAAAATGACATGCAAAGTCTTTAAGGATATTCGATTTTTGATATCGAGATGACAACCATTTAGTATTTCAAGCACTATCAAAATCGATTAAAAATACAATCGCTCTGTAAAAAGTAAAAATGCGAGTTACAGACTCAATATTTTTTATGAAACTGGATATTCAAGTTTCTTTTTTCTTCGGAAAAAAAGATCTTTAAATCCACTGAAATGACAAAAAAAGACAAACACTGTCTGACACCGTTTGAAAATTACCTTCCGACGAAAGAAAAATTTACGCTTGAATATTTTCTCGTCATATTTTCTATTGTATTGTCTTTTTAGCATACAGTGTAATTTTCAGTTGGCTTTTCCTCGTTACAAGTTGTAAGTTACAACGAGCTCACTGTAGTAAAGTTTCAGCTGTAAAAAATAGCCTTTTGCGAGGAGTTGGCCTCGTGTATTGTTTGTCGTGATGTTGTTTATATGTTTATGCTTTTGCAATTTGTATTCAAATTTATATTGGCCGTGTATGTTTGGCACTCAGGGGAATGACACTGACGTACAAACTGCGTGAATATTCGACTTTGAAGGACTGGAACTGACGTACAAACCGCGCAAGAGAATAGGACTTTGGCTTCAACTTTATATTTATAAAATGTATTGTCGTTATCATTCCAGATATATCTATATATATATGGAGTTCACTGAGTTAGCCTTCCAGTTGATGTACAGTTTACTCATCATCACACGCAAGCAATCATCGAAAATAAAGATCTACAGATTTAGTTACAGTATGTTGTTTTGGATTCTTTTATTTATTCAAAAAATATCGAGGCCTCACAAAATTTTAAAAAAGGTAATAAACACAAGCATACTATTTGTTGTTGACTTGTAGGGAGAAATGATCGTTGACATAGTCAAAAAAACAATGACGTGTTTTTGTTGCTTTTTTGTATCTAAAGCTTGGTTTTTGCAAATTAAATGTCTCCTCAAATATCTTTCCCTTTTGGATTTGCAGTTTCTCTTGCTAATGTCATCGTTCCCAACTGGTTACAAGCGGGGCATTTTTTCGCAAAAAGTATCATCACAAAATCAAGAAAATATTTTTTACGCCGACGATTTTTTATAGTCATTTTTTTGCCGTTTCATTCGACCGTTTATAAGCTTTGTTTTAGATAAGAACTTTGGCAGAAGTTTTTAGTTACGTCGTTGTTATTGTTTTGTTTGTTTTTTCGTAAATGAGTTACGCTGCAAAAACTTAACTAAGAGGGGATGGATTTACCTCGAGTTTTTAATCAGGTATGTATCTTCCATTTTAAAGGCTTTTTAACAGCATAAGCTTTGTGGACATTGTTAATTTATCAATGTTGTAAACAACGCAAGTTTTGCCGACAAAAAACCCAGAAACTGATCGTATCAAATCGTTTCTTACACCAGAGCAATTGCATTTTGTGTTGTCTTTTTTCCGCCCGGTAGGTCTTTGCAACGTGCAATTCATTCATTGACAAACAAAGAAATAATGTTTTTTGAGCAATGAATCTTAAAGCATTGGATACATCAAATAATAAATTGCATGATTTCCTATGAAGTTTGCTTGATTAAATATCATATGCGTCATGTAAGCTCATTCATCATCATCATATCTTTTCGCGCCAATTAAATTAAATTAAATTAAAATAAAGAGGAAGCTACTACAGCATAAATATTGTGCTAAGTTTACCAATGATTATACGTATAGATAAATGAGCTTTACAACTGTTTTTTCTGGTTGCTACTCTATATCTTTTATGTATCCGCTTTGTGAGATACAATGATGTTAATCTTTTAAATACACAAAATATTTAGCAGCAGGCATGGTGAAAGTCAATGTTGCTTGATATAGCTATATATAATGCAATGGTTTAATACACAAGCAGAGAAGATACATGACAATTAATTAGTGAGTTGTATTGACATTTTATCATGTATTTGAATAAAATAAAATGATATGAATCAATTCAAGAAGTGTGCACTGTTTTCCTTTTGCACAAGTCCATTGTATATAATTGGTACTTGAATTAAAGGTGTCCTTGCCATAACACATGTGATTAATCAAGATCATACTGTACTACACAGAAGATAAGAGTTAAGTCTCCTGAGAAAAAATCTGAATTTTATGCTACAATTTAGTCTGGACACAATGTCACCTTGAATCGGTAAATTTTCTTTTTGTATCATCAACATCCGTAAAAACGAAAATAGTTTGCCAAATATTAAGATTTTTACAAATGCCAAGAGTTTTAAAGTTCACTTGCCCGCCATTACAAAGCATAAATATTGATTAAATGTTATGTAATTTTACTTAAAAATGAAGAAATACTCCACAAAAATCTCACTCAAGTTATAACATTGTGCAAAATAACGTTATTCACTGAGTCACAGGGATGAAGAATATTTATTTTCATTTAACTAAAATATATACTGTAATAGAAAAGCATAATAATTTTTTAAACCAAATTTTACACCCAGACAAGCGTGCATGTACTTCAAAATTCAAACAAATTTTAACCCACGTGAAAACCTCGAAACCGTTTCAAAACCAGCACTATACACACGCGTGTACGGGTGCAATCTTGCGTTTCTGTGTGTAAGAACTGATATCAATTTTTGCATCAGCGTTCCATGTATTTCAGTTCAATGATTTATTTCAACATATCCCTTATGAATATCTTCATTAGGGACGTTTAGACTTAAATCAAGTACGCTTTCTTTTAACATTTTATTTTCGTTGCCTGTAGAACTTGCATTAGCTTTCTTCTTGATATTTCCAATACTGAATCCTTTTCAGTTCTTGTCAATGGAAAGTGGATGAATTCGACCAGTTCAATGAAACGACCCAACTTCAAAAGCAAGTTTACAGTTAGCTAGATCGTCAATACTTAAGAGACAACTAAATTTCCCCCTTTTGTTTAATATCTCAAAACTTGTTGCTACAATACTTTAGCTCATTTTTTCTCTACTGTGAGAGTGGTAACAGAAATATGAATCACTCGCGTCGGCAACTTCCTTGTTACTAACTTATTAAACTCAGTGATCAAGCATAAAAAACTTTCGTAATAATCATGCACTAATATCCCTGAAAGCAAGCGTTTACTTAGAATAAAATCTTATTGACGATTGGCAATTGTTTTATGGTTTTTAGCAAATCATTAAAACTATTGTCCCTTCTACTTTGAAGAAATATTTGTGGCATCTGAAGTCTTCTCCCCAAATTGCTCCCCCTTTCTTCCAGCTCTACGCGTTTGCTGTTTGTAAAATTTTGTCAACGTAGCTACAGGGACAAGGAATAAGAGCTGAATCTTTGTAATCAATCGATTTCCTTTCAGGGAACTTTGTTTTAACTTTTTTAGTATCTCTTTAACTCCATCTTACCCAAGAAGCCCACTAACATTTAGCAAACGTCGTAGCTTTTCTTGATGTCCAGTAGAGTTGTTCTCCAACTACACGTTGTCTTTGATTTTGCCTTTCAGTTTTTCAAAGCAAATCATCACAAACTGAGCTAGGTTACGAACTTGTTCACGCTTAATATATGACTTTGCCGCAACCTCGCAAACATTATTTAAATCAATATCCTTCACGATCTCCCCATCAAAATTTACTCGTTTACATGAAGGTCCTGTACCTGCATCAGAGGCACCTGCAGAAGACGACTGTTTTAATAGATTACAGATTAAATTCAGATTAAAAAACACAAATCAATTAGCTATATGGACCACAAGCTAAACAACATTTTTCATATTTTTCTTTCATATTTTCATCATCAGCACTATTTTTTAAGGAAGAAAGACATGTTAAGTAATAAGCACTTAATGTGAAAACTGTTTTAATGTTTAAATCGTTTGTACGGTTCAACTTTAATTCGACCTTTAGGAATTTCCACGTGCATATATGGCGTATAGACGGTGTCATTTCTTACAACAGGAAAATTCGACACACTCGCATGTGAAATGTTGAAGTCCTTAATTATACCATATTTCTTTGGCGTTTCCTTTAGCAACATGTCATAAATCTTGTTCCAATTATCTCTATTGACTCTGGAGTATTTCCTGTGCTTTACATTTGCAGTAGCAACAGGAAGAATTTTCAGTATTTGTCCACGAAATATTATATCAGCGGCAAGAATCACAAATTTTTGACTTTCCCACCAACTCTCCTTTTCGTATATTAATCGATCGGGAAGTATGGATTTTATGGCGTCCTTGTGAAAAGCATTAAAAGAGGCGTCGAACTGTATTGAAACAGGTATTACTTCACGGAAAGGAAAAATTTATAATTATAATAACATACTGTCTTCCCAGATACTCTTGGACGTGGGCAGTAAAAAGGCACTCCAATTTCAGGCTCGTATTCCAAAAGCAAATACTCAAACACTTCCAATGACGTATTAGACTTACGATACCTCTTTTCAAAATCGGAATTTGAGAAATTGTATGATAGATCTCCATCCAAAAAAATGTAATAGAGGTAGGATTGTGAAGAATTCAATGCCAACTCGTACAGAATGTTTCTTCCAGAACTCCAAGTTGTACCAGGCCTAAAAATGTACCTAATGTTGTAACTAGGTGTGGAAAGTTGAGCTGTAGAACAACTGCTTTTCCAAGACAGCACAAGAACGTCATGCTCTGATTTATGTCCAAACATTTGTGGGTTAAGGAGATTGTCCAGTAAACAAGACTCTGTTTGTACTAAGTAGATAAAACGTTTAGTTTGGTGATTTGATTTGACTTGAATTTTTATACTGCTTGAATTGCTGCTCTTACACGTTTCCACGTAGCTCAATAAAGATTGAACATTTTCATGGAACGATTTCACAACATATGTGTTCTGTTTCCATTCACCAATTGTTAGACAAATACAAAGAATTGTGGTGAAAATGAGCCAAGGAAAAAGTTTCTTGAAGTTTTTTGAATTCATTCGTTTTCTCACTATTTTCCAGACAATGACCTTCTTAATTACTTCTGCAGGCTGTCAAAAGAAAAAGAAAGAAAAAAGCTTGAACGTCTGTATGTTGATCAATTGAGGAAATTCAATATACTCTAATGTTACGGAATTTTCAGTTCGCAGGTATTGTTAGAGTAACACTTGCTGTTAGATATTTTAAAGATAATTATATGCTTACGCAAGAAGTATATTAATTTGAAATACAATTTAACATTTTTTTTTTCATTTTACCACCCAGAATTTTAGGACTTAATATCTATTATAAGACACTTATTACTAATTACTCCATATTTTATGAATAGTTCTATATAACCTGCTGTTTACAGATCAACTTGTGAAGTAGAATACTACGTTTTCTTAGACGTAGTAAATGCTGCCCTTCTAAATCGGGTCAGAATGAGAACGCCCAAAATAAAATTTGCTGATCCACTGGCAAACCCCGCAGAAATGAACACATGGCTAAAAACTACTCAACAAAAAAATTCCAGGGAAGAAACAAGATTCATGGCATATTGGATAAATTTTTGTTATCCAACAGTTTCATTAATTTGGGTTAGTGACTCTCAAAACTTTATGCAAAGGAGCTATTTGTTTAAAAAATAAGTTAGCAAAATCTCATCCCATTTGTATCAGTGTTTGACGTGATGGTACGCTGTTGATATTAGATCCCAGATATGAAAATGCTTCAGTAATTTAGACTATTGTGTTTTTTTTTGCAATAAATATCTTTGAAATAAAAATCTTTTGAACACATATCCTACAGTGTGTGTGGTTCAATACGACTAAAAATGTATACATACTTTCAAGTTTTTCAGTCAATAAAGTCAGACATTCTTTCTTTTTTTTATTAGCTAATTTTGTGGGTCACCACTAGAAGAAACGGTAATAATCTTTTTTGACTAATGCACTTCGAGCATTAAAAGCGCAAGCCCTCTGTGGTTGTCCGGTAGCATGCTCCTCCTGAAAATTTTGATATTTAGATCGTTGAAAACGCAATTTCCCGCGTTTTTACGGCATAATTTGGAAAAGTTTGCTTGCGAAAAATGCTCGCAAGATCACACAACAGCGACTGCGTATCAGTTTTACCAAATTGTATTTTGCACATACTATATTTATAGCTAGCACTTCCCATTACATCAAGTTTTGCACAACCAATAAAAGTCAAGAAGACTAGCAAACAAAATGACTATTATCAGTAAAAATGGTAAAGGAAAATTTGTGAGAATTTTAATGGTGCCATCAATGTTTGCATATGTAATAGCATGATTTCGAGTGCAATTTGGGAAAAATATCCATGAGTGAGTTTTTCACATGTAAACAATCTACGAAGGCTTTAAACTATATTTCTCAATTATCAATATAGTTACATCTATGATTCTATGTCCATATTGTCAGCGTAAAGGTACTTAAAGCATTTCGAAACTATTAACATTCCAATGTGATATATTTTTGCATTTTGCTTGTATTGATTGTAAGTTATCATTTTGCGATATATTGACGATTCAATTTTCTGACTGATGCACTCGCATCAGTTGAATCAGTCTGGATCCACCACTGTTTCTTTAATAGTTGTTTGTCAACTTATTATTATTGCCCTTTCGTAAATCATGTCATAGGGAGCTTTATATATCAATTCCATTTGTCATACTTCATATCATAAGCTGTTTTTTTGTATTATATTACTTAATCCTTCGCATTTTTAGCTGGCTGATTATAACAGTTCTAGAAAAACACGCATATATGCTCTTAATTGATGTTTGTATGAGAATTTATAGTGTATTAAATACGATTACAATAAAATAATATAATAAAAGCAAGTGGTAAATTTGCATTATAGAGACTTTCCGAAAAAATGCGCACTTATACAAATATTAAGCTTCATCTATTTCATCGAAATTGTTGAAAATTATAGGCCTTGAAAACGTTTCACGCTGTGCAATTATCTCTAGCTTCGAAAATTGCGCACATTGCCTTCTTGTAATAAAATGCGCACGGAACGTATTCCATGCGCAAAGCAATTAGCCTTCCAAGCAATAAAAGGAGATTGATTATAGATACGCTTTAACTAAGCCTAAAAATTAGGGTTTTCTTACAGCAAAGATAGGATTTAATGGCATGCAAGGCAAAATAAAAACCAAGACCACGCCAGTACAAACTACATAAGTAATGAAATTTGAAATTAAACCAGGCTTACCTAAAGTCAAACTTGGATTGTAATTCTCCTAGATGGAAGGCAACGTCGATCGAAACTGTGACACAGTATAAGGTCAAACAGTAAGGCCACTCATGGGATAAAGAAGTGTCCACTTGGTCCCAGATCTTTTTGCGCGGCCACTTAATCAGCAGCCAGTAAACAACAAGCAATTGATATAAAAGTATAATGTAATTTCTCGCAGAATTGAACATTTTCTTTCACGAAGAACACTATTTTTTACCAAATCGGCGTATTGTTGAAAGGAATTTTTGTGCAACTCTGACAGCTACATTCCAGTAACCCAACAAAGTTGACCTTTTTCGTCAACGAAAACGCATACTATTGGCTAGTAATATCAGACTTTGTACTCAAACATGGCGGAGTGGCAAGAGGTGTTGATAAATCTGATGCGAGGAAAACCAATTTTGTATGATGAAAGTCACCCGGATTATAAGGACTCGAGCAACAAGAAAATAAATCACTGGCAAGATGTTTTGGATGAATTCAATGAAATTACGGACTTGGGATAGTGGGATAGTGAGTATTATTGATAGTCCGCCGACAAACTTTTTATGTCAAATCATTTATTTCCATTATTTTTTAAACATTTTACAGTTGACAATATCATGAAAAAGTTGGCAAATCTGCGTGACTCATTCATGCAGTGTAAAAGGCAGTACGATCTTAAAAGAGCTAGTGGTGTTGCTACCACTAACGAGCCGAATTGGAAATGGTGGCGACACTTTTATTGGTATTTGAAAAAGCAGTAACTTTTTCTTAAGAAGTAATCTTTTTCTTTTAGAGATCGCCATTTTTTCTAATCCGTCAAAAACGCCGATTGCTTATTGGCCAAAAAAGTTTTGGCTTTGCAAACATGCTTGTAACTTTTCGTCAAGTCTGGCATGCATTTCGTGCACGAATTTCCGTTTCGTTTTCGTTTTCGACAATATAGACGATAGTGTGGCCCAGGCTTAACACATTCTTATCCCGAGAAGCAAGTTTCTCAAGTAATCAAGTGGAAAGTTTTTAAATATTTGAAAAGAGATAGAAACATTCTCTAATTTTGCCAGGAGATGCTTTCCGACGCACGAACTTTGCAAAACATCGAAAAGTTGGCTATGAAAACATCTTCCATTTTTGTGACAAAATCCAGTAATGGCTCTGAGGACACGTGCAAACCACCAAATATTGTCTTATCAGTTTTGTATGCCTTGAAAAAACAATTTTCTATTATCATCAAGTGATGTGGATATTAGTGTATTCTTACACTGTTGACATGAATGTCTTTTCGTCTTTGAAGATGGTATTCACCTTTATAAATTTAGACGACTTTAATGGAGTTTGTCCTAAATGTGGAAAAGATGACCTTCATCTAGAGAGCGATAATTCATTCAGTAGGGAGGCTTTTCCTAGCGTTGCCCGAAAAATAATTGCAGAAAAATTTTTTTAATTCATAAGAACAGCTGGTTTGATAATAGAAGAAATTTTGAAGCTCGCGCATCTGTAGGCTTACAAATACTAACAAGAACTAGTAAAACACGAACTAAAAATTGGAAGTGACCACGCTAGTCGACTGGTACAACTTCGCCGGAGAAGTCTGCGCTGAAATACTACACTATACTTTTTTCCAGGTTGTTAAAGACCGTTCATATGCAATTTCATACCAATAATTAAAGAACACGTACTACTAGGTACAAAAATTTTTTCTAATGGCTGGAAGGCGTATGACTGCCTAGAAAAAGAATGCGATATAAATCAAACTGTCAATCACAGAATTGAATTCAAAAACTCTGACACTGGGGCATGCACCATCACCATTGAATCAACATGGAAAGCTGTGAAAAAGTCACTCTCAAAAAAAGGAAGAAGAAAAAATGCATCCGACGATAATTCTTCGAATTTCTACAAATGGTCCGAACTATTTATTCTCCTTCACTAACAAATGCCCATCAACCAAATCTAAACAATGACCCTATCCCTAACCTTGAACATATACCTCACCTTAACCCTAACACTAACTCTAGTCCCTCACCTTAATGATACACTCCGTTTGACTTCTTTTTACTAAAAACATGATTTGTTAACTATCAAGTGTTATTAAATCAATCAAAAACTGTATTTTGAACTTTCTTATGTGTATCACAAATCAAACTTGTCATTAATATTAGTTTTCCCGCGAAAATGACAACACGAGGCCGCACTCCACATGTAAACGCCTTAAACGGCGTAAGCAAGAGATCAAAAAGAAAGAGAGGGACTACTGCAGTTTAGCCGATTCAAAGGCTAGAACGCAAAAAAGTTTCTCTGGGCCTGGTGGATTTGCTTTTTCTGAAACCAAACTACATGTATCCTGTGAGGCCATTGGTGAGTGATGCCGCGAGGATTTCATCTCTAAAATACGTTTCTTGTTTTTAGGCATACACAAGTTTTGCCACATGACGTTTTAGTTAACATTGCTAAGTCTGCAGTTATTACTAATTGCAACATAGTGCGCAAAAACGTACTTGAGCATCACAGAGAAATCCAAGATTTAGCTAAAGATAAAAGCGAGCTTTCAAATCTGTGGTTATTACATTTATTCAGCGTTACAGTAATGCAAATTAGGCTACATGTTGTCAACTTGAATTTTTAAAGAACAAAATTAAAACTAAATTTACATGTTTGCATGCGAGACAGTCGTAAGTGGCAGGTTGCAAACAAAAAGTCGAGGTTCTTGTTGGAGCTGCTTTTTTTTGAGACAGTGGACGCTAAACCTCTAAATATACACGTGATAGAACTTACAAAAAAGACAAAAAAAATTAAATTTTACGTATTTATATTAAGTATACGGTTTATCACTGAAAATTGTCGACGACTGTATGAAAACAAAAAACGTTGTTATGAATTGGTTTTTTTTTATATATTAAGGATGTATTACAACCTCCATATCAACAATGAAAGTTTGTAATTCAGCACTGTTAATATTTCTGGACCAATAACGCCCTTCAAGTTGAGTTCTTACTAAACATTTGTTTTCTAGCTACATGTTGTATCTGAGTAATTCTTGAATGCTTAACACTTGGTGATACTGTGGAACTATGTTTTCTTTAAAGAATCATTGTCAACCACAATGCAACGCGCGCTCGAATTATCTTCTTGGTTGAATAAATGCACAAACATTGTATCAGTTTGTAATCCGTGGATATTCTGTGCATCTTTTTTAGATGTATTAAAATTTGTGTCGTTTTTGGATCAAAAAAGCATTTTCAGTAGTTTGCTAGTGATATTTTTCATAAACGTATCTGTTTGCGCGGGCAAATAACTACTCAAAACTATAGCAAGCTTAACAGTTGAAAATAGGCTTAAAAGAGGAAGACCAATTGTTGATATTCAAATAAATACTTGGTATTTAGAATCACGCACTTTAATCTGTTGTCGAAGTTGCACGAAGAGTCTAAGACAAAGATCATCGTGTGATTAAATAAGTTGTCATATTTAGCACGAATATACACAAACAAGAGGCGCGCGTTGCTTTGTTGTTAATTTTGCTTTCTTTATGATTTACTTACATCCATCCACGATGCATTTATGTGTATCGAACAAAGATATACAATTTTTGTCAAACAGTGTAAAGAAATTCCATGGTAGCTATCACCTGATCTAATTTTTACTAAAACTAAACCAGTGATGATTAAGGTAAACCGAGGCTTTCAACAGCACTACAATAGATGTAAATGCATAAGATGAAGACAATTTTACAAAAAGGTCTATGGTAATTATAGATAGAGACAAAAACGTGCACCATCTATATTAAAAACTTAAATTGAAAAACAACTTTTATGTTAGAAATGTCTTATAAAACCTAAACTACATAATCAATAAAACGTAAATATATCATCTAAGAACTTGGTGTGTTGTGTTGCACCATGGTACAAGCAAAATTACCCGATGATATGGTGAAGCATTATATACATGTAAAAGAGGAGGGTTATATCATGTAGTGTGTAATTTTACGATCGGCACAACACACAAAGTATAATGAGTCAAATAATGCAAACTGCTCATTAAACAACCGTTCCTCTACAACAAAGACTGATGGTAGTTGAAAACTTCTACACAACAGTGCAATAAATAGAAGTTAGACACCACCTTGGATAAATATATACTACATTAAACGTATATAGATTGCTACTCAAAATATTACATCACTTCTCTTGATAATGGTTACAATATTTTTTCGCGTTTTCATTCGTATTCTTCAACTTTACGATAGATGCGTAGAAGAACAAAATCGCTCAGCAACGTAATAAGCTGTAACAATAAAATAAAGTAGGTAAATCTAAAATTTCCGACAACTTGTAATAATTTGAGTCAGGAAGTGTTAAATCTTTATACGCAGCTACGATGCCTAATTCATTGCTTTCTCTACTAATTCAAGACATCGTGTCCAGCTTAAAGCATATCAAAATCGTGGTGCCAGATTAGTTTTTAATTTGAAAAACATAAAAATTCAATTTGATCGCGGTAAAATCAGTATAGTTATAATTCGAAAGAAAAACAGATCGTATTTTTTAAAAATGGTTGTTACGAACCTGAACAACAGCAATAATGAACGCCGTTCCACCAATGAGGTAGAAGTTATCAAGAACCTCCCGTTTTATTACTGGAAAACAGGCTTGCTGAAATTAAAATAAAAAAGTTTGTCTACATTCAGAAAATATCTCTTACTGAACTTACGGACTGATAATTCATTTGACCAAGATCATATTGTGACACACACGTTTGTAGCTATATTTTACTGAGTGCCGAATCAATTGAATAAATTGTCTTGTGTTCATGTAAAAGGCAGTTCTTGTACCTAAGAGCTTGCTCTTTTAAAGAAAAAATGCTATTTGTCATGGAATAAAGCGATTCAAAAGTAATACAATACAACGAGAGAAGGAGGGTGAAATATTTCGGTCTTTTAAAAGAAATATGAGCATAATGAGGTATGGTTGGAGTTACAAGCTTTTTGTGTATGGTTGGAAAGCGACATACTCGATAACTCGAAAAAAGATATGGTGAGAGAAATATAAATGTGTGTTTAACATGTGGCCGCTGGTGTATGTTACGTATTATCATGTTCAGACTTTGCATTGCCAGATATGTAATGTTCTACGTACATTATTCTGCATTAATTTAAATATACTTAAGATTCAATCGGAGTCAGGTTACTAGTTACGGGGCCTGTACGCTAAGTCAAGTTGTGAGTCTTTAAATGATATGTATTCTTCCACTATGTTCAATCTCTTGACGACGTTTGCGTTCCACACGCTCCTTTGCTTTTACATTTACTGGCTTGAGTTTGTAACCCATAGTGCAAATTAACAATGGGGAAAAAATTTAAGTTCATAATATATAATCACCGGTATGGTCAGGGAGCTGGGGAAAATCCATTACTTCATGAGTTCTAAGCAGTTAAACAGTACGTACGGTTTCCAACAGCATAATTGTTCGAATTTAAGCATATTAAGCCAGTTCAGATTAGCAAAAACTACACCAATGCACTCATTACGTATGTCTAAAGGTCTTGGTCTGTATCCTAAGCCTACCTAGCCTACTGAATAATACGATAAAAATGGCTTTTCTCCAAACTATTACAGTTGTCTGAATAATTTCAATTGCTTAAAAGTGATCGATAATCAATAGAAATTCTCATGTTCAATACATGAACAGAAGATCACAATAAAACATACTCGTGCAAAAGCGTCGTCTCTATCACCACCACACGCTTTAGGACCGCCGGGGGGTGCTCGGTTGTTTTTCAAGAAATCTAGTGATTCCTGGACACCACAGCATTTAAACTAAAATAGATAGATAAACATTACTTATTCATCAAGTCCAAAACTTTTAATTACACGTTTAAATTATTTGACCCTTGTGGACGTAAGATGTGCTAAATTTTTTGATAGCACGTGACATTTGAATCACAATTTAAATGACAATAGTAAGTTACAGTACAAAATTTAGCTGACGTCTGCATGTGGAGTGTTAAATATGAAATTAAGACATTTCGCTAACACTAAAATAGCTCGTTCTCGTGTATTTGCAGGTAACTGATAATAATATTTCCATTCGAAACAATTTCACGATTGATACAAGTACAAGCAAGAGTCGATAGGCAATTTCCATTGTGGATCACAGGTTTTACGCAAATAATGTTGGCTGTCCCAAAAGACACCAAAAGATATTTACCATCATGTAAAAGAACTAGACCTTCCACATGAAAATTAATAAAGCGTGCGTACATATAGTAGTCCATGACAACGGCAACGAGTGTCTCGTTCGCAGGGAGGTGCACAGTGTTTCCATTTGATTAGCTTAAGAACTTCAGATGTTTGTTGATGTCCATCATCTAGGTTAGTTGAGTCCTGAGGACTGTTGGTGCTGATGTTGACTGAACTTTCGACAACCTTAGCAGTAGTCATCTTCGTACTTTTCTTTGAAAATTACTACCATCGAGGTTGTCAAAACTTCACTCAGCAACAACACCAACAGTCCTTCTCAGGACTCAACTAACGAGGACGATCTACATATACAAACATCTGACTAACGATACTCCCGGGTTCAAACTATTCACTTTATTAAAAACTTGAATCATGAAGAATTTCACCGAACGCCAAAAATTGTGTAATGATTTTGTGCTTACAAATGTTTCATAAATATATATTCTTACCCTTCTTTGAAACAAATCCCAGGCCTTAGTGACGTGCTCGTAAGATGGATAAAAATATTGGTTTTGATAAGCATTTATCATGCACGCTTGGTACCTGTCTTCGATCTGAAATAACAAGAAAAAATACATCAGTGATATACACAGACTACAAACATTACAGAAATAATACATCATGCAGTGACATACGCAGATATACACATTACACAAATAATAGCTTTATGTTTGTTTGCAAACCGAAGACCTTCGGGAGAATTCGAGAGCAGATCAGTGCAAGAATATTCAACCTGTTTCTTCAAACTTACATGATCTCTTCTTGCAAACACATATATCCCTGCCGTCACCTCACCAATGAACAACATTATCAGTGTGAAAATAAACTAAACAAATGTAAAACAGTTTAACAAATAACTAAATAAACTTATTTTGCAAATAACTAGTTGATAATAGCTTCGTATAATCGATTGTAATCATCATAATCTTTGGTTTTACTTGATTCATAGCAGTGGAGAATGTCCGTCACGCGCGAGATAGTCACCGATCAATGATCATGCGTTACCAATTTTTATGTATAGTCAAATGTATAGTCTCAATGGTCACAACCAGTGCTGTAGAACTAAATTTATCAGATGGGGGGGCTCTCTTGACGAAGCTGAAGCCATGAAATTTTTGAAAAATTACCCATTTCAAAGGTAGAAGGGGGTCTCCTCTCCCAAGCGCCGCCCCCCCCCCCTTACTTCTACAGCACTGGTCACAACTGTCTTTGAAAAGTTATAGTTAACGGGCAGTCAATATACCACTATACATGCATGTAGATCCCGCGTGATCAGTGACCATCGCGCGCGGAACAGATATTGCCCACAGTTTTGATTCTATGAATCATCAATCAAGGGGAAATAATGTCAACATAAATCGATTATGTACATGAAAAAAAGCAAACTGATTTCTAGGCTGACTATGCTGAGACCTCATTGCAAAACTCCATGTCTTTACCGAGAAATATCTGACAGATGTATTTTTTTACAGAGTCTACAGACCGAGCCAGGAGTGCAAAAACACACATAAATAGTTTTGACAGCGGACGAAAAAAGTCAATTTGCCGACGAGACAGGATTTAAGTCAGTGTACGTAAACTGACGGTAGTAGCTGCAAAGTTATAATACTACCAAACTGGCTTGTTGACTGTCAGTGCAAAAGTTTGAATCAAACAATCATGGGTTACTTGAGGGCCAACCTTAAATCTTACAAGCTAATATCTGGAGATATTATAAATACAAGTGTCTTTGATAACGTGTTGAGTTTGATAATAACTTTTAAATAGAAGGTAAGCCTGTGGATACTGATGTTAACACGTACATTCAACTACCTAAAGCACACATGACTCTTTCACTAACTTCTAAAACAAACGTAACAACTGCATTTACCATTGGCATAACATCAACGTTGGGGCCCAAGTTTGACTGCAAACCATGGTTAGAAGAAAATAAAATTTGTAATGCTAGGCTAATCGGCCCTCCTATTGATTCTTAGCTAATTATTAAAGAAAAAGTGAATCATTTTAGGTTGTTCTATTATTATTATAATGTTAATAATGACTATTCAGGATTCTGAATTCTGGATGATTTTCATTAGCTATTTTGTGAAGTGTATATTTTCTTTAAGCTATAAATTTTAGTTTCAAATCTTTTGAAGCAATGAAAATAAAATAAGAACATGTTTGAAATCTTAGCCCAAACATGTTCTTATAGAGAGGGCATGAATTAGAAATTTTATCCTAACAGGTTCTTAAAAGGCAGGTTCTCATGCACAGGATTTTGCTGTATGTTTCGCTGTCATATGAGAAGTTAACACACTTACCATCATTAGAAGTTTGGTGTTTTTCGTGCATATGGCAATGTAAGATATAACAACTGCAATAACAAGTACAGAACCAAAACCAAGCAGAAATCCAGCAGCAACAAACCACTCGTTGTCACCACATAAATCAGCATAACTTCCTCGATAGGTGTTCAAAAATATACCAAGAGCCAGTGCTGCCAATGCTAGCAACTAACAACAAAATTGTACAAGTGTAGATTTATCAAATTTGACAAAAAGGCAAGGCAAAACAATAATTTTTTACAGTTAATGACTTTTATATCCTGGGTTTGTAAATTCTATGTAGCAAATACATCTGACACATGACACATAAGGTACGTAATCGTCTTCTTACCAAAATGAGACTGTTGAAAATAATGGTGAGCACCAAAATGACTTTATCAAAACGAGTAAATTGGTAAGACTTACCAAATCTAAAACAAAAAAACAATAACCTGAAACAAAGGAGTTCCCAAATACTAATGGCACACATATACGTAGAAACTGCTTGATTTTTGTGTTCTCAAAATTTCGACACAATCCACTAACAGTTACAAATTATGTTGTTATCCGTTATAACAGTCTGGCACAGCATTGTCTTAGATTTCAAATTACAATAAAAAAACTAGCCCAATTAAATTATTAAAATGACATTCTGTCATTATATTTCTGACAAGGCAAAAAGAGAAATGGAATTCGAGTGTCTTTGTCCTGCTAATATAGAAACATTTGTGTGTACATTACATTGATTTCTCATGCAAGTCTCAGATAAAGAACAATGCACACCTTGTTCTGCCTGGAATCATCATCATTTTTTTAGAACTGGAAGGAATGAAAACTTTAGTATTAGCAGGTTGAGTTGTGGCACCATTTTGATTTTGTAGCGGTTGAAGCTCCATGAACCTAGAGAAGAAAAACATTTACAGTGACCACATTTCAATCTTGGGAGTGATTTTGAAGTTCAAACACTACACTATACATAGGCAAGAAAATTTTCTTTCATAAGTAGCTATAGCTCCTTTTTTTTGTAATTATAGTAATCTGATGTAAACAGGGGGGAGTCAATGAATTTAGTATACATTTATTCTCTCATTCTTTTAACATTACCTAAATGTCATTCACGTGTAGAATATAATATCAAAGTGACTGACAAACAAGTGATGTCAGGAAAAATTTCGTAGCAAATATTTCACTCATTGTAATTTAGAAACCACTAATCTCACATATTTTAGTGGTCATCTATTTTTTTGAGAAACGTCGGCTCAAGCAACTTGTGATCATAAAACAAATTTCACTTCTTTTGATATGTATGGCCGGTATGGCGTTGTGAGTTTGCAATGATGACTCTTTACATCTTGTACATTAAATAAAATAGCTAAGACTTCTCCTGGACAAACATTACGATACTAATGAAACAACATACGTAGTTGAATTTTTGTTTTGGGCATTTTCACTGTTGCTTCTCAAAATAACGTCCCATTTAATAGCTATGACTTTGGACGCAAAACATACACAACACACAATATAAAATCAATGAGATACTTAACTATAATAGTTGTCAAATAAAAGTCTTTGCGAAGAAATTAACGTACATCAACCGATTCAAAGTTAAACTGTGAGCGAATTTGTTATTCATCATAGAAATTGCGACATTTTAGATATAATAGTGACACAAAGTGGAACAAACCTTGTTAATAGAAGCCAAAACTTAGATTTTGATTTTATTTTCTTGACCTTTTCTTTTCAAACACTTCTGTCAAGAGGGCTGCGTTCGTACTTTGAATTCTTAACACAAATATGCAATTATTACTAATTTGCCTTGCAAATATATGCTAAGTATGCGGATGCCAGAATCCCACGCTCAATATAAACAATCATTCCCGACGGGGGGTATCTTTGGTAGATATGTGATTTGGAAACGCGGATAGAAAATGAATTTTTTATAATATCTGAATAAGTATGTATTAAAAAGACAGTTAATCTTTGCTTTGAAAAATTTTGGAAGGCCGTCGTGGAAGCAGTGAATGCAAAATGTGGCAACTTGCAAGAGGTACTTCGACATCCATTTCATCATATAAGATTACTAAAGAATTATTTTAGACTTGATCACACATTAGAAGATGGTGTATAGCCTATAAATATTGCATACATTCAACGAGCCTTTTGTTTAGAAATAACGCATGCACTGTACTATTTTATGGCTTAAACTGAATGATGTTGCTATTACAATATTGTCACCTTACAATATTGGACCTTAGGCAACACTTATTTGCGACACATTCCACAATACGAATATATGAAAAAAAACCAGAAGAATTCTTATCCAAAACGTTTTATTGAAGAAAGTCTCAAAAACATCAACAACAATGACCAAACCCAACACCACTGAGACACAATCTTCCACTCAATTTAAAATATTTAAACCTTCAAGTGGCGAATTCCCCCCGTTGCTTTTCATTTCGTTTGCTAATTGTTTCAGTCAGCGAGCGGTAAAGAACGCTAGTTATTCCAACGCACAACCAGACATTTGTTCCAACGTACACCAGACAGCTCTTCCTAAATGTGAAAAAAATTTTTTTATTATCTTTAATACGAACAACTGTTGTTTGTTTCGAACTTTCCATCCGATAAAGGACTGCGGTTAAAGTTTTTTGCCTTTCGGTAATTTTTCCAGTACGTACATTAACTACATTACGTACATTAATCACCCTAATAGCCAATCATAGTCGTTCATCCCATGAATTACTAATGTAAGGCTCATCTGGCTCATCCGGTTGTAGTAGATCTTACATTTTACAAACCAGTACAAACCAGTATATATACATTTATATATATTAGACTACTTCACTGTCAAAGGTCTTTGCATTTACAAAAATGTTTTCCCAGATTCGTGAAAACCACCTCGGTTATAGATGACACATACAGACATTAACTATATTCCCAATTAATATTAATAATAAAATTAATTAACTATTCATCCTCTTGCTTTAAAATCATCGACACTGCAGATACTACATTCGCAATCAAAATCAAAGAAGCACTTCACATCAAAAAAACTAACCCTAACCTCAACGTTTTTGTTTTTCGTATATAACACTATATTCAGCCTGTAAATACACACATCAATAATTCTAACCACTATATCACTGTCATATTTATATATAATAATTTACTCATAATTGTATAAATTGTATCACTGTATCATATTACTCTTATATATAGTTATCACATACATAATACCCTTTATTAAACTGAAGGTGGCATCATGAGATGTTGAAACATGTTGATTTTAAAAAAACTTGTTTTTATTAATTAAATGCGATTACATAATGGTTTCAAGTGTCAAGATGGCCTGATTCAAACACTTGGGAGTGTTGCTCGGAGTAAGAAAAGCGGTGCAAAACTCGCGCTTTCCTTAACTCTTGCTTAATTCTGCGTGTTTAAATTAAGTGACTCACACAGGGAAACCATTAAGTAAATATTTAATACAAGTTCTACACTATGCTTAACCTTTACAACACAATTTTCCCAGATCTACACAATTAATTGTCACTGTTTTGAAACTGGTTTCTTTGTAATCACTCTCCGTTCCTGCTAGTTTCCTCTCAGTATTTGTAGCAACGTTTTCTGCCTTCCTTGTCATATAATGATGTTTATATAAAAAAACAATTAAAAACAATGGAAAAGTCGCTACACCTATTTAATCAGTTCTCCTGCGTATGAGATAAAATTTTAAATCACCCGGTATCCTGCATGTTTTCATCCATGAAACTTTCGTTTCAATTGTTTATTTCAAATTGAAGCCAGCAACAATTCAAAAATCGACGTTAGAGAGCAGGTGGCTACTTAGGTGGCTGCATGTCGTTTGCTGATGGCCACTGGTGTAATCGTGTTACATCACAAACTAAATCCTGTGTTACACAAAGACTTCCTGCATTGTATCAAGCATGTTTGAACTTTTCTTATACTTTACGATTCTTGATCAAAGAAAGCTGTTGACGAGTGTTTGAAAGAATACTGCACGTATTTTCTGGCTCTCTTAAAAAGTTAGTACACCACAGGTACAAGTTCTCAATGCAATAACACAAATGATGAAAAAGCTGCGCTTTTTGATCTCAAACAAATATATATCAGCTGCGTTTTCGAGCAATGAAATTATTTTTTGCTTGAAACGTGCATCGGTATGAAAACACGATAAGAATCGTATAACTATTTGATTTGTTTGTATTTGTGTACATATATTAATTGTAGAAACAGTTTTTCAACAAAATCTAGATTTCCAAGTTACCGCTACGATGTTCACTTTTTACCGTAGCGTTGATTTCATGCGACAGATATTCAAATAATCAATGTTACCTCTGAAGGACAATATGGTTTGCCGCAAGAAATCGTTTGAATGGTGACCCTACTGCAAATCAGTTGTAAATTCAACCCGATTATTTAGCTTTGCTGTGTAAATTTTTGTGCGTTCGCTCACTGTGAAAACAATTCGCTACGTCCTGCCGGTGCTGGCAATCAAAGAACGTTGTTGAATCATGCAAGATCTTATTTACTTGAGGAACAGATCGAGGATTTTATCAAGTAAATTGCGCTATTTGAAAATGATATAGCACAAGTTCATGAAACAAGGCTGAATGAACATTCCTTGCACCCAGCTCTGAATTCACCTCTAACTCCATCAGTTTTATGAATTTTGCAGGATTATTTCAAAATGATCGTTTTCTCAAGACTAAGAGCGTTAGCCCTTGAGTAGTATGGAGACTGCCAGTTCTGGCGCAACCCCACTCTGGGAGGCTGCGTACATAAATCTGAGCGCCCCAGCCCTAGTTGCCAGTTCTGGCGCAACCCCAGTTTGGGAGGCTGCGTACATAAATCTGAGCGCCCCAGCCCTAGTTCGTTTACTCATTACTTCGTACTGTGTATACATGGGTCCCGACAAAAATCGCACCGGTTCTGGCGCACCTCACACTTTGAGAAGGAGTATGCACAAATCTAAGCGCCCAGCCCTAGTTCGCACACATAGTAAGCACATAGTAAGCACTTAGTAAGCACCTATATCGGCACAAAAATCACAAGACAGCGAAGGCCAAACCCTGGACAACGGCAGGAGCCAAAGACGGCCGGCCCACCCCCAGTGCCCGCACGACCGGCCATCGGGGTCTTAGTTCTGATGTGATAGTTAGTACTTGTTGAGAGTATTCCCTCGAGGACCCAGTCCAACATGCGGAGGTGGGCATCTACTCGCTCCCTCGCAAGCACAACTTGCCGTTACAGTTCCTCGGGAGCTGTAACGGCAAGTTGTGCTTGCGAGGGAGCGAGTATTATGGTGCGGTATAATTATGCGGTATTTGTATGCGCCTGGCGAACTAGAGGGTGGCGAACGGCGTAGGGCATCCGATCCTATCTGGAGTGTGACCTCCCACCAGGTCGAGCGGGCTGTGGTTGAGTGCGGGAAGCCCGTGCTGTATTATTTGAGCGATGGGCCCAAGCGCGCGTTTATGCGCGAGGAGCTCCAAGTGCTTAGACGATGGGGTCCTGTCACGCTTTTTATGAAAACTCCTTTCACTACCAGGTACTACATTGCGCTTAGCTGTGGAGCAGCTCTTCTACTGTAAACATCACAGCATAATTACGCATTTATTTATTCGCCTGCGGCACCGGCTTCCCTATGCCCGTATGCTAGGGTAGAGATCCCATCGGCCGCGCTCCAGCGCTTCTTGTCCAGCGGGTTCAACGATGTCTTGTTGACGTGCTCGCCGAAGATCTGATAGCAAAGCGCGCCGAAGATCTGAAGCAGAGCGCTTCCGCCACAGCATATCCATACCGTGGCGGAAGCGCTTTGCTTCAAAGAGCGCCTCTTTGTACTGGGCATACACTGATATGCTTTTTCACGACGGCCTCTTTAACACCCTTGGCTTTGCGCTCCTCCTGACCATCGGCTTTGAGGAAAGAGTTCATCTTGGGCCTGAGCCCACAAACTCAGCGATAGGAGCCCTAGCGCACTCGTCCTTTATTTTCCCCAGCACCATCTTGTTGGCTGTGCTGAAAAGCGGATGGTTTTTGGGATAGTTGCTGGTGTCGTACTGATCGGCGTTGCGCCTCATGTCGGCGTACACGTCCTCAGTCTGGATCTCCAGCACAAGACTGTCGGTGTCGGTGTAGAGGAGCTCTGCTGACGACCCGCACTGCACCTTGAGATGGTTGTAGTACCAATCGTACATCAGATGCTTCGAGAGGACTGCCTGGTGAAGCCGTGAAGGCAACGCTCACAGAAGTGCAGCCGGTGGCCATTCTTCGATTCCTGGCTGAGAAGGCGGTTGAATTCCTTGATCCAGGCGTAGTGGTATTTCTCGGGGTTTTTCGAATCCGAGACGAGGAAGAGATTCACAGTCTTGTGAGCTCTCTCTACTTTGCTTAGACGGCAACGAACGACGCTCTCTTCCCAACCATACAGGTTGATAGCAAGGTCGTTATGACGCTCTACTCGTTCGAGCTGGGAGAGTGGTGTGGGTGCGCTCACTCCCGCAATGTCAAGGCCGCCTTCAGTGGGAAACTTTCCCGGCCATTGCGGGTCTTTAGCTGCAGGAAACAGCGCAGCCCTTAAAGACCAGCGGAGGCTGTCATCGTCTTGGTTTTTCACGTTGATGATCGCCTTCTTATTCTTGGCCGCGGTGGGGAGAGGAAGGTATGAGCCTCCCCGTAAAGGCTGGTAGTGAGCGATGTAAAGCCAAAGTGTTTTAACACGATCCACTGTCCACCCAGACCCTTCCCGAGTGAACTTTTCCAATCTCTCCAGGATTGTTGGGAAGGCTTCATGTAGGGCTTGCAGAATCTCATGCGCCTGTAGCAGTGTGATCTGCTTTGTCCGGAACACTGGTGCTTGAAGCACTTCAGTACCATTTGCTTCATCCTTCCGAAGCTCAACCTCTACAGCCAACTGGAACTTAACTCCTCGTAGTGATAGTAGCTCCTCGATGAGTTTGCGTGTGATGTAAAGCTGAGCGCTTTCAAGGAAAGCCATCAAGTCGCGTTCGGAGTGGTGTCACTTCGGCACCTGCATTTTTCACGCTCTCAGATGATAGCTGAAGGCCTTCGTTTCATTCCACTTAAGTTCCGTAGGTGGTGTGGGAGGAGCCCTTGTGAGGCGTCGTGGCTTAAATTTAGCCAGAAGCTTATCGATGTGTGCGTCCATCTCATCATCAGTAGGCTCGGCGGGCCTGCGCTTGCGCAGTTTGAGGATAGGCCTGCACTTTCGTGGTTTGGGGATAGGGCTGCGCTTTTGTGGTTTGGGGATAGGCGGAGTGACATTTCTTGGCGTGGACGTTTGAAGAGCCTCAAGAGAGTCGTGCAGCGCGTCTCCGCTGATCACACCTTGTTTATATAATTGTATAAGATCCTTAACAACAACATCCATATAAAGTGTCGCAAATTTTTGTACTATACCCTACGCGAGATAAATCTCTATATCAAAATAAAATCAAAATGTCGAAGTTAATTCGGCGAGTACTCTAGCAAATCTCTTTCTTGCTTGTTTCTGTTTATAAACGAAGATATGATGCACCCTATTCGAACCGCAGGCTTGACAAGGGATAGTTTCCGCCTAGTTGGCGCTTAGATTTATGAACGCAGCCTCCCGGCCCGGGGTCGTGCCAAAACTGGCAACTAGGGCTGGGGCGATCAGATTTATGTGCGCAGAATCCCAGCCCGGGGTCGCGCCAAAACTGGCAACTAGGGCCGGGGCGATCAGATTTATGTACGCAGACTCCCAGACTGGGGTTGCGCCAAAACTGGCAGTCTCTATACTACTCCTTGCTCGTTACATTAATTTCACATCAATAATATTGGTGGTTTCCATTGAAATATGATGTCTTTGCATGCGTAGGTGACCACAGTAATCTATTCACAAAATGTAAATATTCGAGCTGGCTTTTCCACGACATCTATTTTACGTAGATTTGTAAAAACACTGCTTACGAGATTCAAAGACTTAACTAAATAGCGGACCAGATAACAAAAAACTTGGAACATGCTTGTTGCTGGTTGATTCTGGACTTGTCTTTAATTTTATAATTTTTTATCACCAGTCCCATTTTCATCCAAATAATGTTGATTTATAGTTGTTCATGATGAAAATGAAGATGGGGGTGTGAAAAAAGTGATCCCTGTTGAAGCCAGTGAAGCTAGATATTAATTCCTGGCAACAAATGAGAAGTCTCATCTCATTGTAGAAAGCAGCTCAAAAAGATAACCTTTTAATGCATGTCATTTTTTTAGATGGAAAGAAGCATTCTTTCAGGTCTACAAATCGAAGCAATATTTGGTGATCAGCAGTTTCAGCACAGCGATATCATTCCTTTCTCCAAGGTGCTTCGCCTTATATATCATCATGCATCATATGCGTCATGAAAGCATAACTACAACACTTGACATAAAAAAAATTTTAGTTAGCGTTGACAGTATTATTGTGTGCAACAAAGATTCTAACTTTTTTGCAGAATGAAGAATGTGCCATGAAGAAAATTAGAAGAAAGCTCAAAAATAAGGAAAGCATAAACATAATTAATAACTTATCAACAAAGTTTAAGTTCAGCACGAGAAAATATTTCCTGAGTTTGGTTTCTATTTATTCAAGCTTATGTAAAGCTTCATTTCTCGTAATTTTTAATTTTTTTCACTGTTTCTGTTGTTGCTACTTTTGAGGTTTATATCTTTTCTTCCAAATCTAACATTCAAGTGATATATTTTTCAAGGATAAAAACTCAAAAATAGAGGGCTAATTTATTACTGTACGACATATTAAGTTTTTATTACCTAATTTCCTATATCTTAATGATGTGCAAGATGAGTTTTTCATTATGCAAGATTACTGTAAAAATAAGTCATGTTGGGACTTCTTACCAATAGAAAAACACTTCTTATTAAACACATTAACAATTCCAAGCCATTCTTGCAATGCAGATATTGTTTTGTTCAATTACTACTGGGGAAAAAATTGAATAAATTTTCGAAAAAACGAAAATTCTAAAAAAATTTCATGGTAGGAACAAGGACTGGTCTCGCCACTGGTTAACGCCACTTCATTTCAAAAAAAAGTACATTCATAGCAATGTTTATTTGAATAAAAATCTTATTCTAACATTTATATATGAAGTTTCTGCATAATTTAACAATAACTATGCCTCATATTATTTTTGTACCATTTCAAATTGCAAATAAAGATTAGAAACGTAAAACAAAGTGCTGCTTTTCTACTGCAAAAATTCATACGTACATATTGTGATTGAATTATAGATATCTGCACAGGAAAGTAGAAAAAGAAAAAAACAACATCTAGAAAATCTGGAGACCAGGTAAATTTATTAAATGTTTTGCATATCTTTGAAAAATATAAAGGGTTAAACAGTACAGTTATGATTTTATATTTGTTCTGATGAACTTAATAAAACATTGGAACGGTATTTTAGAGTTCGTTTGTTGGAAATTGAAAATGCAAATTTAAAGAAAAATTTAGAAGAAAAAGGAAAGTCTATAAGGTGTGATTGTTATTTAGGAAAAAGAACCATTTTTCATTTTATTGTAGCTCATGCTTTTTCGCGTAAATTTCTTCCCCGCAAATTTGATTTCTATTCTTATCACGTCTCTCAAAATAGGCGATTTCTGCATCATCGAAGGTGGAAAGAGTCGAAAGTCTCAAATGACATATCTGTATGTGACGTAATTGATGGGAAAAGGTCGTATCGGAGTATTGCAACACAAACAGGAACGTGCTTGAAATGGTATGCAAGTACTCAGCTACATTATGTCCAACATGACACTCTACTCATGAGTCGTGGTACACAGTTAATTGAACAACATTTTCATAGTTATTTAGAAAAAACATTGTACAAGCAAGACGGAGATGATATTTTCAAAGTGAAAACAGGGGATGATGGGAAAGTGATAATTCAAACAATAACAGTTGGTGGTATGAAAAATGAGAGCGACAATCACATACATCTACCTGAATTAGTTGGCCCTTTATGTAAATTTTAAAACAATTTTAATAACAGAGCTTTACTTCAGAAAAGAACTATAAAAAATCATAGTAATGAATACTTTCTCAAACATCGTAAAAATATTAAGATAAACAAATCGGCAACAGCTGAAGCTTATTCTTTTTCCATGCCATGATTCAAATTCGAAAATTTCTGTGTGGAACTTTAATTTTAATAGAATTATTAAAAATTGAATATACTATGTCCACTGATAGGTTCCGAAAATCTCAGTAACCTATTAAAATTGTTTTCATGGTAGCAAGCACAAAATTAATCATCGTAGTACAGCGCAACAAAAAACCTCCTTTCTCAACTAATCGAAATTTAATTTATATTTGGTACATAAAAACAATGTAAGAAAATTTAATGAAATTATCGTGCTAAGTTGATTCTGACTTTTTTTAAAAAGTATTTTGTTCCATAGGAAATGTTTTACCACTTCTTTGCATTTTGATTCAAGGGTTTTTTTCTAGATGGATTGCGAAAATATGGATTTTGAATTTTGTCTCGTCCAATAGCAAAGATACAAAGTTTCAGAATAGGAGATCGTTCGAAGCCAAGTTATTTTCTGGAATTTTCTGTTAAAAAAGCATTAAAAACTGCGTTGCTAGTCACTATGGTGCACTCACAAGGATAGGAGAATTTTTTTCATTCGTAAATAATATTATTTATAAAAATAAGTTAAGTTTATTGCTCAGATCTGTTTAATAATTGTTGCTTCAATGATTGAGTAGTAAAAAATGACTCATTTCGCTTCTCGCCAACATATTTTAAGCATATAGTCTTACCTTTAACTCCAAAATTCAAGGTCTAAAAATATACACATTTTCGGTTATGTGGACGTATTGCCCAACACCCGTCTGCAATCTAATATCTCCAGTGGTTATATGTCGAAATACGATGACAATTTCCTTCACCATTCCGACTAACGCACAAGTGTGAATCAAAAGTCAAGTAGTTTTTTCACTCAGAATTGGACAAGAGTATATTTTGTGATACAGAAAGAAAAATACATCAATCAACATCGATAAGTCAATCGTTTTTCCAGACCAAAACATTCAGTAAATATTGATACTTAGTCACAAGCACACTTAACTACTCAAACGTTTTTTTTCCTAAACTATAAATGTTTCATTTATTAAACAAGGCAGCTAATGTTTAATTGAACTTTGTAAAATAAAGTAGAAAATACAAAATGTTTCTTACAAGCAAACATCTTTCTTACAACCGACATTGTTTAGCTTTGCCTGGTTTGTGTTCACAACTACCTTTTCTTAGCTTCCCAAATTTGTCAGTGATCAACACTTTGATGACACCAGTGCGTGGATATTTCCATGTACCAAATGCATTTATTTTTTCTTTGGGACCTGATAATACAGTATTCACTGCTTGAAATTTTTCAAGACCAGACTTATTCCACTCGATAGAATACCATCCATCAAGTTCAAACTCTGCTTTCCATTGGTATGTCAGATCCTGAACAGATTTCATGAGATTAATTGTAATTTCATCGTTTGGTGGGACATTGATTGAGACGTCTGTTGTATCTGTTTTCGAAATTGTTTTTGTGTTTCGTGATCCCCTGGAGAAGGACTTTGTTTTAGATATTTGTTTGGAAAATGTGACCGATACTGGTGTTTTTATAACTTTCCCACTTGAAATTGATGCAGAAAAACCACGTGTGACTGAAGTAGAGAAACCAAAAGTGGTGATAAGCGTAGAGGATTCGGAAATTGTTATTGAAAGACGTTTCCTACAAGTATATTTTTTGTAAAAACCTGAGCAAACAACTGGACGAAAATTAGGAATTGGTAGAAGTTTAAAAACACTGAATGGTGTCTTATTTTTCAAGATAAAGTTTTTTGCGTTTAAATTCAAAATTTTCGAATAAGAACCTAACAAAGTTGTACATTGAAAAGTCGAAGCTGTTATTGATTTGTCCCTTGGGTCCATGGAGCATTTCCTCAAATTGCCTCTATTGTCTCTTAATCTTACTACTAGCCTTTGCCCAATGTAACTACCCATTTTACAGCAGTAGTACTCTTCCAAGCAATACAACTTGTTGCATTTATTTCTGTACAATCCAGTCATGTAATAACCCGATGGGCAATCACTCCATCCTCTTCTATTAAACGATTTCCAGTTGTTCTTTCTCAAGCAGTGTCCCCATTGTTTTACTTGAGTTTTAGGACGACAACAATAAGCTTTTTCAATATTGGACAGTTTATTTCCAGATGATCTGTAGAGCCCAGCCATGTAGTAACCATTATTACAAAATGCCCAACCTCTCCTATCAAATGTCTTATACCAATTATGCTTATAACATTCTCGATCTCTTGATGAGGAATATAGATATCCAGGTGCATCATAACAATCCACTTTTTCAATTCGGCTGATAGGATCGGACTTGGTTCGTTTATTTCTGTACATTCCAATCATGTATCTTCCATATCCACACGTTGACCATCCTCTTGAGTCAAAGCTACTCCACCAGTTGTCAATATGACTCCGGCGACTAGGTTTTTGAACGAGACCTTTCACATCTCTTCTGTAGGATACGCTCTTCTGCCACTTCACAGACAATCTTTGAAGAACATGTTTTGCTACATCAACGTCTCCAACAACACTAACAGAATATGCATTACGACCACCACAGCAACTGCTAGGACCGTGACAAGACGACCATGATCGACATGATGTTGCACAACGAGAATCTTTTACTCTTTTTCCTTCAGGATATACGTTTCCACAACGGCATAGATTACCTTTCGTCGCTGCAATTATGAATTTGAGATCTTTACATACAATTTGACATTTGTGGTTGGAATTGTAACGTCCAAGGTTTCTTGAAGTGGTTCTTCCTGGAATGGACGAGAAGCATCCATCTACGACAAATGATGACTCAACTGTAGATGGGATTGTTAAATGCAATAACACAGTCATTATTGCAAATTCTTTAAGCAGAGCCATATTCTACAAATAGAAAGACATGCACGTATAGAAAATAGTCATTCGTTTAGAGGCGACTTTAACTATCATTGGAACGGTTTATTGAAGAAAACATAAGATATAATTATCTATTCCCATTGTCATCAAGGAATTTTTAATTTAAGAAGGTTTTTTGTAAGGCAAAATGATGGAATTTCTAATTAACACCTTGAGTAAGCATGAGAGATGCACGAATATTTTTAATGCTCGGTGTGGAATAGTGGCAGAAAGAGGCAAAACAATAAAATAAATACACCATATAAAACGATGCTAAACAACTGCGAATCATTTATACTTATATGGATTTAAAACTTCAAGACGCTCGAGTAAAGGTGATCACGAATTTCTAGTATCGTTTGCTGAGCAATGGACAAAATCAAGGCAGATTTATACATGACGTCGTTTCATCATACCTCAACTGTATTTCTTTCTTAGGTTTTCTTCTGTTTAAAGTTCCTTCTTTGAGTGCTGGATCAATGTGTTATATTGAAAATGGCAACCTAATTTATATCTCCACTGTTATCACTATGCACATTTTTAACAATCCTAATAGAATGACGTTCTAGTTATATTTTACATTTTTAATTTCGGTGGATGCATTTATGGGAAAAAACTTTTCAAATCTATGTGATAATAAAACAATTATTTTGTTTATGCAAATGCTTCCACATCACTTTTGCCAGGATTAATGAGCAGTGGGAATGTTTTGCTTTCCATTAAGTTTAATAGTAAGTACACATGGGACGTGGAGGAGAGACCTGAAACGTTTTCTTTTAAAATCAGTGAAAACACTTCTTGACAAATGTACACAGTTAGTGAGAAATATTTAGATCTATCATTGATATTTCACGCATCATTAAAGTTTTAAACTTCAGTTTCACTATTTAAATTCTGTCAGTGGATCTTGACTTGCAATTCAGCCATGTTGGTGCTCTGATACAAAAGAATATCTTATTTCATCAGTGTTTATTTTAGTCACCAGCCGACGTGGGCGAGCAACATTGTTTGATAAATCTCAAGAGAATCGTTGCAAGTCGAGAATTAAATCAATTTCACACATTTTTGGATCTAGAATATGTATGTCCAAGTGTATCAAAGAAGTGAAAGCATTCCATAGTTAACAGGTTTACAGCAAAGAGAATATGGGTTATTTAAGAAATAAAAGATGTTTACTGTGTTTGTACAGGGTTATGCAAGCCGTGGAGACCTTTGGGACAACTCCAGAGCAGATCAGTGCATGTCTGAGACTGAAAGCCGAGGGTTGCAGCGGCTCGAGAATTGTCTACCTTTGTAGTGTTATTTCGTATTACCTGTATGTCTACCTTTGTAGTGTACTTTCGTATTACCTGTATGTCTACCTTTGTAGTGTACTTTCGTATTACATGTATGTCTACCTTTGTAGTGTACTTTCGTATTACCTGTATCTCTACCTTTGTAGTGTACTTTCGTATTACATGTATGTCTACCTTTGTAGTGTACTTTCGTATTACATGTATGTCTACCTTTGTAGTGTACTTTCGTATTACATGTATGTCTACCTTTGTAGTGTACTTTCGTATTACCTGTATGTCTACCTTTGTAGTGTACTTTCGTATTACCTGTATGTCTACCTTTGTAGTGTACTTTCGTATTTCCTGTATGTCTACCTTTGTAGTGTACTTTCGTAATACCTCTATGTCTACCTTTGTAACTACCTTTACTCAACAATAACAATTGACCCTCGAAGGTTTCGAACCCAAGACCTCAACCTGAGAATTCTCTATCGACACACTGACCAGAGTTAGTCCGAGAAAGGTGAAAGCTTAGTTTATTTTTGACAGCATGTTTGAAGATATATTTGTAACATGATTTTATAAGTCATTCACATTTTCATAAAAAAGAAGCTTTCTATATTGTTCTGTTAAAATGATAATCAATGAAACAAGCTGCTAAATAAAAAAATTTAGACATGCAAATTTGTTTGTTGCTTTCCAGGAGAATCAAGTAGCCGGTGTAACCAAAAGGCAAAGTTTATGGTCATGGCAACGACCAACTGCATCTACTAGCACGATTTTGAAGTAAATAGCATCGTTACTAACATTTTAAGAGAGAAATCATCTGCATATACATGCAGCAGTCCATGCGCAGTCCACTCGACTAATTGTTCAAAGTCATGGCAACGACTAACTATATATACCTGTACTACCTTTGTGGCAATTTGCTCACTTTATTGCGGCAATTTGCTAAAATTATCAAATTAATCATCTGGCATTCGGGGTAATAATGTCAATCACTCCACAACTTTCGTTGAATTTATGTATATTATACAAAACAAAATACCTCATATGATGTCAACTAGCTGTAGAAGCTGAAAGCAATTAGGTATGCAGTGGCTTAAAGGCGCAGACTTCGGTCTTGACCGCACTCTCCCTGAGTACCCCAAGCAAAGCCTATGCCAGGTGATCTCGGGGTCTGATGGGCGGAAGCTTGCTATTAAAATTTCCAAGTAGGATAGCGTGGAGCGGCCGAAATCTCCTACGGGCAGTGGTGGATTACTATTTACGGGGCCGTAAGACAAAGTTGTGGGCCTTTAAGCGATATCTATTCCTCCCACTAAATACAGTTTTCCCTAACTTTGAATTTCCTTTTAGTAACCCCATAGGGTAAAAAATGGAAAAGTTCATTTTAAAGTGAAAACGAAATTTCAAAAATCATTGACATGGTCAGGGAAATAGGAAAAGCCAATACTTCATGAGTTCTGGGTATCGCGCATTTGAAGAGTAGATAGTACGAAAGCCATTTTTCCTCAGCATTCAATTGCATGTAAGGTTTCAACAGTGTATATTATCTAAGTTAAACACATTTAGCTAGTCTGGAAAGCAAAAACGTTCAAATCCTAATTGCGTTTTGATACAGCAGGCCTTTCGAAAGCCCAAACCTGCAGACTTAAGCCTTCTCAGCCTACTGGATAATCCGCCCCTGCCTACGGAAACGTTAACATGCGGCGTGCTAGTGCCTTACAATAAAAAAGGTATCTGGAAATATAGACCGGAAACGGGACTTTTTGCTTTCAAATTTTATCTTTTTGTTTACAAGAGTTCTTCTCATAAAAAAATAGAACATCTAAGGATACTGCAAAGGTTCAAACAACTTCATATATTAATATATTAATTGTAGAAACAGTTTTTCAACAAAATCAAGATTTACAAGTTACCGCTTCGACGTTCATTTTTTACCGTACCGTTGATTTTTACGACAGATATTCAAATAATAAATGTTACCTCTGAAGGACAATAATGTTTGCAAAAAGAAATCGTTTGAATAGTGTCCCTACTGCAAATCAGTTGTAAATTCAGCCCGATTATTTAGCCGTGCTGTGTAAATTTTTGTGAGTTCGCTCACTGTGAAAATAATTCGCTACGTCCTGCCGGTGCTGGCAATCAAAGAACGTTGTTGAATCATGCAAAACCTTATTTACTTGAGGAACAGATCGAGGATTTTATCAAGGAAATTGCGTTATTTGAAAATGATATAATACAATTTCATGAAACGAGGCTGAATGAACATCCCTTGCACCCAGCTCTAAATTCACCTCTAACACCACCAGTTTCATGAATTTAGCAAGATTATGTCAAAATGATCGTTTTTTCAAGACTAAGAGCGTTAGCCCTTGCACGTTACATTAATTTCACATCGCTAATATTTCCTTTGAAATATGATGTCTTTGCATGCATCAATGACCACAGAAATCTATTCACAAAATGTAAATATTCGAGCTGGCTTTTCCACGACATCTATTTTACGTAGATTTGTAAAAACACTGCTTACGAGATTCAAAGACTTAACTAAATAGCGGACCAGATAACAAAAAACTTGGAACATGCTTGTTGCTGGTTGATTCTGGACTTGTCTTTAATTTTATAATTTTTATCACCAGTCCCATTTTCATCCAAATAATGTTGATTTATAGTTGTTCATGATGAAAATGAAAATGGGGGTGTGGGGAAAGTGATCCCTGTTGAAGCCAGTGAAGCTAGATATTAATTCCTGGCAACAAATGAGAAGTCTCATGTCTTTGTAGAAAGCCGCTCAAAAAAGATAACCTTTTAATGCATGTCATTTTTTTAGATGGAAAGAAGCATTCTTTCAGGTCTAAAAATCGAAGCAATATTTGGTGATCAGCAGTTTCAGCACAGCGATATCATCCCTTTCTCCAAGGTGCTTCGCCTTATATATCATCATGCATCATATGCGTCATGACAGCATAGCTAAAACATTTGACAAAAAAACATTTTAGTTAGCGTTAACAGTATTATTTTGTGCAACAAAGATTCTATCTTTTTTGCAGACTGAAGAATGTGCCATGAAGAAAATTAGGAGAAAGCTCAAAAATAAGGAAAGCATAAAAATAATTAATAACTGATCAACGAAGTAAAGGTTCAGCATGAGAAAATATTTCCTGAGTTTCGGTTTCTGTTTGTTCAAGCTTATGTAAAGCTTTATTTCTCGCAATTTTAATTTTTTCACTGTTTATGTTATTGCTCCTTTTGAGGTTTATATTTTTTCTTCCAAATCTAACATTTATTACTGTACGACATATTAAGTTTTTATTACCTAATTAAGTTTTTATTACCTAATTTCCTATATTTTAATGAGGTACAAGATGAGTTTTTTCATAATGCAAGATTACTGTGAAAATAAGTCATGTTGGGACTTCTTACCAATATAAAAACACTTTTACTAAACACAGTAACAATTCCAAGCCATTCTTGCAATGCAGATATTGTTTTGTTCAATTATTACTGGGGAAAAAATTGAATAAATTTGTGAAAAAAAGAAACATCTAAAAAATTGCATTGTAGGAACAAGGACTTGTCTCGCCACTGGTCATCGCCACTTTATTTCCAAAAAAGTACATTCATAGCAATGTTTATTTGAATAAAAATCTTATTCTAACATTTATATATGAAGTTTCTGCATAATTTAACAATAACTATGCCTCATATTATTTTTGTACCATTTCAAATTACAAATAAAGATTAAAAACGTAAAACAAAGTGCTGCTTTTCTACTGCAAAAATTCATACGTACATATTGTGATTGAATTATAGATATCTGCACAGGAAAGTAGAAAAAGAAAAAAACAACATCTAGAAAATCTGGAGACCAGGTAAATTTATTGAATGTTTTGTATATCTTTGAAAAGTAAAAAGTGTTAAATAGTACAGTTAGGGTAAATTTGTTCTGATGAACTTAAAAAAAGACTGGAAGTGTATTTTAGAGTTCGTTTGTTGCAAATTGAAAATGCAAATTTAAAGAAAAATTTAGAAGAAAAAGGAAAGTCTATAAGGTGTGATTGTTATTAGCAAAAAGAACCCATTTTCATTTTATTGTAGCTCCTGCTTTTTCGCGTAAATTTCTCCACCTCAAATTTGATTTCTATTCTTATCACGTCTCTCAAAATAGGCGATTTCTGCATCATCGAAGGTGGAAAGAGTCGAAAGTCTCAAATGACATATCTGTATGTGACGTAATTGATGGGAAAAGGTCGTATCGGAGTATTGCAACACAAACAGGAACGTGCTTGAAATGGTATGCAAGTACTCAGCTACATTATATCCAGCATGACACTCTACTCATGATTCATGGCACACAGTTAATTGAACAACATTTTCATAGTTATTTTGAAAAAACATTGTACAAGCAAGACGGAGATGATATTTTCAAAGTGAAAACAGGTGATGATGAGAAAGTGATAATTCAAACAATAACAGTGGATGATATGAAAAATAAGAGCGATGATCACAAACATCTACCTGAATTAGTTGGCCCTTTATGTAAATTTTAAAACAAATTTAATAGCTTTACTTTAGAAAAGAAGTATAAAAAATCATAGTAATGAATACTTTCTCAAACATCGTAAAAATAGTAAGATAAACAAATCGGCAACAGCTGAAGCTTATTGTTTTTCCCTGCAATGATTCAAATTCGAAAATTTCTGTGTAGAACTTTATTTTTAATAGAATTATTAAAGATTGAATACAATATGTCCACTGATAGGTTCCGAAAATCTCAGTAACCTATTAAAATTGTTTCATGGTAGCAAGCACAAAATTAATCATCGTAGTACAGCGCAACAAAAAACCTCTTTTCTCAACTAATCGAAATTTAATTTATATTTGGTACATAAAAACAATGTAAGAAAATTTAATGAAATTATCGTGCTAAGTTGATTCTGACTTTTTTTAAAAAGTATTTTGTTCCATAGGAAATGTTTTACCAACTCTTTGCATTTTGATTCAAGACTTCTTTTCTTGATGGATTGCGAAAATATGGATTTCGAATTTTGTCTCGTCCAATAGCAAAGATACAAAGTTTCAGATTAGGCGATCTTTCGAAGCCAAGTTATTTTCTGTAATTTTCTGTTAAAAAAAAGCATTAAAAACTGCGTTGCTAGTCACTATGGTGCACTCACAAGGATAGGAGAATTTTTTTCATTCGTAAATAATATTATTTATAAAAATAAGTTAAGTTTATTGCTCAGATCTGTTTAATAATTGTTGCTTCAATGATTGAGTAGTAAAAAATGACTCATTTCGCTTCTCGCCAAATATTTTAAGCATATAGTCTTACCTTTAACTCCAAAATTCAAGGTCTAAAAATATACACATTTTCGGTTATGTGGACGTATTGCCCAACACCCGTCTGCAATCTAATATCTCCAGTGGTTATATGTCGAAATACGATGACAATTTCCTTCACCATTCCGACTAACGCACAAGTGTGAATCAAAGGTCAAGTAGTTCTTTTCACTCAGAATTGGACAAGAGTATATTTTGTGATACAGAAAGAAAAATACATCAATCAACATTGATAAGTCAATCGTTTTTCCAGACCAAAACATTCAGTAAATATTGATACTTAGTCACAAGCACACTTAACTACTCAAACGTTTTTTTTCCTAAACTAAAAATGTTTCATTTATTAAACAAGGCAGCTAATGTTTAATTGAACTTTGTAAAATAAAGTAGAAAATACAAAATGTTTCTTAGAAGCAAACATCTTTCTTACAACCGACATTGTTTAGCTTTGCCTGGTTTGTGTTCACAACTACCTTTTCTTAGCTTCCCATATTTGTCAGTGATCAACACTTTAATGACACCAGTGCGTGGATATTTCCATGTACCAAATGCATTTATTTTTTCTTTGGGACCTGATAATACAGTATTCACTGCTTGAAATTTTTCAAGACCAGACTTATTCCACTCGATAGAATACCATCCATCAAGTTCAAACTCTGCTTTCCATTGGTATGTCAGATCCTGAACAGATTTCATGAGATTAATTGTAATTTCATCGTTTGGTGGGACATTGATTGAGACGTCTGTTGTATCTGTTTTCGAAATTGTTTTTGTGTTTCGTGATCCCCTGGAGAAGGACTTTGTTTTAGATATTTGTTTGGAAAATGTGACCGATACTGGTGTTTTTATAACTTTCCCACTTGAAATTGATGCAGAAAAACCACGTGTGACTGAAGTAGAGAAACCAAAAGTGGTGATAAGCGTAGAAGATTCGGAAATTGTTATTGAAAGACGTTTCCTACAAGTATATTTTTTGTAAAAACCTGAGCAAACAACTGGACGAAAATTAGGAATTGGTTGAAGTTTAAAAACACTGAATGGTGTCTTATTTTTCAAGATAAAGTTTTTTGCGTTTAAATTCAAAATTTTCGAATAAGAACCTGACAAAGTTGTACATTGAAAAGTCGAAGCTGTTATTGATTTGTCTCTTGGGTCCATAGAGCATTTCCTCAAATTGCCTCTATTGTCTCTTAATCTTACTACTAGCCTTTGCCCAATGTAACTACCCATTTTACAGCAGTAGTACTCTTCCAAGCAATACAACTTGTTGCATTTATTTCTGTACAATCCAGTCATGTAATAACCCGATGGGCAATCACTCCATCCTCTTCTGTTAAACGATTTCCAGTTGTTCTTTCTCAAGCAGTGACCCCATTGTTTTACTTGAGTTTTAGGACGACAACAATAAGCTTTTTCAATATTGGACAGTTTATTTCCAGATGATCTGTAGAGCCCAGCCATGTAGTAACCATTATTACAAAATGCCCAACCTCTCCTATCAAATGTCTTATACCAATTATGCTTATAACATTCTCGATCCCTTGATGAGGAATATAGATATCCAGGTGCATCATAACAATCCACTTTTTCAATTCGGCTGATAGGATCGGACTTGGTTCGTTTATTTCTGTACATTCCAATCATGTATCTTCCATATCCACACGTTGACCATCCTCTTGAGTCAAAGCTACTCCACCAGTTGTCAATATGACTCCGGCGACTAGGTTTTTGAACGAGTCCTTTCACATCTCTTCTGTAGGATACGCTCTTCTGCCACTTCACAGACAATCTTTGAAGAACATGTTTTGCTACATCAACGTCTCCAACAACACTAACAGAATATGCATTACGACCACCACAGCAACTGCTAGGACCGTGACAAGACGACCATGATCGACATGATGTTGCACAACGAGAATCTTTTACTCTTTTTCCTTCAGGATATACGTTTCCACAACGGCATAGATTACCTTTCGTCGCTGCAATTATGAATTTGAGATCTTTACATACAATTTGACATTTGTGGTTGGAATTGTAACGTCCAAGGTTTCTTGAAGTGGTTCTTCCTGGAATGGACGAGAAGCATCCATCTACGACAAATGATGACTCAACTGTAGATGGGATTGTTAAATGCAATAACACAGTCATTATTGCAAATTCTTTAAGCAGAACCATATTCTACAAATAGAAAGACATGCACGTATAGAAAATAGTCATTCGTTTAGAGGCGACTTTAACTATCATTGGTACGGTTTTTTGAAGAAAACATAAAATATAATTATATACTCCCATTGTCATGAAGGAATTTTTAATTTAGGAAGGTTTTTAGTAAGGCAAAATGCCGGATATTCTAATTAACACCTTGAGTAAGCATAAGAGATGTACGAATGTTTTTAATGCTCGGTGTGGAATAGTGGGCAGAAAAAGACAAAACAATAAAATTGAAAATTCATATACACCACCGTCAGTCAGTAAGTCAGTCAATCAGTGAGTGAGTAAGTCAGTCAATCAGTGAGTCAGTCACTCAGTCAGTCACTGAGTCAGTGAGTGAGTCAGTCAGTCATTGAGTCAGTGAGTGAGTGAGTCAGTGAGTCAGTGAGTCAGTGAGTCAGTGAGTTAGTCGGTAAGTCAGTCAGTCAGTCAGTCAGTCAGTCAGTCAGTCAGTAAGATGCCCCAGTCAGTAAGATGCCTTAGTGGATACGCAAATATGCAATGGACAATAAGATGACGTAATCGTATTATAGATGCTTTATTAAACATAAAGATTAGCTATCATAGTGTTGCAATGGATTGAAACTTAATAGCATGAACTTTATTGTGTCCATTATAAAGTGTACGTTGCAATCGACCTGGTCGTGAAATAGGACGAACAGTCCCATCGATGAACTCCCAGCAGTTGCTAAGAGCTGCATCCTTTTGCTGTTTAGCTGTGGCAAACTCCTCTAAATTTTCTGGTTGCAACCACGCCTGGTTAAGATCAATGAGCAAATGATGCCATCGTTCATGAATTACGTTCAGAAATTGATTCGATATCATGCTCAACTGAGGTTCAGGTCTGGCAAATCTGTGAATAATATCACGGATAAGCAAACCTCTTCAAAAAAATACATAGCCCCTGAATGTTGTCTACTTTTAGTCCATTATAGTAATTTATTTCCCAGGTAATTCCAATACTTAAGCAAGGTTGTAAATATCATTTCGGAAGAAGCGAAATTCTGCTTAACATTCATCATCTGTCATTCGATCTACATCAAAGTCTTCATAACGCGAAAACGATATCCTAGGGCTTTTGGGTTGAGTTACATGGTATAGCAGAACAAATTCTTCATCATCTATTGCGTTCAAAGCATGAGCGAACATAGTAATTTCCCTAAGACTTGGCGTATTAAATTTTAATGAATTTGTATTTACACGCAAAAATCTGAGTACATGCAATCGTAAGGTTAAATTTAAGCGGGAAACGGCAACGTCAAACGCGCGACCATTCCATTTCCCGATAGTTGCCGCTGCCGTTGCATTCCCTTAAACATAAGATCTCTATTGAGTACGCGGATACGTGCGTACACATTTAGCTTTTTCCTAGCATGAAAACATAGCATGAAGAAATGCAGTGACTTCAATTTAGAAAAACAAAATAGCAAACTAATATCACGCTACTTAAATCTTATCATTATCTTTAAACCCAAGCGAAACATGATTTGAATTCCTCCCGTGACGAAAATTAACTCTAAACCTGACACTACCACAACTCCTAATCCAAATCCTTACCCCACCCTAACTCTTACCAAAACAATAATTTGAAATGAGATCGTAACACTTACCAAAACACACGTACCCTTTACCATGTAACAAACCCTAACCTTAATTCTATTCATAATCCTGTCCCATAACCTAACCCTAACCCTAAATAATTGTTGTTCTGGAAGAAAATCTTTGATACGCTTGATGATACTTTAATCTTTTGTATGACATATCGAATTTCTCTTGTTATACGCGGAATTTACAAAATGATGAATGAGGCATAATATAGACAGTGTGTATCCTAGTCCGCTGAAAATGTGGATGTGCAGTCAACAAGTCCGAGTTGATGGATACTCTGTAATTTAGCCTATACAATCCATCTTGTTTCAAACATATTTCCTTCGAAAAATTGTGTATGACTTCGTCATTTTACCATTATCATTGAGGTCAATTAAAAGTAAATCTTCTAATAAAATAGCGATCAACAGAATAAAAACAAGCAAAGTTCCTGGTCAGTGCAATTTTCTTGTCGCATTTCGACTTTCTCCTCATAAATCGAATGATCAATATAAATTTTCAAATGAGGCAAATTGGAAAGCCTTTCAGAACACGTCTTTATGAGTACAGAGAGAAATCTTTTTTGACACGACATCCAGAATCTTTCTTTTTTCCAGTGTATTATCAAACCTTTTTTGAATGCAAAAAATTACTTTGCTACAACAATATTGATATTATCGTTTTGGCATTGACTTCAGAGTTCTCTTTCGCAGATTGGCTCATGTAAGTTCATGGCTTGAACTTTAAAAGACCGTAAATCTTTAATGTAGTCCGCCACTAAGGTTTATAAACTTTGGTTTCGATAACTTGATGCAAAATGTTAAATTTGTGCTCAAAGCGATCAACTTTAGCAAAGAGCTATAAACGCTATAACTAGTTTTGTAAATATTTGTTTATAGGAGCATTCTACTTAACAACCGTAGTTTTAAATCAAATTTCACATACATTACAAATATAATAAATTATAAAACTAATCTGCAAATTACGGTGACATGAGCTTAAAATTGATAAAGCATGTATTAGTCAAATAAAAAAGATACCTTTCTCTTTTTTTCGTTAGCTTTGTACTACTCTGTAAAATTTCTCCACACTTGTTTCAATGTTTTTTCTTTCTGATCCTTCTGTTACGAATGTTAGAAAAACTGCAGCTTTATATTAGCAAACAGCTTTGCCTTATACCTCATGCAAAGCATCTAGGGAAGTCTATTTGCAAAAGCAACGGCAGGAAGCTTAGCCAGACAATGATGCGTATGTCTAGCGACATTGACGTAAAAACGTCAGTTGTCAGACCAAAATTGTTTTTAGGTTTTAGCTTCAAAGGCTGCCGAATAAATTAAGTTCAAAGCCTATTTAGGCATGCTCAAGATATTGTTTATTCCCATTAAAGTTTTTCTAAGACGCTAACTCCTGCTCTTTTTACCACATACTTTTCGATATCTTTAATTTTACTTTTCAATTCCTTGCTCTTGACCAAAATAAAGGGCAAAAAACATCAACTTTATATTGAATGTTCGACGTCTATAAGTGTTTTCCTGTTTCCCCCCAAACAATGTTGTCAAAGCAAAGTCTTATTTCTCTGTTCAACTGTTATTTGTCATTATATATGTTGCCATATGCAACTCGAACAGGATAACAAGACCGGCAGTCTATTCTGAGGTCAAATCCCATTGCTTGGCATAACTATTTTAGTATTCTTCAACAAACTCATTTTTTATTTGCTATTTAGACTGCAAACAGACACTCAAAAGCTCTGATTAATATTTTGTTAATTAATGAACGTAGACTTACTTAACATCACTTAGTATTCGGATGATGTTTAGGACAAAACAATTCCTTGCTCATTATGAAAATGAAGGGCAAAAAAACATCGACTTTATTATAAAGTTCAAGTGTTCGACGTCTGTAAGTGTTTTCCTGTTTCCCCCCAAACAATGTTATTGTAGCAAAGTCTTTATTCATATTAGCTTTACGTTTTCGAATAGCGTCTGTCGGGCCTTTTTTTAATTTAAGCAAAGATAATGTTGATGTAGGTTAGTTGATGTAGGTTAATTCCACCATTAAGCTTGTGTTTAACATCAATGTTTTGTAGTACCAGGAATGCATGCACATAAAATTTCTCAAAAAGTAATATTTCTCTGTTCAACTGTTATTTGTCATTATATATGTTACCATATGCAACTCATAGAGGATAACAAGACCGGCAGTCTATTCTGAGGTCAAATCCCATTGCTTGGCATAACTATTTTAGTATTCTTCAACAAACTCATTTTTATTAGCTATTTCGACTGCAAACAGACACACAAAAGCTCTGATTAATATTTTGTTTATTAATGAATGTAGACTTACTTAACATCACTTAGTATTTGGAAGTTGTTTAGGACAAAACAATTCCTTGTTCATGATCAAAATGAAGGGCAAAAAAACATCGACTTTATAATAAATTTCAAGTCTTCGACGTCTGTAAGTGTTTTCCTGTTTCCCCCCAAACAATGTTGTTGTAGCAAAGTCTTTATTCATATTAACTTTACGTTTTCGAATAGCGTCTGTCTGGCCTTTTTTTAATTTAAGCAAAGATAATGTTGATGTAGCTTAATTCCACCATTAAGCTTGTGTTTAACATCAATGTTTTGTAGTACCAGGAATGCATGCACATAAAATTTCTCAAAAAGTAATATTTCTCTGTTCAACTGTTATTTGTCATTATATATGTTACCATATGCAACTCATAGAGGATAACAAGACCGGCAGTCTATTCTGAGGTCAAATCCCATTGCTTGGCATAACTATTTTAGTATTCTTCAACAAACTCATTTTTATTAGCTATTTCGACTGCAAACAGACACACAAAAGCTCTGATTAATATTTTGTTAATTAATGAACGTAGACTTACTTAACATCACTTAGTATTTGGAAGTTGTTTAGGACAAAACAATTCCTTGTTCATGATCAAAATGAAGGGCAAAAAAACATCGACTTTATAATAAATTTCAAGTCTTCGACGTCTGTAAGTGTTTTCCTGTTTCCCCCCAAACAATGTTGTTGTAGGAAAGTCTTTATTCGTATTAACATTACGTTTTCGAATAGCGTCTGTCTTGCCTTTTTTAAATTTAAGCAAAGATAATGTTGATGTAGGTTAATTCCACCATGAAGCTTGAGTTTATCATCAATGTTTTGTAGTACCATGAATGCACACATATAAAATTTCTCAAATAGTAATATTTCTCTGTTCAACTGTTATTTGTCATTATATATGTTACCATATGCAACTCATAGAGGATAACAAGACCGGCAGTCTAATCTGAGGTCAAACCCATTGCTTGGCATGACTATTTTAGTATTCTTCAACAAACTCATTTTTTATAAGCTATTAAGACTGCATACAGACTCTTATAAGCTCCAAGTAATATTTTGAAGAAGTTAACACGCTGCAATATGCTTGTGTTTAGCATCGTCTTAAAGATCTTATTCTGAGGATTACAAATATTGCTTTATTATCCTGGCCCAAAATTTGTAGGGAAATTCTACAGCTTGAGAAAAGATCGTGACTAAAATACCACTCGAGTACATGCAAGTACATGCGAGTACATACAAGTACATACGACTGACATACGAGTACATACGAGTGACATACGAGTACATACGATTGACATACGACTATATTGGGTTAGGGTTAGGGTTAGTGTTAGGGTTAGATATATATATATATATTTTCGTGTATACTTTTTCAGTGCTTCACAAACAAGGTCGCAATACAACGGGGACCTAAGTTTGCCCCCTCCCCCCCCTATCAGGGCGAAAATATTGTTTGATAAGGAATAGTTGTTTGTAATAAAGATTGGACACAGGAAAGATGTTTTTCAGAATGTTTTTATTTTTTTAGAGATATTTTTAAAATTTTCTTTCTTATGGATAATGTCTTTACTCCCAGCAAAGATTGTAAGAACAATGTAAGATAACAAAAGAAATCATGTTTATTTTTTGCAATGTTTTGAAATAAGATTTGTTTTTGATTGATCGAATAGTTTCAAAATCAGAATGTTTACTTTTTACTCTTTTTATTTGGAATATAGTTTAAAAAGCTCTTTTTTTGTACACTTCACTACTTAATTGATCAAGCAAATTTTTAATCATTTTTGTTTGGTATATGTTTAATGAAAATCGTTTTACCTTATAAATATATTTATGACTACTTGGCCACGCCCTTGGCCACGCCATCCTCTGCTGCCACGCCATTGGGGACGACCACGCCGTCCGCCGCAGCCTCTCCGGCTACCCCGCGTTCCTCGACGCGGTTTGGTAGGGCACTCTTCAAGGGTGTGCCCCACCTCATTGCATCTGTTACATTCTGAAAAAATAAAGTAATAAAATCAACATATATAATTTGTGAGAACAAGTGTGTCATTAGTTTAAACTTACTGATTTCTTCTTGCTTTTTGACGTCTGCTAAAAAGTTGCGAACGATAAAGACGTTAGAGATTTTCCATGCCCAACAAAATACAAAAAAACATGTATTAGAATTTGAAACCTGTTCTCGTTGAAGTTTCTCCTGATTTGGTCATGTTAAAGAAAAAAATTTATACACACTTAGGCATTACAATACTTAGTTTTGCATTTCACAAAATGCATTTAGATGGTTGTTATAAAAAGCGAGAGTGAATTTTACAGTGTTGCGGAGCTGCTTTTCATACTATATTCATTGTCATTTGCTTAACATGTAAAACGATCATAAAGATATTCAATTATCATACATGTATAAGTACTATGTTAAGCACAAGTACAAAAAACACTCTCAGTCGATATATTGTAAAAATTATGCAACAAACCTTTTTGCTTCTTTCGATTTGCTTCTTCTGATTAAGACGATTCATAAAAAAGAGATATTTTGTGTAGGTTTGAGTCAGCTGCATGCACATGTATTTAGCTATTAACATTTTTGAAATTTTATATTCATTCCGAAAAACTGGCTCACCTTTATCTCCCCTCTTTCGTTTGTTTTGAGTATCTGAAACAAAGAACACACATTAATCTGATTGGATAACATGCATGTTAATAAACACAATTCTTTTAAGACTATTCTTTCTCATAAGCACGATTCAGTAAGGTTGATGGTGATGTAATAAAATTGAATCAACTATTTTTGAACATTTTACACTTTGCCATAAAGACACGTTGCAATATTTCTTTTCAATAACTGCAGAAAACTAAGAAACTTTGCAAAAAAACGTTACTTATTGTTTTACCATTACGTGCTTCTTTTTCGGCCATTTCTAAATAGAAAGTAATGTTTATCATTAGTTGTACAGTGTGAACAAACTTATCGTCTTATGCCCAGCGCCGATATCGCACAGTGGCAAATATGCCATGTGCCCCGCGATCCATGCTGAAAGGTAGTAACAATGCGTCATGGGGTACCGCGATAAGAAAATTCCTTGGGCGCCGAGATGTGTAAACGCGGTGATGCTCATGCGTTTGTACGAGTAAACGGACGCTCAAAGCAGTGACACATGATATAAAAATGGAATCATAAATACAATAAAAAATATCATTATAGTTTCGCCTCAAGAGAAAGCTTAAATATTTATGCTTTAGTAACCATGTGATGCAGCGTATTAATGTATAGAACTCTTGGTAGAGAATAAGGCCATCCCAAGCATAAAACACAATCAAAATATGCATATGGTTGTGTCTAAATATATATACTTATATTACTTTGGGTAAAATTATTGAAACAATCTAGTTGCTATAAAGGATTGTTCACTTACATTTTTCCTTACACACTTCTAATTACAGACTTACACCATGGCACACTCAACAAAAGTGAATGAGAATTTATGACGCGTGATATTAACAGTAGCTTCTTAAATTGCGTCTCTTTTGATGGACCAATCGCATTACTACTTCTTTATGATGAACCAATTGCATTCCTAATTAGTGAACTAAAGAGAAAAGGCGGCAAAGCAAAGGCCACTTTTTTGAAGATTTCGAACTGCCGGAGAAAATTTCAGTTGTGTTGTTTGGTAGGGAAGTTACAGAATTTATGGTAAGAGTTTTGTCTTCTACAAAAACATGAAAATGATCTCTGAACCGATCCGAGTAGGCCGTTGCTGATATTTTTGTAGAAAAAACTAACAAAAGGTAGCATGTTTTATTCTTTTTGCTGATAAAAAGTAATTTCCAATGTCAACATACTTGATATTGACTGGAAAATGTAACAACTTTGTGACATATTTTGCTATTCAACGATGACGCATAGAATGTCGGTTTGGCAGATTTCAAATCAAAAAAAAATTTAATATTGGTTTTGCAGTGATTGAAGAAACAAAACACGATAAACTGATTTTACTTCTATTTTTGGGTTGAAGAGCGATTAACCCTTGGTGCACGCATTTGTATGCGTCATCGTTATTCAATGACAAACTAGCTATGTTATAAAGACAATGTCAGCTGTCAAGTTTGAAGACATTGTAAATCACTAAAAAGTCATATGTTGCAAAAAAATAAACATATTTATAGGTTCGAAATTTAAAAAATGTAGAAGAATATAATAATAGCACGAAAAATCAAAACTCCAGAATAGTCTTGGTGTTTTAAAGTTATTTGTCAGTAAAACATTACAATTTGAGAAACACGACGATTTTTTAAGCGCAAACATGTTTCGATATTATCAGAACGACATCCTTCGATGACAAACCTGTTTCGACTTCAGAATGACTTCTTTATTGTAAAATAGTCAGTGCTAACACGTGATTTTAATATATTACTTCATGTTTGGTGAGTGCGTACGATTTTTATGCACGAGTAGAAGAGGATTGAAAACAAACGATTGAGCGAAGCGAACGAGCGCACAATAAAAATCGTACAAACGAAGCGTGCAAGTATCCATTTTGATCTTGTACATACAACATACAATTTTCCAACTGGTACTAATATATTCTAGGATGTCCTTATTTTCTGACTTTTGTTTTCCTTCCAAGCCTTTTAACACAAGTTAATATAGCTATCTTACCAGAAAGATAAAATTCGTATGTGCGAATCAATATATTGGGATAAGAGACAGAGCTCTAATTTGCTTTTAAAAGTAGCTGACCTCACTCCTATCGTAGAAATGGCTCATCATAGTGAAGTACTAAGACAAAATAGTGTAACGATACGATGATTCGAGTTTGAATATAATCTTTTTCATTCTTTTCTATTCTATATAGATTGTGACTGTTTCGCTCAATATCAGGGCTCATCAGCATGCCTAGAAACCACACCGCAATAGGGTAGTGCAATTCCGACATGGACAGCTGCATTTTCTCATGATATAATACGAGAAGCCTCTCAGCGCACGAGAGCAGCCAGTTGCGTTGTCTGACATGAATGCAGCAACGGCGCATTAAAGCAGCCAATTGCGCATCAACGATAAATTTATCGGAATATACAAGACAGTTAGTTTCTTTATTAATTGATTTTTCATAAAGCGCTAACAATACATGTATTTGTGAGATGTATTTGCTCGTCGTTGAAAAGAACATAACTAACGTACTCACCACAATTATGATATTCCAATGTGAAGCTATAAGTTTGATTTAATGAAACAATGTTATCATTATGTTTCCATTGGAACTGTCTAGGTATTTCCCCATTACAAAAACATTTAAGAGTTACGACACGACCGACATTTTGCTTGTAAGACGTTGGTATTTGACAACATCTAACGTCACGAGGAAATATTGCTTTTGAAATGAAAACGAGTTCATTAATGTACAGCTCGTTAGCAATTATTGGTCTCAATGCGTTTATCAAAAAAATATTTGTACTATGATCATAAAGCCCATTCTATAACGAGCATAAGCCAGGACAAAAACACCACAGCTAATGGCATAATTCTGGGCTGGAAATTTGTCTTCCCAATGCGCCGAGAATTCCGACACGAAATTATTGTTTGCTTTTTCCACACATTGACCTCTCATTTGGTGAAGTTCTTTAAAGTAAAATTTTATATTATCTACCAATGTTAGATATTCACTGCCTCTTGCCATTGGGTCGTACAAATAAATGCAACATTCAACAGTGTTGATTATTGCCATACACCAGTGATTACCTTTTCCAACATTTATAGGAATTGCAATCACGTCGTAAAGATGAAACGAAACACCTCGGTAGTGCCTCCTTAACATTTCATGAAAGCGCTCTTTATTATTCGGCTGGCATACGGATCGAAGTTTTGTCATGAATTTTGTCGTGTATGCAAAACCACGCAATCCAAACTTTTCCGTGTTTTTTATTAGCAATAGAAGGTAGAAATAGAAGCGTTTTGTTAGCAATAGAAGCGTTTGAAAAACCCTTTTCCAAAGGTTCAAGAGTTTTTATATCTTTTCCCAGAAGATTTTATCCTTTTTTTTTAAATGAAGCAACACGTTCATTTCTTACATTGAGATCACAAAATGAGTGAAATACCTTGCACATTTCCATATATTTTTGTGCAATTGATGGAGGCAACCTATCGACCTTTGATTGGACATCTTTGCTATTCGTTTGTGTGGTTTGCGCACTTATGCTATGAACAGAGTCTACAAAATTTGGTGAGCTTGTACTTCGGGGTATGTCCTCATCGTCACTATCATCGCTGAGTTGGGTTGACGACTGTCGTTCGTTTCCATAACCTTTGTCAGTAAAATTTTCAGCGGAGTAAAAGGCTATGTATGCATAAGTTGACACTTATTGCTTCCATTTTTGTGATATATCAGAGACGAATGTATCTTCAACCTCATAAATTCTTCCATCTTTGAATATTACAGCTGTGTAATGGCCAACATCAATACCTGAGCCGTAATGCAATGCACATGAGAATAATTGATAAGTGGCCGATGCATCATCATTCTGTAATGTTAATTTTAATGGTAGTGGAACTCTCTCTGACAGCTCTTCGTAACTCGCGATCCATTTGAAACAAATCTTTCGAAACCAAGGCATAAAATTTTAGGCAGTGTTTTGAGTTAACCTATGCAAACATGACTCGTCCTCACACTGCATGTGTTACAGTCTGTAAATACAGAATCGATTAAACTCTCTTCGATTTTTTCTGTTAAGGTTTTGTTGGCATTGTCAACGGAAGCAAAAAGCGTCGTGAAGGTTTCCTCATCATGCAATCGAGATTTTCCACAGGCATCACAAATTTTTCTATATTTGTACGTTCCTCTAAAGGAGCCTGCGTCACAATGTTCATACAAAACTTTAAAACTCCCGTGAATATCATGTTGTTGGCCACTCGCATAACCAAAATACTTATGAAAAATGTCGTGCGGCTGTTGCGGATACAATGGTTTGTCATTCGTGTTTTTTAATATTTGCAAGATTTTATTCATTACTTTCGCTACAGTTGGATAACATTTTGTCATTGTTTCGGGTATTCAACTTTTAATGCATGCAAACATTGCAGAAGACTGTTCAACCAGCAATCGTTACCCTTATTGATTAAACCTCTTGTAATTTCTTTTCTTAGCAAAGACACGTGCATCTTGTGCGACGCACCAATGGATTTGCTGGATTTCGTACGCTCGCTGTCTTTACGTTGTTTGTTTTTCTTCGACATAGTTGTATCCTTGAAGCGAACTTGTCCTCTGCCGACATATCTAGCCATAATTTAGCTGCCTCTTTTGTTAAAAACGCGTTAGGGCGATTTTTAGAAGCTCTCTTCTTCTTACTACCTTTATGAAAGAAATTTAAGAATGATGACGGTGGACGTCTACTCTGTGTACATTTATTGATTTCTGGAGTTTCACTTAACGGAATTGCCGGTGACTGCTGGAATTGTCAAACTTTAGCATTAGTTTTTGGTGTCGATGGAGTCTTTTCCCCCCATGTTTCACTGACTTGTGAATAATCATCAACTTCATCATATGAAGTGTCATCTGTACTTACGGTAGTATTGCTTTCGCTTCTTTTTGTATTTCATTTTAGATCAATTCCTTTTGCAGATGTTTTGTCCAATGTTTGCGTCTGAAAATTTTTCGAAGAATTTATTGGACCTCTTTGTTTTCTGGTAGGTTTATTAGCAGTTAGTCTATCCGAGAAACCTGTCATTCGTCACCCAATTCTGTCATAATTTTCTAAAACAAATGCATCAGGACGCAATTTTCTTTTCTTTGGAACATCTTCTTGTTTTAAGTTTCGCATGACACCTTCCACATAGCCCTCTGTTTTTGAGTTTATTGATTTGAATGAAAGGTGCGGATAGTCGTGTAAAGTTTCGTAAACTCGATCGTTCTCCTCTATGTATCGGTCTAATGAACCTAAAAGTACACCAGACCACAACGGCATCTCACAAAGATAAGACTATATGAATGCAAAAAATTCTGGTCCGTAGCATCTATTATTTGGCTTGCTTTGTTGAGCATCTTCCATCACACTTTCTTTGACATTTCGTAGCAAGCTATCGTAATGATTTTTTAATGGATTTTAAGTTGTATTTCTGTCTGTTTCAGTAAGATCGACATCATCGTTGCCTGCATTTGAAAAGACTCCATGCACGTCAACATGTTCAAGGATTTTTTCTCGTTCTTCCATTGCATGGATCAATTTCCATAAGGTGCTGAACGCGTTTTGGACTTCATCATTTTGAGTTTTATGAAGCAAGCAAATTGCAACAGGTAGAAAAATATAATTAAATTCTTCTTGGGTTCTGGAGTTTACCAACAGCGACGGACAACACATATTAAAGCGATACCACACCTCGTTTGCCGTACTGACTTTGATACGCATAATTGATTTTAAACGCTTGTGAATTATGTTCTTGAAATGACTGCAGCCAACATGTGAAACCATAAATGCAAAGTCTTCGTTGGATGCTATGCTCTGCACAATCCTGAATGCTCGAAGTAAAAACTGAGCAAGGGTTTCTCCGTTGAACTCTTTCAGAGCAGCCAATATCAACGCCTTTGAGTAATCTGTATTTAACTGACGAGGTATTCGAACGTTTCCTTTGAAAACGTTTGCCTCATTTCGACGAAACCTCTCAATAAAGGAACGTATGCTGGGAGCACTGTGATCATTCGTTATCAATTAGGCAATTGGCAATGATGGATTTCCTTTCTTTGGGTGTCGAATAATAATTGCATAATAAAGTACTCTTTTGCCCATGAAATCTTGCACAATCGTTCCGGTTGCGTCCATGTGTGCAATATCTTTCATACATAAGTAACGCCAAAGACGCACCTGATTTCACAAATACATTAGAGCTCCAAGTTTAAATGTTTCTTGTTGTAATGGCTGCGGACTTACGGTGGCTGCATTCTTGTTTGGAAAGACGAATGACCATAGTGCATATTCTGTTGTAGTTGAGGTTATGCAAAATGATCTTACTTACTGTCGTTTAGCTGATGCGGAGGCTAAGCTAGCGGCTGCATGATTTCGTTTTGCATTGTGTTCATTCTGTGTTCGGATGCAGGGGCTACGTTCACAATTAACAGCAAAGCATGTGGGATTGATATATCTTTATCTCACTCATATATTAACAGTTGTGGTACGTTCATAGTTATTTGGTCTCATCTTCTTAACCATTTGTCTTACTCGTTTAAAAAATTATTAGTGTTCTTATATGTTTATTGTACAGGCGTTTCTGCGGCTGATGGGCTGGGGCGGCCTCCTTAGCTCAGGAGGCTAATGGCGTTTTTATCACCCCACCTTTTCTGTGCTATACAGAAAAACTTTATTCATAAGGATTTTTGTTTAAATTTTGTAAAATAATTAATTCAGATTATGTTATACTTGTCATTTCTATTTTAATAAATCAGCATGTGCTTTCACACATTGCCAATTTTTACCCAAAAGAGAGTACTCTTTAATGTCATGCGCACAGGAAACAGAGCTCATCAGCCCCAGAACCTCCTTTGGATTTCGATTTGTTATGATCAAGCGGAAGCGATAGAAGGAGATTTTGGTTTTAATCAAAGGAGACGTGGCACAAATGAGAAGTCTGCCGAAACGCATTGTGTCTTTAAAATGAGAAGTCTGCCTACTCCTGTGTTTACATAGTATATCTCTTTGGAATTGCTTTGATTATTTAGAGTTCAGACAACAAAAGTGAAAGCTCGATTTTGGGAAAACATTGAACATGATCTAAATGCTGTTAATAAACTATAAGATCTAATAAACCTCTTTAAATCTAAACTTTATCCTGTGGCGGACTTAGATTACGGCAGGTCAAAATAAATTATAGCAGTCATTTAAAATTCAAAGGAATTTATAAACAACACTGTTGGTTAAAAGTTTCTAACGGATATTTAAGACTAAAATACCCCAATAGGAATCGCTCTAACATATTTTAAAATGGAAAAATATTTTCAGCATTGTATTCTGATAGAACTAGATCCGGCGCCACTGACTTGATCTCTCAATAAGACATGAAGAGTAAATGAATTCATTTGTTTCGATTGCGATATGTTATATTTGGTTGAAAGAGCTCTTTCACATTTCCTTGGCTTTGATTTTGTGTTTCCATAAGTACATTTTCTAACGAAAAAATAATACATGTTTGTAATTGTAGATCGTCCAGGTTGGTATAGTCCTGAGAAGGACTGTTTTTGTTGTTGTTGACTGACGTTTCAACAACCTTAGCGGTAGTCATCTTCAGAGTCAAAAAAAAATAGTTATTTCATATAGTAGTAAATTCAGCAACTTTTGATTTATAGACAACTATAGACTTAAGGAAACATTATTAAATCGTTAAGATTAAAACTAAAATAATATCTGAGTAGTAACAAATTTAAAAAACGTCTAATAAAAACGACAATTTTTTTCTAGCAAACATGTTTCTACATTGACAAAATGCCATCTTCAGTGCGAATGATAGTGTTACGAAATATGATACAGTATAGGAAATTATGAATAATATATTTACATTGAATGGGATTATGATTTATTTAAAGTAAGTTTAAAACAAAAAATACATATAAATAAACAAGTATTTACATTAGAAATAGTGATAAAAGAAGTTATAAAGACGTATTATAAAGTAAAACAGTGTTATAATGGTGAATTTGAACATTTAAATTAGGATTAGTTTTATTGATGTGAAAAGTTTCTGTGATTTTGAAAGAGAAAGTTTTTGATCGGTGTCGATGATTTTAAAGCAAGTTCTTGCTGTCAATGTAAATAGTTTATTCATAACTTCTTATACTGTATCATATTTCGTAACACTATCATTCGCGCTGAAGATGGCATTTTGTTAATGCCGAAACATGTTTGCTATAAAAAAAATGTCGTTTTTATTAGATGTTTATTAACTAAAATGTTTGCTGAAAGATTATGTTACTAAAATTAAAAGTGTAGTCATCGATAAAATCATTTTCTTTTCAAAAACGATAACCTTGATCCCCTTATGCACTTAAATGTACTGATTTATCATATCCAAAAGAATCAACGTTCTTCGCCAGTTGATAGTTTAAATATCGTTCATGATATTTTATTGCAATTTATGAAGAAAGCATTCTTAAGAGTCGATGGTTGGCATTTTGTTTACTAGCCACCATTTCTACATCCAAAATCCTTTGCTGGCACTTTCCCTTCTTCTCATCCTCTTGACTTTTTAAATTAGTATGAGCAACCTTCCTGCCTTCAACCAAATCTACCTGCCAGCAAAACGTAAGTAAGGCAAGTCATCTGTGGTAAGTCTCTATTGATCTTTTGCTTTACCCATAATATTTTTCAATGAATCAACAGTCAGGAGAACTTTCCTGTACATCTTTATGACGTAAAATTAGTTATATTCTTGACCAAATTACGCCATTTTGGCGTTTTTTCTTGTTTATAAAGGAAATTGATTGATTGCTATTGTGCTAAATTTTTGCGCTAAGCGTAAATGCTTCTCAATATCAATACAATGGCTGGATTGTATTCAGGAGCGAAACCAGAAAGTTAATTGGAGGGGGGGGGGAGGAATATTCATATATTCAGCTCTGCCAGGCTGATTTCTTTTGAGATTAATATCGCAAACAAAAGAAATCAGCAGGGCAAAGCTGAATATGTGAATATATACCTCGAGTTAATGTTCTAGTTCGCCCCAGATTGTATTTTGTCCTTTGGACCGTGCCCATGCTTAGAAAAAAGGTGCACATTAAAATCGTCAAAATAGTTAAAATTTTCTGCATAGAATGCAGTTTACTAGACACTAGTAGCCTTTTCGTGGTGACCATGAAGATTGTAGACACATATAACAGTTTATAGAAGAAAGTTAACCAATGACAATACTCACCACAGAACACTGTTCAACTTTTTAACAAGGGAAAAAGCAAAAGCAACGTTTTTCTTGTTGGGTTTATAGTTAAGTTTTTACAATAAACCTAATTAGTTGGGCACAACGGAATATATAAATATTCATATAGTTAGCTTGTCAATTTTGGTATGCTATGTTTAATTATTTCTACACTCCCACTGACGTCAAAAACAATGATTTTCAATCACTAAATATTCTGATTTTATTTCATTTAAATTACTGGTTGAATCACTTCGTCGATGCATTGTATACAGACCTAGTCTTTATTGAGAAAAACCTCTCTCCCACTGCTCTTTCTTGTCAACATAACTGCACGTAAAGAATTTGGTTGCCATTGTGTGTACGGCGTTATCTTTAATAGTTTTAATCAATGCTGGGGAAACTGGCAATTTTTTTCATTTGAGATTATTTGACGCCAGAAAAACTTAATAATTCGTCCTATGGAATACCGCATCGGTGAGTTTGATTGCTTAGTCATGCAAATTTTGCATTTTTCGAAATAGTGGTTTGACAGTGGCGTCATGCAGATGTTATGTATAAGTTCGCGCCTTATTTTAATTTGTAATTATTTTGAATATTATTTGTGGAAAGATGAGGAGTATATCATGCTATATTACTTTTAAAAATGAAATAAAGAACTGCTTGCCGTACGTTATACATTTTTATCAAAAATAGAGAAAACTACATGTACTGTGTACATTACCACTTATCTAAGCTACAGAAAACTTTAGAAATAAATGATACTTCATGCCAAAACTACATCAACATTTCTCTATTCCGTCACAGCCAAATATGTTTTTTCTTCAAGGAAAGCGCTTCGTTTGATCTGGAAGAAAATACAATCAAAAATCAAAGTTGGGTATTCAGCCATGTTGCTAAGAGAACACCTTGTAATGCTAACCTGATAAAATAATTAATAGTTGTGAATTATTTTCCTTTTATTATTTCTGACAATTCTCATGATTTATTGGCATATCATTCTTTACCAAGTTTAGAATGCACAGAAATAGGAATTACCGATTTCATAGAATTTTTAGAAATATTTTCATTATGTTCAATTAATTGAAAGGTAAAAATACTTGCAACTAGAATTCATAGAAACTATATACAAACCTTGAGATTCAAAAATTTTTCCATCAACTAAAACAAACTGATTTTTAATGCCAGTGGTCACGAATGAAGCATATGACAAAGTAACTATCCAACCTGAGCCCATTGGAGATGCCGTAGTTATACCAGTTCGACGGTAGACCACGTTGTTACTATTTACTCCATATACATCACCAGCTGCCCCAGCCTTAAAAAAGAAAAAAATATTAAAACACTAATTTCGTAATTATCAATTCACAGATCAAATTCTAAGCTAAATGATACAACTACAAGAAAATAATAACATATAAAAAAAATAAAATTTGTATAATTTTACCACATTTTGACCAGATTTTGACGCGATTACAACAAAGTATTTCACTGACTTTCTTTACAAGCATGAATGCATGAACATTCTAACTTGGTAACCAGGTGATGTAAGTGGGCTACTTACCAGTCCTCTTTGTAAGGACTCTACTTTTACAAAACAAAATGAAAATCACCATGCAAAACTGTATAGCATGGTTATTTTTAAAAAAATTGATGTGGTTTCCATGGTTACCAATGAAAAATTTTGTGGTGCATCTTAGAAAACCTCTAAAATCACGTAAAATAAAAGCCTAGTATTATAAAACTCTATTGTATATGAAAGATTATTAGTAAAACTGTCAAAAAATGATACTTTCAAAAAATTGAATTTTTCTTGATTTTTTTCCTATCGAGCCACCTTAAATGATTGTTCAAGTTGCTGAAATCGTTTCAGCAACTGTTAATGATGGTTTCAGTGAGTCTGGGACTGAATTTTTTTTCATTTCTTACCAGTGATCCTCCTTCCAGTTAAAAGAAAAATGTTGTTCAGGCAGGCATTGTTAAATCAATTTACCTTTTTGTAGTTAATTGTTTGTTGTGTGCGGGAAAATTGTGCTGGATTTGGCTTGTGAAGGCAGTTATATGCATGGTTCATTTTATGTATTAGATTGTCAATATGTATAATTTCATTTTAAATACTATGTCTAGTATGTTTTTGGGTGTGTGGGTGGCGTGCCTAGGTAGTTATAGTGATATGCTATTTTTAATAATTACATTGTCAATATATATAATTCGAATTTAAATGTATAATTTACTACATAAAAAAAATTAGATTTACAGTTATAAAAAAACCCACACAGGATTTATGCCAGTAGCCTACTAAAATCTAATGTAAAATTCATCAAAATATTTTTAGCTCGTATATTGGTAATAGCTTTTGGATAGGAGAATTGAAGTATGCTTGTTGGAAGTTGTAACTGAGTAGCTTGTGCCAGTTTGATTAACCTTCATAAAACTTTTTCAAAAGATCGAAGATACCAGCGTTCTTTGTCATTGTATATATAATAAGTGCAAACTTCATTTTTCTCATTTTTTTAATTGAAAGAGACCTTTTTGTTGTAAAACATAGACTTGCATGGTCGTGGTAATAATAGTAAATAATGCTTTGAGCGGTGTGTTTGCCATGGTCAGCGAAAACTAGAAAGCTTAAAAGGTTTTGTCTTAGTGGAATTATATTGTAGTGCAATATAAATAAAAGGAGATTTTTGGTTTTAATCAAAGGAGACGTGGCACAAAATGAGAAGTCTGCTGAAACGCATTGTATCTTTAAAATCATAACTATCTTAAATTGAGTTGGAAACAGTTCTTTAAACAGGCAATTGTTACCGCGTATTTGTCTTAATATATGACAAAGAACTATTTAAATTTTTTGCAGCTTTCCTAAAAAGTACTTAAATGATGGTGATTGGTTTCACAGTAGATGTTTATTGTCAATAAACTTAATTGTTAAGAATCTAAAAATTTTTGGCAAAGGGATTTTTTATTTTCTAAAGATTAAAACCTAAATTGGAACGATCATCATGAAGCTTATGTTATTACAATAACCACTAATCTAAATGTGGTACGTCTAGAACAACTTGCAGCAAAATTTTTAGAAAAACCTATTTTGGCTGATGGTGTTCATTTTAGAGTTACTAACATCAGTCACCACTCTTTTGTAATTTAAACTACGCGCTTAAATTTCATAAAAGTTGGGTTGCTTTTCAAAAACAAAAAATAAAAAATTGTGCAGCATGCTCTTTTATCTTTGAGTGAGAATTGAATTATCAACAAACCTCGATTTGCTTAAGACCTCCTCCGATATGAGTCCAACTTGTTCCAGCACAATTTTGCGCAGATACGCCGGAACGGTAAAAAATTTGGTCATTACCATTTACACCCCAGCATCCCAATGCACCACAACTGATGTATTTTAATTTACCAGAAACATGTTTCCATCCTGTTCCTTGACGCTTATTAGTTGAAATGCCTAATAGAATAGGGAAGTTACGATATATTTTCAACGAATGATTAAAAATATTTTTTACTCAAAGATATTTTTTAGTCAATTGTTTAGTCAAGTAGTTGAACGTCAGAGGAGAGGTCCTAAAAGATTACATTTGTATTATTTTGTATTTTTTCCAAAAACTTATCAACGTGCTGTAAACAGAAAAAATAGCCGTTGCTACTTTTATTTGCCAAATTTGACGTCATGTTTTGATTAAATATATATGAGCTTTAGTAAGAATACGTTTATACGACTACGAGTCACCTCTAATGGACTCTATTAAAACACTGGAACGATAACTCCAATACAAAAGCCATATGATAAAATGAAGCCCTAATATGGAGGATATAGAGTGATTTTTTATGTATATAACACGCGAGTTGTGTCCGTAGATTGTCACAAATATAGAAAACATGGCAATGTTTCACAACATGCTATTTTAGTAATACGTTTGGAAAACTTTGAATATGTCGTGTTCTTAAACTTTACGATTGTTGTATAGAGAATTTTTAATGACAAGTTCATTTTTCTGAAAAATAAGCTATGACAAAGTCATTTGAAGATGTTGACGATTATTGTTTTTAGTCTGCAAAATGTTTACACGACTTGAAAGCTTTAGTTTTTGATCAAAATGCTGATTTCTTATTTTTCTGACATATAACACATTAAATAGATGAAAAAAGGTAAGAAATACTTAAAAAGAGCATTTCATTCTTTTTTTTATCAAACTCGTCATGGAAAATGAGAAAAACAATGTTTTGAAACCATTACGTATTTGCTTTTTCCCCAATGTTGCCTTCCTTCATCCGAAACTTCCAAATTCATCAAAGTGCCCAAAATTTACATGTTCTTAAAAGCTATCATGTATTTTTGCTTTCTGGTAAAATAATGCTGGATTTAGCTCAAAAAATAAAAGAATTTAACTTCTATTAAAATTGCTCATTGTTTTTCGTAAGGATAATGAACAAGACCGCGTGTCTGCATTGTATCCAGGAGTATGGATCATACCTACAAACCCATGTCTGGGCCTGGATCATACAAACAAAAAAGCGATATGCTTGGCTTCAAAGATGGCGGCAAAGTATCGTCACATTTAATTATAGAGTTCGCTGGTCATTACAAAGACGAAGTTTGACCGTGTAAGGCCTTGATTGTTGAAATTAGTATTGTAAAACAATTTCTTAGAAAATAAAAATATACCTGCTTTCTTTGCTTTAAAATTAAGGCATCGTAGTCACGACTACGAATTTTTAACAGAACATCGTATAGTCAGACAGATGACGGCTACTTGTTTTTGTTGTCACAACAATGTTTTTGCTCCAAAATGACGTACTTCCTACTCGTAATCGTACTCTATGCTAAAAAATTGCAATTGAATACCTGTACGACAGAAAATGTCGTTGTTGCTATTTACTCCATAAACAATCCCTTCTGGACCAGAATCGATCTGTTTTAAGCGTCCAGATATACGCTGCCATGAAGACCCGTCCAAAAAGTAATATATGCTATCGTATTTGTTTACTCCCCAAACACCTGCTGCACCAACAGAAACGTGCTTTAGGCCGCCAGAAATATGAGTCCATGTATAATCTTTGTTAAGGCGGAAAATAGCGTCATGATAGTTCACACCCCAAACACCCTCAGAAAGACTGTGATCAATTTGTTTCAGTGAGCCTGGTATCAACCGCCATTGTCCTGTTCATAGATGAAAAAAAGCATAATTAACAAGTATTATAATAGCTTTAAGGAATATAAAACATGAAACTGAATTAACTGTGAGTTATAGATTACGTCAACTTCATGTTGGATTTAGGTAAATGCAAGAAAGTTTACTTTTTAGAGGAAAACATTAAAAGAAAAACAAAATTCTAATTTAAATTATTGTTTGAAGAAAGATTGAAAATTCATTTATTAACACTCTTTAAAAGTACTTCCATAAATGTAGTCTTATGCAGAAGGGAATGTGATGCAAATTAACAGAACCCATGAGACATAATAATTCACACAAGAAGTGCTCAGTAAGTAGATTAGCATATCTTTCGTAAAAGCCAAAGTAATTTGTTATGACGAATGTTGAAAAAAGTGTCGAAATATGTGAGCATCAGTACGCCGGTGATGTCAAAACCAGAGAGATTTTTATGTAAGTGTTGTGTGTGTTAAATTTGATTTATTTATTTATAGACATATCTCTAATACACGCAATGTTTTCGGCAAGGTATAGCTTCTCTGGAAATAATAACTTTGACTTTGTCTCAGAAACATTGAGTAAATAATATAGCATAGAATTCCCTTGCAGAAAATAATGCATAGTAGCCTATAGGAGACAAAGTTACATTCCTTAATTTGCAAAATTAAGAGTCAGTGGAATATTTTCAATTATTTTAACTAATGAAAAACAGCTCATACTTTCATCTGGAAAATCCAAAGACAAACTATAAACTACATATTTGCACAGTTTTAATTAAGTACATGCGAAATATTCAAAAGGACCAATATGGATAAAAGACAATTCATGTTAAACATTTGCTAGTCATTCATCAAAAAACCATAAAAGTAGTTTAACTTACCATTAAACTTAAAGATTTTGTCATTTTGATCAATTCCGAATACATGAGTTAAGCTAGCTGACACATGATCAAATTTAGGAGCAGCAATGGATCTCCAATGTGTTCCAGTAGGATTACAGGAGCTGATCCTTCACGAACATATAATGTTCTGTAAATGTTCACACCGTAAACTGCACCACTTTCTGTCGCCTGTAAATAGTGATTTCTTTTAAATTATAATACATAAATTGATAAACTACTGAAAAACGAGCAAAATGTTTTGAAATATTTGAGTTGTAGCTGTATAGCCTCCTTTTAAGCTGTGAATTAACTAATTATTCTATGCAAATTCTACTAATTATTCTATGCAAATTCTACTAATTCATGTAATTAACTTCTAGGAAATGTATGTGCAATGCATTTTTTACAGCAAAATGAATTTGCTTTTAAACAAAAAACTACAAATGTTAAGGACGAAGAAAATCTTCAATGCTCGACAAACAATCACACTAACTCTTCATTTGTCTGACTCTTTGATTGGCAAATGCTTTTGACTGGTAACAGTAACTTTTGATTGTAAATTGGTTATAGAAAGTTTTTTCGACAAATTTACTTCTATTTTGTAATCTGGTGTGGTTTACTGATCCTGAAGATGTACGAATTTCGCTCAATTCGCTTCGAAAAGTCAAATTTACAATTTTTACAGTTCTCTTTCTATTTTTTTTAGTTTGGTTCATCAGTATCGCTTTATACTGTTACCCGATCCTTTTCGTACGATAAACTCAGCGAGATCCTTGGGCCCAGAGGGCATTAGCTCAGTTTGGACGCTTTCAATATTGTGTTCTTGATAACATTAAATACTGGTTGTTTCTATTTACAATTGTGAATCTATCCGTAAAAGTATTTAGAAAGCACTCGGAAGTCGCCCAAAATGCTGTGGTCTCCTATATGTCGATTAACTATAAAATTTCTCCAGATGAATCTCCTTCAAAGACACTGATTTTATTCAAAAGGATTTGAAATGTATGATCTTTTTTCCTATGTAGCCATAACAAAACATTTAATGTGCTCTCTCGGAAAACTGTGAGTTTTGTTTTCCCTCGACTCTCATGCAATGTTTCCCGGAGACTTTGGAAAACAAAACACATTATTTTCTTCGTATCATACATTAAGTGTATAATGTATTTGTGCGTTGTTAAAATTTAAAATGAATCACAAAATAAGCAGTTATTTAAACAAACAGTTAGTGAGCAGGATTTGTGTGCTAATGGTAAGAAAGAGATGCGCACAAAACATGGCAAAGACACAAATTTTGCAACAAAAAACTCATACCTCAATCTGTTTCAGTAATCCTGGAATGTTGACCCAATTCAATCCTTCACATTTAGATGCAGTAACTCTTGTTCGGAAATATATATAATTGTGTTTGTTGACACCCCAACAGCCAAATTTTCCACAGCTAACATATTTTAATGCTCCAGGTATCCATTTCCAGCCAGTTCCCTTGGGATTGGACGCAGTGATTCCTGTTCTACAGTATATATTATGCCCAGAATTTACACCATACACTATTCCTGTTGGTCCTGAATCGATTTGCATTAAACCTCCTGCAAACATATCGAAACACTTTTAAAACTGAATCGAAATAACTGCTCAGTAACTGCACTCTTTCAGTAACTGCACAGCATAATTGCACTGTAAATGCTGTAACCTGATTGGCTAAAAGTATATAAGTAAACAAAACTTTGCAGTTGCAATCGTGTGAAATTCAAGAAATACATACAATGTAAAAAATAAAAACATGAAACCGAGTACTGTTTTTCTAGGTAATATTAAAAAGTTTCGATGCGAAATAAAGGCTTTCCAAAGGCTTTTCCTTTTTCTTCCTTTCATGAAACGCCTTTCTACTACAACTATAATATACCATCTGCAGAAATTGTTAAATTTTAGTCTAGATTAACAGTAGCATCCTTTATTTGACGAGAATTCCTCGCACAGCAAGTTTAAATGCTTCTCAAAGCTAAACTAACACAAATTTTCTGTTGTTTTCCAAAAATTGACACAAGAATTAAAATATGTTTGTACCGTACCAGACACTTGGGTCCAGCTTGTGCCAAATGATGAACTGAGCGTCACTCCTTCGCGATAATAAATATTGTCGTATTTATTCACTCCCCACACTCCAGCGTTTCCAACACTGACATGTTTTAGTCTACCACTTACCCAGGTCCACCCATTTCCATTGCGTATAAAAATTTGATGATTACTGTTTACACCCCAAAGAATGTTGTATGGACTTAAATCAAGTTGTTTTAGTCTTCCAGATTGCAAGGACCAATTTGGATGGTTACTTTGAACACCTTTTAACAAAAGTAATTGATGGATTCATTCAAATAACCTAGTCAAACATTATTTTCTTTTCATGAAATTTGTATGCAGACAAATCACAGACTTTCATGTTGTTAAATTTGTTTGCTTACCTGTCAATAGAATCGTAAACACGAAAAGGGAGTGACACAGCATTTTCATATGTTTCAAGTATTTGAAACCTGTTAAAAATATTAGATCCTGGTAAGAACAGTGTTATTATTATATTTAAGCCCTGAAATTTTACCTCAGCATATGCAAGTATCAGTTAGCAAAACTGCCTCAGTTGATATTTTTTCAACTGATTGTCATTAACTTATAGGAAAAGTTTCAAAAACTTCCACTTCTGTTAGATCAAAAAACCTGAAGTTTAAGCTCCAATTTTGCAAAAAATGTAGACTAAAACTGAAAACTGAAAATTTGCAGTAAGTTGCGAAGTTGTGTTTCGTATTCTGTCAATTTTGCTGAAGTTTTACAAAAACAGGAACTAATATATGTTGCTTTTTTGTGGTGATTATTAGGTAACCAAACAAATAAGGATGAGGGTGCCCCATCTAAAATTAGAAATAGGCTCTTTGTTTGGGCTAGTTAACGACATAGAATTGTAATCGTGTTACATGGTTTATTACTTTTTTAAAAGTGCCCTTAGAATGTGAAAAATTGCAATTTACTCTTCCTGGAATGAAAAACTTCATGGGGGTGAATACTCTCAGAAACTAAAAGGTCCTCAACGCCCCCAGTTTGCAGCTAGTAACTGCACCACTTCCGAATCGAGGGCTTCAATATCACTCGACCTATTGATCTTAACCACAAAACCTGCAGGTGATCATAAATTACTGCAATGGTTCTTTCATATGTTAAAAATTCAGGCAAGAAGTTTATTCCCTCTCTCTCCCCCTAGCCCCCCCAAATTGAAGCTTTTCTAGGCCTATGCATCTGATTCTTATCTCATTAATAATAACATAAAACCTCTCCTGTTTCACAACTGCAAATAAATTGATCTATCTAAACACAGGTTTCTACTATTGCTTAACCCCCTATTGTTCACTGTAGCAGATTTGCAACAATTACTGCTCCAACTTCTTGAAAAAAGATTTACAACATGCCGAAATTTATTTAAAGATGCAATACGGTAAAGAAAATTGAAACTTAACTGCACCGTAAGCGTTTTTGAAAAACTAATCATATTTTAGTTACACTAATAGGCTCTTCCACGAGTATCTTTAGTATATTCATATACATCATAATTTGCAATTTTGCATAATTAGTACTATATTCTGTTATGACTACATCGGCAAGATTAATTAAATTCAATAATGTCATACGGACCTACTGTGGTTTTGTATTGTAGCTCATAGAATTTCTATTGTTTTTGCTCGGTATGAAGCCAGTTGGATTTCTCCATGTGAGAGCACTAGTACTACGTGTACGTAAGCAATTTATGTTTACTATAAATGTTTGGACTGTCTCCTTCATTTTTATTCAAAAATTCATCAAATACACTGTGAATGAAACACTATCTTTCGACCTTTTTTCACATCAAATCACCCGGCGAGTAAATGGAACATATAGCAGAGAGTGCTGAGATGAATCGCAGTTTCAGAATACAAGTTTCCTGCGCTTGGTGCGTTGCAGCTTTACAAGTTATATGATTATCAAATATCATGCTATTAGTTGATGATTTTACGTGACATAAATATGAATCTTGCAAGCGGCGCTTTTGTACGTGTTTGTTGATAAGACAGTATTAAAAACACCAAAACCGTGATATATGGTACAAAATATTTTTACTTTTATAGCAATTAGCAATTTAGCAGCCAATTTCGGTGCTATTTAATGGCATTATTCATTTTACAATAGCTGAAAAATTCAAAAGATCTTGGCCTCTTCCCATCATTCACTAACATTTTTTCTAATTTTCCATTTCTATAGTCGAAGGGAAAGAATAACCATATAATGTAAAAAATTTTCTTTAGAGCACTCTTCAAAGAAACCGACCGGAAAATATCTCAAATGATAAATTTCATTCAAAATGTAATGTAGTTTCTTAATGAACAGTGAAATCATACAGTACTTAAAGAATTATTACCTGCTTCCTTTAAGCTTTTCTTCTGTAGGCCTGCTAATATGCTATCTTTGTACGAGGCTGAAGTGTGATACTGTGATTAAACTTGTATTAGATAACCACATTGTTTTATATGTCATTTTTACGGCATGTTGTACGTCACAAACAAAGAGAGGAATTTGGCTTCAGCAAAACAAGAATATACTTTACGTGGCACTTGAGAACCGCTATAGAAATGACTTGATTTTGTCATATTTAGCTACGTACACCAAAAGCAAATGTTCTTATTGTCAATAAAATTGAGATTTCTGCAGGATTCTTCTTTAACATTTTGTGACTAGACAGACATGAATTTGTTGTGAATGCATGACCTGGCAAAATCATAAGCAATGACTTTTGCTCTAAGAATAATATCAAATTTTTGTTTCGAGTGAACAAGAGTTTCCTTAAACATCTCGAAGCTTATTCTTCCCTGTACATAAATTTGAAAAATAACACAAACAAGAACTTCATGCCAAAGTATATTAATTTTGTCGTGTAGAAGATCTTTTGCTTCTCTGTCAGTTTTAGCGGGCAATCAGACAACAGCAATGACATTATTTAGCATTTCTATAGTATTATGTATTTGATTGTGTTTCGAACCAATCATAATTCTTGATCAAATAAGCATAAACAAACACTTCTTTGATCATGCATTATAATTTTTGTGCGCCTTCTTTTATAGTCAAACACGCGTTTCACATACAAAAATACGATCCGCATAGTTAAGATTAAAACGCAATGGTTCCTACGTCACGCAAGCTCCGCACTTTTTTATAAAAACGCCGTCTCTACATGCCCGGCAGCAATTTTAATAAATGATAAAAGTTAAACTTTGAAAGCCAATATCTAACCCAAGCCGTATCCTTATCTCGCATAAATCTTAGATCTACACCCCCTCCCCTATTATATTGTCCGTCCGATGCACCTGAGTTTCTTAGCTGTTACGTCAAATATTTAGTTACGAACTGGATAGACTTGTATTCATTCTGTATACTGAGCATACGCTGTTTGCTATAGCTTTTTGGGGGTATTTTACGACATTAGAAGTGCTCAGGATTACAAATCGGGAAGATTCGAAGGTATTTCAAAGCTCATTGTTTTAAGTCTGTTTGGTATTGTAATATGAAATTAAGCTCGTGATATGATTCATCATGTTCGGCAGTATATATTTCTTTTCATTATTTAAAAGATCTTAAATTTGCGAAATTATTTTTCAATTAATGTGTAGAAAAAATTTGGAATTTTCAAATCTGGCATATCATTGACTGTGAACTGTACTTCTGCATTTTGTATTTTGCGATTTAAATTTGAATTTTAAGTGTCGCCATTTTATTTACTTATACTTATGTCACTTTTGCAGTGTCATGAGCATTGTATGATTTGCGTCAGAGTTTTACATCCCGGACACTGTCAGTTCCGATGCAATATATGAAAAAGATTTAGAAGTTTAGTATTGGCTTTTTTCATTTCAGATGTAAAATAAATACATTTTATGATAAACACGCTTTGTTTTGTGATGTTTTCCCACAGCTTTAGCTAAGAAAAGTGGATTGCTGACAAACTGCACGGATATAATTATTTAGCACTAGAGTTTAATTTATGCATGTTTTAACTGACGCGTAATTTCACGCGTAATATTCATTGGGTCACAAAGGATTTTAGTCTATAGTGCAGCTGACAGTTACCACATGCTAACCTGAGCGAAAGCGTAATCATTGTATTACTTTATTATATCTGCTAACCTGAATTGAAATTAATGTAGATCGTGAGGACCCGGCAAAGAAGTGAGTTTATGTATTTACGTTTGGTATACTGTTAAACAGAGCACATATGTTATTTATACTATATCATTATTTACTAGATCGAATAAAAAATTATGTACTTATAAACTATACGATTCCGACTCACGGATCTACCGGACTGCTAACCTGAGAATTCAAAAAGATCAACCGATTGATTTGCACTACTCATAAATCACGGCCGCAAATCAGTAGTCTTTCAAAAATAGACAATCAACCGAATGTTCACGGAAATTAGCAGTTCGATGATTATTACTTCGTTTCTTATTTTATTAAAGATGGTACACTGTCTAAAATCTTTTTGTTTGTCTTACTGTGAATGCGCTAAAATATCACATATCGCAATGCAACTGGACACCTTTTATACTGGTGTTGGTGTTAAATAACTTTGCAATATTAAATTATCGAAGTACAAAATAAACGTGATATAAATTAGCTCGAATTGTTTCTTGTAGTGCTAAAGTGTTATTATATTGATTGGCAAATAATCACGTTAACGCGAAGGAGAGGAAAATTAGAACAAAATTAGGACACAACTAGAACACAATTAGAACAAGTCTTTATTTGCTGTTAAAGTAATGAAAATAATTGATGATAATGAACAGTGAATAATTAACGATATGATTTTTGATTAACGATAAACTAACAAAAATTAGCAAAGTCTACAAACTTAAAATTGCGAGGAATGTAAAATTGGCGTTGATTAAATTAAAGCAAATTTTTAAAATTAGTGTTAAGAAGTGTATCTTCGTTTCAATGACATGTCTCGTTCGGGGAGCTCCAGAGGTCACGCCTGCAAAAATTTAGAGCAACATTACCATCCAACATTTCAGAAAAACTCATAAGGGAAGATGATGTCTAATGAAGATGAAAATTTTCATAAAATGGGTTACATTTATATGGGATCCGATTGTTTAATTGGTTTGCAATTTGACGACGCACAGCAGGTTTTGTTTAAAGCACAGTACCCACTGCTCTCCTTTTAATAGAGAGCTTTAGCAAGAGTACAACTACGACAACGAGTACGAAGGGAATGGCACGAGGAAGTTTTTTGTCGTTGTTGCTTCGTCAAAATTTTGTTTTAGCTGTAAACAACAGAACGAGCTTCTTACTATAAAAACACCGAGTTTTGCGAAGTAGCTTCGGCTCTATTTGTCAATAATAATATTTATGAATTGATAATACTGATTTTGCGAGAATATAGAATTCTATAGAGAGAAATCTTCCCTATTTTGCATTTTATGAACGATATATTTGTACTATTTTACTGTTTGTTATCCTTTCATTTTGCATACGGAATACATGAAAGTTTTGATTGATGACGGCTACGTGCAACAATATTTTTGCGCCAAAATGACGTACTTCGTACTCTTAGTCATATTCGTAGTCTTTGCTAAAGCTCCCTAATGTATTTCCGCGCTCTTCTCTACAGGTGCTGAAATATAACCCGGTTTCCTTGTATATCCAATATCTGATTTTCGTTCAAAAAATTTTTGCAACATACTCGATTGTTCTGGTTAATAGCATTTTGATCAACATTCAGTACGAAAACCAGCAATTTACCTCTTCCATTTATGGCTAAAAACATTATGATGATTTATTTACTTAGAAATAGAAACTTTTCCAAGTGAATAGTGTAGGTTGAACTATGTGAAAGAGCAGGCTACCTTACATATATTATGCATACGAGCGTTAGCGGAGGAAGGAGGGCTCCTCTCCCAAGCGCCCCCCCTTCTACATCACTGATTATATATAAACACTGTAAATGTTTTGAAACAAACAATTTATAGGTTCGTGAAAAAATATTTATTTACTTGCATTGTTTTAGCGAAAATTAGGTGCATTTTTCTTGCGGTGAAGTCTTCCCACCCCCCCTCAATTGGGATTGTCTCTGTACACCTATGCTACATTACATACGCGAAAGTCCCAAGGTAAAACAAGTATTACTCTGAAAGCTAATGCGTTTTGAACTGTATTTATTTAATCCTACGATGGTACGTAAAATTTACTTCGACATTGTCTAGTGTAAATACAGTAGCATGAACTTAAACTGTGTTGTATTAATCCAACATGACATTTGATCTCATTTTTTTTCAATATGTGCTTAAAATAATAATAACTTTATCAGGACCAAGGGGAAATATTTTTCCATCCGGACAGACCTAAATGGGAAATAACGTATTTAATTTTTTACTAAAGGTAGCAATATTATTAGATTGCTCAGTCAAATTAAATAAGGGCGGCCAAGTAAACAATTAAATTTTGCTGCTCTTCGTTTAACTTGAGAACTCAAAATGTATTTAAAATAGTTTATTACAATCAAAAGTTGGCTTACAATTTCCTTTTTACAACAAAATGAAATGAAACAAAACAAAACGAAGTAACCCCCAAAGCAAAACAGCTTTTTGTACAAGTATTAAGCCGTATAGGACACCGGACCCCGGTCAAGACATCATAAAAAACCGTCCGCTAATGCAGCCAATCACATTTCAGAAAGGTTATAATTCCGCCCGCTGATAATTTGAAAAAATATAACAATTGAAATTTATTATTCCAGTATAGATAACTGATCGCTTAACAATTTTTTTGTTTGTAGGACATGGTTCTGTTTAATTGTTTTCTATTAGCAACAGTCTTGTTGCATTCAACAATGTCAACATCAACTGCACTTTCCTATGACGTCAATGGATGTTTTTCATCCCTTCAAGGAAGAATTACCATCAGAAACTTTGGACGCTACAATTCCAACTACAAATGTCAATTTTGGTGCAAATCTCAGGAATTCATAATTGCAGCAACAAAAGGAAATCTGTGCTCTTGCGGAAATGTCTATCCTGAAGGGAAAAATGTCAATGACTCTTTTTGCAAAACTTCATGTCGATCATGGTCGACTTGTCACAGTCCTAGAAGTTGCTGTGGTGGTCGAAATGCATATTCTGTTAGCGTTGTTGGCGACATCAACGTGGCAAAACTTGTTCTTCAAAGATTGTCTATGAAATGGCAGAACAACACAGCTTACAGAACAGATATGGAAGGTCTCGTTCAAAAGCCTACTCATCGACAACATTACGATAACTGGGGAAGTAGCTTTGATTCAAGAGGATGGTCAACATGTGGACATGGAAGATACATGACTGGAATGTACAGAAACACAAGCACCAAGTCTGATCCAATTTATAAAATAGAACAAGTAGACTGTTATGATGCTCCTGAATATCTATATTCCTCTTCAAAAGATCGCGATTGTTATCATCATGATTGGGGGGTGGAATTCGACAGGAAGGGTTGGGTGTATTGTAATAATGGTTATTACATGGCTGGGCTCTACAGATCATCCGGAAATACATTGTCCAATATTGAAAAAGCTTTATGCTGTCGGCCTAAAACGCAAGTAAAACAGTGGGGACACTGCCAGCAAAAGGACGTCGGACGATCATTTGACTTTAGAGGATGGAGTCGTTGTCCATCAAATTATTACATGACTGGCTTGTATAGAAATAAATGTAACAATTTGTTCTGCCTTGAAAACTACTACTGCTGTAAAATGGGAAAATACGTTGGCCCAATGCTGGCAGTAAGATTGAAAGATAAAAACGGGAACTTAAAAAAATGCTCCATAAATCCAATGGACAAATCAATGACAGCCAGCACTTTTAAATGCATCACTTTATCAGATTCTTCAAATGTGAAAACGTTAAAATTAAACGCAAAAAACTTCAATCTAAAAAATAAGACGCCAAACAATGCTTTTAAACTTCAGTCAGTTCCCTATTTTTATCCAGTTGTTTGCTCACGCTTCAAGGTAAGATATGATTGTCAAAAACAGCTTTTGATATCAACAACTGAATCATACACCCTTTCCACCATTGTTGGAGCCTCTTCAGCGGTAGCACTTGGTACAGCGTTTAAAGTATCTGGTGAAGAAATTTCCCTTCCAGAGATAAAAACTATATTTTTTGCACAAATATCTAAAGCACAATCTTTGAGTACGGGAGCAATAAATACAACAGAAAAAACAGTTACAGATGAAACAGTAGTCACAGTTCATGTTCCACCAAATGAGGAAATTACAATTAACCTCGTGAAATCTGTTCAAGATCTGACATACCATTGGAAAGCAGAGTTTGAACTTGATGGGCTGTACTCCATCGAGTGGAACAAGTCTGGTCTGGAATCATTTCAAGCTGTGAATACTGTATTATCAGGCCCCAAAGAAAGAATTATTGCTTTTGGCACTTGGAAATATTCACACACTGGCTTCATTAAAGTAATGATCACAGATAAATATGGAAGACAGAAAATGGGATGTGAGCACAAAGCAGGCAATGTAAAACAATGCCAGTTGTAAGAGTGAACGACGTTTATTTGAGGATGACTTTGGTCCGTTTTGTATTAATTTGCGTAAAGTTTTTAAAAAATTATAGTAATCTGAGTTAATGATTTAAAATATTTACATGAATTTAAGGTTGAAAAGTAAATAGTAAAAGTAAATAAACTTATCAAATAGCTTTATATCAACGTGCATATTGTTTTCTTTTTATAAATTAAACTTTTTTTTGCATTTATTTAAGTTTTTAAAAACATACAATGAAATTAATTTGAGCAACTATTCAACGATTTCAAACAAAAATAGGAACAGGCCATGCTATCATTTTAAATTATCAGAATGACTTGTACGCCGAAACTGTTTTATAAAATTACATAACACAGTCAATAAGGCGTCAAAATATCATCCATCTTTACATAAATGTCAGTACATCTACGATATTGGTAATGAGTGAGATTAAATTGCAAGGCTCAACTTTGCTGTTGATAATCCACATTCAAATTCAGACCTGTACCTAATTGAAAATTTTCTAAAAAAATTATCAACAGGCTATTTCAAATTGGTTAGGAAAAATTTGAGAAAAATTACAAGAACAATAGGAAAGATATTTAATGAGTTTTATGGTTTTGATTGAAATATATTCCTTTCACAAAACATTTTAACGTTATCTATACATTAACAGATGCCGTTAACATATCAAAGCAGAACTTCCATCTATCAAATCAAAAAAAAAATTATTATCTACATTCAACGATAGAACCTCGAAACAAAACACTTATAATGAATTTTGTAAAATTTATAATACAAAATCATATTGTGGTAAACAAACCAAATGTCTGGTTTTCAATCTTGTTCATAAAATTTGTTGTGACTTAAAAATTCTTATTGAACAATACGGTGCAACCCCATTAGCCGCTAAGACCAAATTTCAAGAATGAATTATGACAGATATCTTGCTACAGCTTTTACACATTTTCATACTGCAGCATTATTGTGTTTTTTTTTTTTTATGAAAGAAATAAAGGAGTTATTTGCATAAGCGAATAATAATTTTATTGCTTCCGCGGGTTATTTGTAGTTTAAATTGTAAATAAGAGTTATGTTAATCAAGGGGAAACAAAGAGAGGGTGGGACACACTCTTAACATATAAAAAAGTACTGGGAAAGTTTGTTACTTTTACTCAAAGAATTCCGCGTGCTAAGGTCATGGAGTCCAAGGTTCATTTGGACGCTACAAGAGCAAACAGGATGTTGGCTACAGTTATTTGCATTTTGTTCACATGCACGTAGTGTGATTCACGTGCACAGGTATTAGCCTTATAGGTTATGCACAAACAAATCACATATCATTCAGCAGGTGGCCGTCGCCAGGTGAAATTTATCGAAAAATCCACCCTTCCTCCCTCCCTTTCTCTCTGTGATTTTGCATGTACTATTTAGACTTGTTTCCGAGGTGGCGTTTTTATCACCCCACCACGTTTTCTGCCTTAACTGAAAAACTTTTTTCGTAAAGGATTTTGTTTAAATTGTGTAAAATAATTAATTTATATTATGTTATACTTGTTATTTCTATTTTAATAAATCGGCATGTGCTTTCACACATTTCAATTTTACCCAAAAGAGAGTAATTCTTCAATGTCATGCGCACAGAAAACAGAGCTCATCAGCCCAAGAACCTCCTTGAATTTCGATTTGTTATGGTTAAGCGGAAGCGATAAAGATATTTTTCGTGTTTGCACTCTCTTTAATCCCAAAGGTCTCCTCGGTTTGCAAAAGCCTGTGGAAACACAGTAACCATTATTCATTTCTTAAATAAAATGCTTCATGTCTCTTGGGATCATCGTATACATGTCAAACATAAGGCCACAAAATGATGTATCAGTAACGATGAGACTTTAAGTAATACAACATGTTTAATATTGTTTACGTCAAATTTGTTTAAGTGAACACCTCTTTGATCGCGTGACTGTATTCACAAGCTCAATTTGTGGTAATTTAACGACTTAATTGCCTTTCAAAACAGTTTTCTGACGCTCATTACGTTCAGCTCAATGAAACAATAAATTCATGATGCATATTGTAGTTTATATAAGTATGGAATGTTTGCACATACATTATGACTTCCTCACCAACTTTTACTACCCGCCATTATGGGGGAGTGAAGACACTTGCGGTAACAAACAATTGCTAAACGGTTACCGTGTTTGAATGGCCTCATCAAAACACGCCGAAATCAACAAAAGTTAAGAAAAGCTCACGAAACACGAGCTGAAGGTGAGACACTATACTAAGACTATACGCCACTTACTATAGATAAGATACTCAATACTACAATTTTAGTTCATAATCTCAACCAAGATCTCAACATCTGGTTAAATGCACAAACGCCATTTTCAATTCACATCTGTTCTCACTTACTCATATTACTCAACTCGAAGGGTGATGTCATTCACTTAGCTTTCAACAATATCATACAATCATTTTATCTAATTTTAGCTTATACTAAAATATCGTATCGTAAAACAATAATCCTACCATGAACTGTTTATTGTAAAATGCAGTTACGTTTTCCACGTTGTTTTAGATAACTATACGAGTATTTTACATGTGGTTTGTAATTTACTTGGTAAGACGATGTGTTTTCGAGTAAAGACACGAAATGTTACAGACTGGTCTCAAAACTATCGTTTCCTGTCCTGTATATAAAAAAGATGTTTACTTTTTTAATTTACTTTGATTCAGAATTTGTTATATTTTACAGCCTTATACTAGTTTTTATTCATAAAATAATGATATATTAACATTGATGGCAAGAATATTACATTACTCCAGTCTTATTGCGCATTTTTATTATACAATATTAGCTGTAGCTTTAATTATAGTTGTAAGTCAAGAACCAAAGTCAAATAAATATAGTAAATCAAAATTATGTTGAAGTAATGCTTAACTGTTTTAATATTTTCATCGCCTCAGAACGAAGGTTTTTGTTGCGCCAAAATATCATTAAACAGTTAGTTGTGCTGTTGACACACCAAAATGTTTTCGCCCATGTATAGCTAAGATAACATACGGTGTTTTTTTGAATTGCGCAGAAGATTGTAGTTATGATCGTTGGCATAAAGCAAATCGAAACACAAACTACCAGAAGAAGACACGTTGATATGGATTTAACAAAAGACTTTCCCTTTTTTGAAAGCTGACTGTGCTTTGCAACATTCTTTCGACGATATTTCTTTGAGATAATGTGGAGCTTAGTGTTGATGTAAGTAAATGGGAAAATAAACAGTAAACAAAAAAGTATTGCCATTGCCATTGAACTTTTTGTTACTTGTAACACAAACAGTATGGTGGAAAGAAAAAGAAGAACAAAATGCAATTTAATGAGCAATGTTTTAGTTACTTTTGTGTGGTGAAATATTGGATGAAAATTGCCAAATATCGTTCAAAACTTACCAACAATCGAGTAAAGATAGAAAAGGAAAGAAATACATCGAAATAAAGAGAAATAATGAGCATTTTCAAAGGTAATTCGTTTTCACTAATCCAGAGTATCAATTCTGTGATCAGAACAGGACAATTTGTAACTACCGTCAGCAGGTCGGCGAAGGATAACAAATAAATTGTGAAGTAACAAACTTTCTTTCGAAGATGCGATGATTTTAACCAACATAAAACCACAAGAGAATTCAAAATCAACCCACAAAATAAAACGACCAAGTTGATTACCAGCATTAAAATCAATTGTACAAATACTCTGATGTCCATTCCTGATGTCAGATGTCAGAATAGATGAAAGACTGCTTGTCGTGTATTTTTGACACTAATTATTTAAGAAATAAAAGATGTTTACTGTATTAACACAGGCTTATGCAAACCGAGGAGTCCTTTGGGAGAGCTGGGTTGAGGAGACCTTTAAGAGAACAAGATTGTAAGTGCTTGAGAGTTCTCACAAACCTCTCCGAGGTTTGCACAAACCAGTGCAAACACGAAAAACATCTTTTATTTCTTTTATAAAATAACAATAGCGCGAAACAGACAAATTTAAAGTAAAGTTTTAATTTCTCCTTTAAAATGTATTCATGATCAATTTGCAAATTCTCTTTGACTGATTAATCTGATTGTTTGAGCTCAGATGTGTTTTGCACAGTTTAATGCAAGCACAGCTCTAGACCATTCAGCACACGCGTTTTATCGTGTTTATTTTATAATTATTCATGAATGCATATTGAGTAAAGAGGTTACTTGTAATATCTTTACTCAATATGCATTCATGATCACATCACATTCACATCGCTCTGCCTTAACAAAAATTTTTCTTTAAGTATTAAAGACATTTTTAGTAAAATCAGAAACAAATAGCAGTTTAATAAAACCTTTTTAGAAATAACTGACACTCACACGAGTGTCTCTATTATTGCCTCGATATATTACACTCAAACAGATGTTGTTCACTTGTCGTAAATTTTATGTCAATAGTTTATTCATGGTGAAAGGATTAATTTGAGAAAAAGCATAAATAACACAAGTTTATTTTTCAAAAATCAAAAAGTATAAATGTTTCTTCAAAATATATAGTAGACTACCAATTTAAAGGCTTATTAGTGATCGTTATAAAGATTTCGACATCTGAGGAAGAAATCCAAAACCTAGATAATTTGTGGCATGTTTGAAAAGGAAATTTAAAAACAATATTGAAGGCTAATAAAGAAAAAAGCTTTGTGTTTCCATGGAGTTGATTAGAGCTCAAACATACATGCCAAGTTTCACGCATTATGTGTGAGATACATTATTCAGGATTAGGTCTCACGCTCACACGCATAATATGATGAATCTCACGCATAAACAAGAAGTTATCTAAAAAGTTAAAATTTTCTGATGTGGCAAAAGTATGCTTAGTGAATTTAAATGTTTCAAAGTATATTTGTCGACATTACATGTCGACTTTAAAACTTTATTGCGTCCTTTGAAAGTGCACGATATTGATGACTTATTTCTGACTCGAATAAATGTGCTTCAACGGTAAGATATTCTCCGAGAACACTGCATGGAAATCCCATTGCTGAAATCAAATTTAAAATGGTATTCTTATGGACCACCTCCCCCCTGACCCTTCAGCAGTTCATCAATATTTCTCCTTGAGGTATTTGAACATACTGATACAATCTGCTAAACACCAAAACTTTAATTATGATCATTAGCGATTCTTTATCTAACTTTTTGTAAGACCGATGAAGTACTAAAAAGAACAAGATCTTATTCCGAACAATTGATTATTAATAAATAGCAAAATATGCCCAGACATGATATGTTTTTTTTAAATTTTGGAATCATTGTTTTAATTTTCATCCCGATCCAACTTCCCCTTGGGGGGATCCGAGTGTTAGTGTAGACAGAAGACCTAAACCGTATTAAAAAGTATACAGATTCGAAAGAATACGCGTTATTGTGTACAAGCATAAACTCAACGAAAGACTCATTTCTTTTTTGTATTCATGCTTCTATTTCACTCTCGTTAAGACGTACGTTTATGTTTGTGGTTTTGCTTATGCTTATCTCACATGCACATGTGAACCAAGCTTTAACAATGCTCGTACTTTAACATCCGTCCATTTAATTACATCACTGTATAATATTTTATTCATATCACAGTACAATGTTTTAATTACCTCACCGAATGACATTTCAGAATTAAAAAATCTCACGCATAGCCTATTTGTGAATGCAGTGACATTTTAAGAAATACGTAGGCATTGCTCATATTTCCCAAGACAAAAATATTCGATACGTTAAAAATTTGCAAGAAAATCTTTAGTGAAGTTCCAGCTTCATTTTCTACAATAATAATTAAAATAAGTTCTATAATAACAACAATGATAATAATTTTTTTGTAAAAGTTACAAAAAATTATTTATTCTTTGAAATTTTTAATGGAAATATGTTTTGTGCTTGTTGTATGATAAAAGGCCAAGATATTATCTTTGATATTAATAAGTCACATAACTTATTTGAATTCCGCCATATTTGATTTTGCACAAATGTTTCATAACTTCCTTTCCACACACAGAAGGACTGACACTTTTTCATTGTATAACATATTGGTTAGCCTGCAAATAGGCAACGCATAGTGTATTTAAATGAGCTTACTGTTGCCAAAAGGACATTTCAGCTATATAAACTGAGCCAAGCCTATAAACTAGATAAACATGCATAATACGCTACTCCTGCTACAAAAATTTAAGTCCATGATCTCAATAGAGATCTCAGAACATCTGCTCAAATCAATGCGTAAACATTAACTTTATTTTTCACCTGTTCTCACTTCCTTACATTTACTTACAGGGTGATGTCACGAAGGTATCCCACAACCTCTTTACTATAACTTTAGTTATTACTAAAATTTCATATAACTAAACAAAGTATAATAAACTCCTTTTTCTTAAAAGAACGTAAGTCTCAATTAATATCAACTTTTTTGTACAAATATTTTACAGCTGGGTATTAATTTACTTGGCATAACGAAGTATTTGGAATAAAGACGAAATATTAACGACATGGTCACAGAAATCTTGTTTCTTATCTTGTATATGTAAGGAACGAAATGTCTATCTGCTTGGAATTTGTTGCATATTTTTATAAATCAAATAATTAAGGAGCTTTCTTGTACAATAACAGCAACATAAATTGCAATAATACAACATTCCTAAAGCCTTTGTACACATTTATTATCACAATATTATAGTTTTAATTGCGCGTCAAGAAACTGAGTCATTATGCAAACTCTGAAAACGTATGTAGAAAATGAAAAAGTTTAAGCATTGCTTAACTGCTTCATAATTTTTATGGCCTCAGAGCGAATGTTTTTGTTGCGCCAAAATATAAGTAAGCAGTTACTTGTGCTGTTGATACACCAAAACGTTTTGCTCAATAAATAGGTGAGATCCAGTGCAGTTTCTTCTTGAAGAACCCAGAAAATGATTCCCATCGGCATTGGAATACAGCAAATTGAGACACAAGCAACTAGAGGAAGACATGTGGATGTGGATCTAAGAGAAAAATTTCCCTTTCTCGAAAGCTGTCTGTTATTTTCTGGTCTTATAGAGTTGTTTCCGCGATATTTCTTGGAAATAGTATGGAGCTTGGTGTTGATGAAGAGAAATGGTAAGATAAACAGCAAAGTAAAAACTATTGCTGAAATCATAGCATGTTCAGTAAGATAAAGCAGAAATATAATGGTGGAAAGAAAAAGAAGAACAAAATGCAGTTTAATGAGGAATGTCTTATTTACTTTTTTACGGTGAAATATTGGTTGGAAAATTGCCAAATATCGTTCAATACTAACGAGTAACAAAGTAAGAAAGGACAACGAGATAAATATGTTAAAATAGCGAGCAATATAACGCACTTAAAGAAGTGACTCTTTTTCACCGATCCAGACTGCCAATTCAGTGATCAAAACTGGATTGTTTGTAGCTACTGTTAACAAATCAATACAGGATAACAAACAAATTGTGAAGTGGCAAGCTTTCTTTCTAAGATGCGATGACTTTAACCAGCATAAAACCACAAGAGAATTCAAAATTAATCCACAAAAAAGGACGATCACGTTGATTGCCAGCATTAAAATCAATAGTACAAAGACGTTGTTGTCCATTTCTTATGTCAATATTAAGACAGATAAAATGCTCTACTGCTCTCAAACAGATGTTGTCGGTAAATTTGTGCAGTAATTCATTTATTCATGAATGCATGTTGTTTCTAGAATTGACTTATAATTAAGACCTTTTAAGCTAAATTTTCCTTTACAGAAATTTTTCTAACTTTACTAAAATATAAAAATCAAATTGCAGTTTTGAACGTAATTTTTGTGGGGGCATTTTCCATTGTTAATAATGTTTTATTGAAATAGCAATTGTCATAGTTAGACTAAATTACGCACATAATTCAACAAAATACGATAGCTGTTTGGAAACTAAAAATATCGAAGTAAGCCATACTCTACCATTATAAGTCGAAAACTGTTTCAACTTATGCCATAATCGTATTTAATTCAGCAAATGACAAAATTGAACGTGGCTTTTTACATCATTATCTTATCATTTTTTCACTGGAGCTTTCAAAAATGCAATAAAAATCCAATTGAAGATAAAATTCTAAAGAATATGCCAGAGTTGAATAAAAAATTTGATTTTTAAAAGTACTGTTTGTAATATGATTTTAACTTACCCCACTGATCCGAATTAGTCGGTGCTTTTCCGAAATACGTTAAAAGATAATACCGAATGATTATTCCAGTAAATTATCATATGACACATGTTCCTTGATCATTGATATCTTCTGTCTTAAGCAATATTTGGCTAAAATATATCCATTATTGTTTAAACTACATACCGTTATATTTCAGTCATCAATGTTCAATCAATCTTTTAATTCTGACTGGTTAATGGTTATGCAATATGCTATAGCCTACTAATGAAACAAACATATTGTAGAGATTTTTAATATTTATTGAAGAGAACGATACGGTTAAAAAATGATCATGGCTTATAAAATTGGAAAAGAGTTCGAATTACTGATGTAAGACGTTTCACATTGGCTTGACAAAAATATATTTATCCATGTAAAGTTAGAAAACAATTCTACAATAAATGCAAATGATCTTAATCAAGTGAGTAATAACGAAAAGAAAAGCACCTGCTTAATTTATTACAAAATAAAACAGTTTTGACCATAACACATCCATTTGAAGGATGTTCATTGGTCTATTCTAACGTGCATTTCATTTAAACGTGTGTTAGTATTCTGTTAAATTTGAAATAAATTGTCTCCGTCTATCTTCGAACCATTGACAAGCTTCTAAAATTGGCTTCTAAATTTACTCAAAATCAATGTTGAGCATAAGAAAACATGTATGATCAACTAAGAGAACCTTGGAACTTAAAACTGTTTAAAGTTATTTCATTGGGAAAAGCTTCTACTGAAGTCATATATATGCTTACATTTGCCTTAACAAAGGGCTGTAGCTATGTCAATTTGCAAGAAAGAGAATGATTTTAAATATTTCATCGGATGTAAAGTCGTGACGGAAAAACGATAAAGTGAATAAAAGGATAATGTTGATGAAGAAGATAATATTGATGAAGAAAGATGATTAAAGAAAATAGATAAACTTTATCTTCTTCAAATTTTGTTGTAAATACGTTATATGAAAACATATAGCTATAATAATATCAATGGCATGTTGTATAAAACATGGACTGGACTTGACGTGTAAAACATTGAGCTTGTTGCTGGTGTAAAAGACTAATGATCTGCTAAAATGAACATTTAATGTAAGAAAAGAAAATTTAAACAAAACTAAATGGACACAAGAAAGCCATGTACAAAAAGAATTAATGTTTGCTGAAAGTTGTTTTGAACTTTTGGGATCGCTTATGTTGCTACTAGATGTTTATTCTTCCGTGCACACTTGCAATAATTTGTTCAACATGTGGTTGGTGTTGCTGTGTATCTAAGTGTATCGTCGCAAATATTATGTTCTACGTTCAAACTTCTATTGTACATATCAATTTTATTTTTTAAGTTTTCATTTTACACTTGAGTTTATATTTTATGCGACTGTTTGCATTTTATACGCAAGTTTTCGTTTCATTCAAGTTAGCATGCATTTTCTTTATCTGCAACCATGTAACAAGTCGCCTTTGCGGGCGCAACTATGGCGGATAAACTTATACAAACCCTTTCCAAACCCTGACTCTAGCCCTAACCACAGATATGTGATGAAAATGAGAAAATAACTTGATTCTTTGAATGAACAACTATCTGACACATACAAAAACATTCAGGTTTTGAGCCCGGAAGATCGGACTTTAACGAAATTTACAATAGTGCCGTACAAACAGCCAGTATGTAAACACTGACTGTATTATTTGCTGCTTTTACGTATCCTGCGTTTATATGTAGGCGTATATGAATTTGCTACACGCTGAGCGAGACGTTGTCAAAGCAATAGATAGTTTGAGACGTTTGTTGATCTTTGCACCGACGTTCAAGAATTTAATCATTTTTGTAAAGTTGTATTATGCTCTACTCATTGTTGTTTAAGCTGGCATCAATGAATCCATTGCTAAAATGATTGCAGAACACACCAGAACAATTGAATAGAATCAAGAAAATGCGGAGTATCTGCACGTACGGATGAGCAGCACAGACGATGATTTATCGATAATATGTGACAGTCGTTAATCCGTGCTCGTATCAGTCGTCTGCTGGTGGATTTGATAATCTGAATAGCCTCTTGTGTGATCAACGGGAACTTAATGCTACGCCCTGCCGGAGCGACACCAAAATCCTTGCAGCTGTGGTTCAACCAGAAGTGTTGGCGTATGCGTCTGACGTTGCTTGCAAAACGTATGTAGTCGTTAGCAAATTGTTCGCTCTGTCGTTCAAATGATCGTAACATTGACCAAAATGATCGTTATTATTATTATTAAATGTAGTGATTTATCATATCCAAAAGAAATAAAAGTTCTTCGCCAGTTAATAGTTGTTAAATATCGTTCATGATATTTTATTGCAATTTATGAAGAAAGCATTCTTAAGAGTCGATGGTTGGCATTTTGTTTACTAGCCACCATTTCTACATCCAAAATCATTTGCTGGCACTTTACCTTCTTTTCATCCCCTTAATTTTTTAAAATAGTATGAGCAACCTTCCTGCCTTCAACCAAATCTACCTGCCAGCAAAACGTAAGTAAGGCAAATCATTTGTACTAAGTCTCTATTAATCTTACGCTTTACCCATAATATTGTTCAATGAATCAACAGTCAGGAGAACCTTCCTGTACATCTTTATGACGTAAGTTTAGTTATATTCCTGACCAAATTACGCCATTTTGGCACTTTTTTATTGTTTCTAAATGAAATTGATTGACTGCTATTGTGCTAAATTTTTGCGCAAAACGTAAATGCTTCTCAATATCAATAGAATTCTCAATATCAATTCAGGAACGAAACTAGAACGTTAATTGGGAGTGGGGGTGAATATTCATATGTTTAGCTCTGCCCTGCTGATTTCTTTTTGAGATTAACATCGCAAAAAAAAGAAATCAGCAGGGCAAACTGAATATATGAAAATATACCTCCAGTTAACGTTCTAGTTTCACCCCAGATTGTATTTGTCCTCTGGACATTCCCCATGCATTGCATATTTGCTCAGAAAAAGGTGCACATTCAAAACGTCAAAATAGTTAATATTTTCTGCCTAGAATGCAGTTTACTAGACACTAGTAGCCCTTTTGTGGTGACCATGAAGATTATGGACACATATAACAGTTTATAGAGGAAATGTAAAGCAATGACAACACTTACAGCAGAACGATGTTCAACTTTTTAACGCGGGAAAAAGCAAAAGCAACGTTTTTGTCGATGGGTTTATTGTTAAGTTTGGAAATATGAGTTAAGGCTTGAGTTAGGGTTATGGTTAGGTTCAGGTTAGGAGATTTAAAATTGAATTTAAATCACCGACTTTTCTAAAGCTAAGCTCATACATGCCTTTCTAAGCATATTTTCTGAGCTTGTGTACGTTTCTTGTCTTTTGATTAACAACATGAGGTGTCTGCTAAACTGCATTTGATCCCATGTTGATGACGTAATGCACTCATTAAGGTTTTAATAACGACAAAGTCATGGACAGAGGCGTAACTACAACTTTTATTGAGGGATGTATACTCATATATTCAGTTGTGCCCTACTGATTTCTTTTGAAATTCAATTCACTTTCAGGAATATATGAATATTCGTACACCCAACCAATTAACGTTCTTGTTAAGCTTATGCATGGTCATAGACGGTAGAAGATCGATGATTGGGAACCTGAAAAACGCATATATTTATATAATCAGATTGCATATTTCGTAATAACAATTAAATTTGACAAAAACCAGTAAATTAGAAAATAAATTTAATGAATTTGGCTCACCTCAATAGGTAGTGTGCAACCATTCCCCAGGGAATGAGAAAGTAATTGAATGTTTGCCTTGTTGTATGACATTTGTATTGTAAATAAAAACAATTATTTGTAAGAATCATCAAACATGGAGGCTCTGACGTAGCTTGCACATCAAGAACCATTGGCGGATCAAGTGTACTTAAAAATAAATTACAGCTCCCAATTTGAAATCCACATTACATGCAAAAAACACTATTGGTTTTTATTTTCTAACGAACATAATTTTACCCATAGATTTGTCTCAAAGGTGCTTAGAAATGTAAATGTACGCCAAAATGTGCTGTAGTAATTTATTTTGATTTACTCTGAATCCGCCACTATCAAGAATTAACAATTTCCATCGCTGCTGAAAGTGAGAAGAAGAATGTTGATGATTTTTTTGCAACTCGATAATGCATGTTCTTTGGCATAAATAGTTAGCTTGTCTATTTTGGTGTGCTATGTTTAATTATTTCTACACTCCCACTGACGTCAAAAACAATGATTTGCAACACTGAATATTCTGATTTTATTTCATTTAAATTACTGGTGAATCACTTGGTCGATGCATTGCATACAAACCTATTTTTATTGACAAAAACCTCTCTCCCACTGCTGTTTCTTGTCAACATGACTGCACGTAAAGAATTTGGTTGCCATTGTGTGTACGAAGTCATCTTTAATAGTTTCAATCAATGCTGGGGAAATTGGCAATTTTTTTCGCATTTGAGATTATTTCACGCCAGAAAATTTTAATAATTTGTCCTGTGGAATACCACATCAGTGAGTTTGATTTCTTAATCATGCAAATTTTGGCATTTTTCGAAACAGTGGTTTGACTGTGGCGTCATGCAGATGTTATGTATAAGTCTGTCTTATTTTAATTTGTAAATATTTTGATTTTTTTTGGAAAGATAAGGAGTATATTAAGCCATATAACTTCAAAAAATTAAATGAAGAACTGCTATGGATTGCTTGCCGTACGTTATATATTTTTATCAAAAATAGAGAAAACTACATGTACTGTATACATTACTACTTATCTAAACCGCAGAAAACATTAGAAATAAATGATACTTAATGCCAAAACTAAATCAAAATTTTTCCATTCCGTCACAGCCAAATATGTTCTTTTTTTTCAAGGAAAGGGCTTCGTTTGATCTGGAAGAAAACATAATCGAAAATCAAAATTGGGTATTTCATGACTTCGAATTCAGCCACGTTGCTGCGTCTCTGAGAGAGAACACCTTGTAATGCTAACCTGACAAACATAATTTTATAGAAAATACTAAATTTAAAAATAGCATCCATTTGAATACAATCTTCCTTATTTTAAATAATTAATAGATTCGACAATTCAAACATACGTATAGCTACACAAAAGCAAAACTGAGTGCTTAGTTTGTGAATTATTTTGCTTTTATTACTTCTGAAAATTCTTATGATTTATTAGCATATCATTCTTTACCAAGTTTAGAATGCACAGAAATGGGAATTACAGATTTCATAGTATTTTTAGAAGTATTTTGATTATGTTCAATTAATTGAAAGGTAAAAATACTTGCAACTAGAAATCATAGGAGCTATATACAAACCTCGAGATTCAAAAATTTTTCCATTAACCAAGACATACTTATTATTGAGGCCAGTGGTCACAAATGAAGCATACGACAAAGTAACTATCCAACCTGAGCCCATTGGAGATGCTGTAGTTATGCCAGTTCGACGGTAGACCACGTTGTTACTCTTTACTCCATATACATCACCAGCTGCCCCAGTCTTAAAAAAGAAAAAATATTAAAACACTAATTTTGTAGTTATTAATTTAGAGATCAATTTGTAAAATAAACAATACCACTACAAGAAAATAATAACAAATAAAGAAAATAAAATTTGTATAATGCTCATTCAGCAAGTTTGCGGTAGTTAAATGATTGTTCAAGTTACTGAAATCGTTTCAGGAACTGTTAATGATGATTGCAGTGAGTCTGGGACTGAATTTTTTTTCACTTCTTACCAGTGATGTCCCTTCCAGTCAAAAGAAAAAATGTTATTTAGGCAGGCAATGTTAAATTAATTTACCCTTTCGTGGTTAATATGTTTGCTGTGTGCGGGAAGATTGTGTTGGAGGTGGCTAGTGAAGGCAGTTATATGCATGGTCCATTTTATGTATTAGATTATCAATATGTATAGTTTAATTTTATAGTATGCTTCTTGAGTGTGTGTGAGGTGGCGTGCCTAGTAGTTATAGTGATATGCTATTTTTAAGAATTACATTGTCAATATATATAATTCAAATTTAAATGTATAGTTTTCTACATAAAAATAATTAGATTTACAATAATAAAATAGACTTTACGATAAAAACCCACACAGGATTTATGCCAGTAGCCTACTAAAATCTAATGTAAAATTCATCAAAATATTTTTAGCTCGTATATTGGTAATAGCTTTTGGATAGGAGAATTGAAGTATGCTTGTTGCAAGTTGTAACTGAGTAGCTTGTGCCCGTTTGATGAACCTTGATAAAACTTTTTTAAAAAGATCGAAGATACCAGCGTTCTTTGTCATTGTATATATAATAAGTGCAAACTTCATTTTTCTCATTTTTTTAATTGAAAGAGACCTTTTTGTTGTAAAACATAGACTTGCATGGTCGTGGTAATAATAGTAAATAATGCTTTGAGTGGTGTGTTTGCAATGGTCAGCGAAAACTAGAAAGCTTAAAATGTTTTGTCTTAGTGCAATTATATTGTAGTGCAATAAAAATAAAAGGAGATTTTTGGTTTTAATCAAAGGAGACGTTGCACAAAATGAGAAGTCTGCTGAAACGCATTGTATCTTTAAAATCATAACTATCTTAAATTGAGTTTGAAACAGTTCTTTAAACAGACAATTGTTACCGCGTATTTGTCTTAATATATGACAAAGAACTGTTTAAATTTTTTTGCAGCTTGCTTCAAAAGTACTTAAATGATGGTGATTTGTTTCACAGTAGATGTTTATTATCAATAAACTTAATTGTTAAGAATCTAAAAATTTTGGCAAAGGGAGTTTTTATTTTCTAAAGATTAAAACCTAAAGTGGAACGATCATCATGAAGCTAATGTTATTACAATAACCACTAATCTAAATGCGGTACGTCTAGCACAACTTGCAGCGAAATTTTTAGAAAAACCTATTTGGCTGATGGTGTTTATTTTAGAGTTACTAACATCAGTCACCACTGTTTTGTAATTTAAACTGCGCGCTTAAATTTCATAAAAGTTGGGTTGTTTTTCAAAAACAAAAAATAAAATTTGTGCAGCATGGTCTTTTACCTTTAAGCGAGAACTGAATTATCGACATACCTCGATTTGCTTAAGACTTCCTCCGATATGAGTCCAACTTGTTCCAGCACAATTTTGCGCAGATACCCCGGAACGGTAAAAAATTCGGTCATTAACATTTACACCCCAGCATCCCAATGCACCACAACTGATGTATTTTAATTTACCAGAAACATGTTTCCATCCTGTTCCTTGACGATTATTAGTTGAAATGCCTAATAAAATAGGGAAGTTACGATATATTTTCAACGAATGATTAAAGATATTTTTTACTCAAAGATATTTTTTAGTCAATTGTTTAGTCAAGTAGTTGAACGTCAGAGGAGAGGTCCCAAAAGATTACATTTGTATTAATTTGTGCTTTTTCGAAAAACTTATCAACGTGCTGTAAACAGAAAAAATAGCTGTAGCTACTTTTATTTGCCGAATTTGACTTCATGTTTTGATTAAATAGATATGAGCTTTAGTAAGAATACGACTATACGACTAGGAGTCACCACCAATGAGCTTTTATAAAACACTGGAACGATAACTACAATGCAAAAGCCATACGATAAAACGAAGCTCCAATTTGGCGGATATGGAGTAATTTTTTAGGTATATGTGTTATCATTGGCGTAGCCAGCCCGCTAATTTGGTCGTGCTATATAAATTTAAGACCATTATCATTTAGCATTTCTTTAGAAATCTAGTGTTTTTACACTGAGTGAACACAGAAAAATTTACATAACACGACCAAACTTGCGGGCTTACGCTCCTGTGTTGTACCTAAAGTTATATAGCGAGTTGTGTCCGTCGATTGTGCAAATATAGAAAAATGGCCTATACAACAATATTTTAGTAATACGTGTGGAGAACTTTAAATATGTCGTGTTCTTAAACTTTACGATTGTTGTATAGAGGATTTTAATGACACGTTCTTTTTCTGAAAATAAGCTATGACAAAGTCATTTGAAGATGTTGACGATTATTGTTTTTGTCTGCAAAATGTTTACACGACTTGAGAGCTTTAGTTCTCGATCAAAATGCTGATTTCTTATTTTTCTGACATATAACACATTAAATAGATGAAAAAAGGTAAGAAATACCTAAAAAACATTTCATTCCTTTTTTTATCAAACTCGTCATGGAAAATTAGAAAAAAACTTTTGAAACCATTACGTATTTGAACTTTTTGAAAACTTGCCTTCCTTCTTCCATTCCCATTCAAAAAGTGCCCAAAATTTGCATGTTCTTAAAAGCTATCATGTATTTTTAAATGTTTTGAAAAAACAATTTTAGTTCGTGAAAAAATTTATTTACTTAACTTCTATTAAAATTAGGTGCATTTTTTTGCGGAAAATGAACAAGACCCCTCAATTGGGATTGTCTCTGTACACCTATGCTACATTACATACACAAAAGTCCCATGGTAAAACAAGTATTACTCTGAAAGCTAATGCGTTTTGAACTGTATTTATTCAATCCTACGATGGTACGTAAAATTTACTTCGACATTGTCTAGTGTAAATACAAAGCATGAACTTAAACTGTGTTGTATTAATCCAACATGACATTTGATTCATTTTTTCAATATGTGCTTAAAATAATAATTTTTAGGAAAAGGGAAATATTTTTCCATCCGGACAGACCTAAAAAATAACGTATTTAATTTTTACTAAAGGTAGCAATATTATTAGATTGCTCAGTCAAATTAAATAAGGGCGGCCAAGTAAACAATTAAATTTTGCTGCTCTTCGTTTTTTGAGAACTCAAAATGTATTTAAAATAGTTTATTACAATCATAATGGCTTACAATTTCCTTTACAAAAAATGAAATGAAAAAAACAAAACGTAACAAAGCAAAACAGCTTTTGTACAAGTATTAAGCCGTATAGGACAACGGACCCAGGTCAAGACATCATAAAAAACCGTCCGCTAATGCAGCCAATCACATTTCAGAAAAGTTCATAATTCCGCCCGCTGATAATTTGAAAAATATAACAATTGAAATTTATTATTCCAGTATAGATAACTGATCGCTTAACAATTTTTTTGTTTGTAGGACATGGTTCTGTTTAATTGTTTTCTATTAGCAACAGTCTTGTTGCATTCAACAATGTCAACATCAACTGCACTTTCCTATGACGTCAATGGATGTTTTTCATCCCTTCAAGGAAGAATTACCATCAGAAACTTTGGACGCTACAATTCCAACTACAAATGTCAATTTTGGTGCAAATCTCAGAATTCATAATTGCAGCAACAAAAGGAAATCTGTGCTCTTGCGGAAATGTCTATCCTGAAGGGAAAAATGTCAATGACTCTTTTTGCAAAACTTCATGTCGATCATGGTCGACTTGTCACAGTCCTAGAAGTTGCTGTGGTGGTCGAAATGCATATTCTGTTAGCGTTGTTGGCGACATCAACGTGGCAAAACTTGTTCTTCAAAGATTGTCTATGAAATGGCAGAACAACACAGCTTACAGAACAGATATGGAAGGTCTCGTTCAAAAGCCTACTCATCGACAACATTACGATAACTGGGGAAGTAGCTTTGATTCAAGAGGATGGTCAACATGTGGACATGGAAGATACATGACTGGAATGTACAGAAATACACGCACCATGTCTGATCCAATTTATAATATAGAACAAGTAGACTGTTTTGATGCTCCTGGATATCTATATTCCTCTTCAAAAGATCGCGATTGTTATCATCATGATTGGGGGGTGGAATTCGACAGGAAGGGTTGGGTGTATTGTAATAATGGTTATTACATGGCTGGGCTCTACAGATGATCTGGAAATACATTGTCCAATATTGAAAAAGCTTTATGCTGTCGGCCTAAAACGCAAGTAAAACAGTGGGGACACTGCCAGCAAAAGGACGTCGGACGATCATTTGACTTTAGAGGATGGAGTCGTTGTCCATCAAATTATTACATGACTGGCTTGTATAGAAATAAATGTAACAATTTGTTCTGCCTTGAAAACTACTACTGCTGTAAAATGGGAAAATACGTTGGCCCAACGCTGGTAGTAAGATTGAAAGATAAAAACGGGAACTTAAAAAAATGCTCCATAAATCCAATGGACAAATCAATGACAGCCAGCACTTTTAAATGCATCACTTTATCAGATTCTTCAAATGTGAAAACGTTAAAATTAAACGCAAAAAACTTCAATCTAAAAAATAAGACGCCAAACAATGCTTTTAAACTTCAGTCAGTTCCCTATTTCTATCCAGTTGTTTGCTCACGCTTCAAGGTAAGATATGATTGTCAAAAACAGCTTTTGATATCAACAACTGAATCATACACCCTTTCCACCATTGTTGGAGCCTCTTCAGCGGTAGCACTTGGTACAGCGTTTAAAGTATCTGGTGAAGAAATTTCCCTTCCAGAGATAAAAACTATATTTTTTGCACAAATATCTAAAGCACAATCTTTGAGTACGGGAGCAATAAATACAACAGAAAAAACAGTTACAGATGAAACAGTAGTCACAGTTCATGTTCCACCAAATGAGGAAATTACAATTAACCTCATGAAATCTGTTCAAGATCTGACATACCATTGGAAAGCAGAGTTTGAACTTGATGGGCTGTACTCCATCGAGTGGAACAAGTCTGGTCTGGAATCATTTCAAGCTGTGAATACTGTATTATCAGGCCCCAAAGAAAGAATTATTGCTTTTGGCACTTGGAAATATTCACACACTGGCTTCATTAAAGTAATGATCACAGATAAATATGGAAGACAGAAAATGGGATGTGAGCACAAAGCAGGCAATGTAAAACAATGCCAGTTGTAAGAGTGAACGACGTTTATTTGAGGATGACTTTGGTCCGTTTTGTATTAATTTGCGTAAAGTTTTTAAAAAATTATAGTAATCTGAGTTAATGATTTAAAATATTTACATGAATTTAAGGTTGAAAAGTAAATAGTAAAAGTAAATAAACTTATCAAATAGCTTTATATCAACGCGCATATTGTTTTCTTTTTATAAATTAAACTTTTTTTTGCATTTATTTAAGTTTTTAAAAACATACAATGAAATTAATTTCAGCAACTATTCAACGATTTCAAAGAAAAATAGGAACAGACCATGCTAATATTTTAAATTATCAGAATGACTTGTACGCCGAAACTGTTTTATAAAATTACATAACACAGTCAATAAGGCGTCAAAATATCATCCATCTTTACATAAATGTCAGTACATCTACGATATTGGTAATGAGTGAGATTAAATTGCAAGGCTCAACTTTGCTGTTGATAATCCACATTCAAATTCAGACCTGTACCTAATTGAAAATTTTCTAAAAAAATTATCAACAGGCTATTTCAAATTGGTTAGGAAAAATTTGAGAAAAATTACAAGAACAATAGGAAAGATATTTAATGAGTTTTATGGTTTTGATTGAAATATATTCCTTTCACAAAACATTTTAACGTTATCTATACATTAACAGATGCCGTTAACATATCAAAGCAGAACTTCCATCTATCAAATCAAAAAAAAATTATTATCTACATTCAACGATAGAACCTCGAAACAAAATACTTACAATGAATTTTGTAAAATTTATAATAGAAAATCATATTGTGGTAAACAAACCAAATGTCTGGTTTTCAATCTTGTTCATAAAATTTGTTGTGACTTAAAAATTCTTATTGAACAATACGGTGCAACCCCATTAGCCGCTAAGACCAAATTTCAAGAATGAATCATGACAGATATCTTGCTACAGCTTTTACACATTTTCATACTGCAGCATTATTGTGTTGTTTTTTTTTATGAAAGAAATAAAGGAGTTATTTGCAAAAGCGAATAATAATTTTATTGCTTCCGCGGGTTATTTTGTAGTTTAAATTGTAAATAAGAGTTATGTTAATCAAGGGGAAACAAAGAGAGGGTGGGACACACTTTTAACATATAAAAAAATACTGGGAAAGTTTGTTACTTTTACTCAAAGAATTCCGCGTGCTAAGGTCATGGAGTCCAAGGTTCATTTGGACGCTACAAGAGCAAACAGGATGTTAGCTACAGTTATTTGCATTTTGTTCACATGCACGTAGTGTGATTCACGTGCACAGGTATTAGCCTTATAGGTTATGCACAAACAAATCACATATCATTCAGCAGGTGGCCGTCGCCAGGTGAAATTTATCGAAAAATCCACCCTTCCCTCCCTCGCTTTCTCTCTGTGATTTTGCATGTACTATTTAGACTTGTTTCCGAGGTGGCGTTTTTATCACCCCACCTTTTCTGTGCTATACAGAAAAACTTTATTCGTAAAGATTTTTGTTTAAATTGTGTAAAATAATTAATTTATATTATGTTATACTTGTTATTTCTATTTTAATAAATCGGCATGTGCTTTCACACATTTCCAATTTTTACCCAAAAGAGAGTACTCTTCAATGTCATGCGCACAGAAAACAGAGCTCATCAGCCCAAGAACCTCCTTGAATTTCGATTTGTTATGGTTAAGCGGAAGCGATAAAAGATATTTTTCGTGTTTGCACCACTCTTTTAATCCCAAAGGTCTCCTCGGTTTGCAAAAGCCTGTGGAAACACAGTAACCATTATTCATTTCTTAAATAAAATGCTTCATGTCTCTTGGGATCATCGTATACATGTCAAACATAAGGCCACAAAATGATGTATCAGTAACGATGAGACTTTAAGTAATACAACATGTTTAATATTGTTTACGTCAAATTTGTTTAAGTGAACACCTCTTTGATCGCGTGACTGTATTCACAAGCTCAATTTGTGGTAATTTAACGACTTAATTGCCTTTCAAAACAGTTTTCTGACGCTCATTACGTTCAGCTCAATGAAACAATAAATTCATGATGCATATTGTAGTTTATATAAGTATGGAATGTTTGCACATACATTACGACTTCCTCACCAACTTTTACTACCCGCCATTATGGGGGAGTGAAGACACTTGCGGTAACAAACAATTGCTAAACGGTTACCGTGTTTGAATGGCCTCATCAAAACACGCCGAAATCAACAAAAGTTAAGAAAAGCTCACGAAACACGAGCTGAAGGTGAGACACTATACTAAGACTATACGCCACTTACTATAGATAAGATACTCAATACTACAATTTTAGTTCATAATCTCAACCAAGATCTCAACATCTGGTTAAATGCACAAACGCCATTTTCAATTCACATCTGTTCTCACTTACTCATATTACTCAACTCGAAGGGTGATGTCATTCACTTAGCTTTCAACAATATCATACAATCATTTTTATCTAATTTTAGCTTATACTAAAATATCGTATCGTAAAACAATAATCCTACCATGAACTGTTTATTGTAAAATGCAGTTACGTTTTCCACGTTGTTTTAGATAACTATACGAGTATTTTACATGTGGTTTGTAATTTACTTGGTAAGACGATGTGTTTTCGAGTAAAGACACGAAATGTTACAGACTGGTCTCAAAACTATCGTTTCCTGTCCTGTATATAAAAAAAAGATGTTTACTTTTTTTTAATTTACTTTTGATTCAGAATTTGTTATATTTTACAGCCTTATACTAGTTTTTATTCATAAAATAATGATATATTAACATTGATGGCAAGAATATTACATTACTCTAGTCTTATTGCGCATTTTTATTATACAATATTAGCTGTAGCTTTAATTATAGTTGTAAGTCAAGAACCAAAGTCAAATAAATATAGTAAATCAAAATTATGTTGAAGTAATGCTTAACTGTTTTAATATTTTCATCGCCTCAGAACGAAGGTTTTTGTTGCGCCAAAATATCATTAAACAGTTAGTTGTGCTGTTGACACACCAAAATGTTTTCGCCCATGTATAGCTAAGATAACATACGGTGTTTTTTTGAATTGCGCAGAAGATTGTAGTTATGATCGTTGGCATAAAGCAAATCGAAACACAAACTACCAGAAGAAGACACGTTGATATGGATTTAACAAAAGACTTTCCCTTTTTTGAAAGCTGACTGTGCTTTGCAACATTCTTTCGACGATATTTCTTTGAGATAATGTGGAGCTTAGTGTTGATGTAAGTAAATGGGAAAATAAACAGTAAACAAAAAAGTATTGCCATTGCCATTGAACTTTTTGTTACTTGTAACACAAACAGTATGGTGGAAAGAAAAAGAAGAACAAAATGCAATTTAATGAGCAATGTTTTAGTTACTTTTGTGTGGTGAAATATTGGATGAAAAATTGCCAAATATCGTTCAAAACTTACCAACAATAGAGTAAAGATAGAAAAGGAAAGAAATACATCGAAATAAAGAGAAATAATGAGCATTTTCAAAGGTAATTCGTTTTCACTAATCCAGAGTATCAATTCTGTGATCAGAACAGGACAATTTGTAACTACCGTCAGCAGGTCGGCGAAGGATAACAAATAAATTGTGAAGTAACAAACTTTCTTTCGAAGATGCGATGATTTTAACCAACATAAAACCACAAGAGAATTCAAAATCAACCCACAAAATAAAACGACCAAGTTGATTACCAGCATTAAAATCAATTGTACAAATACTCTGATGTCCATTCCTGATGTCAGATGTCAGAATAGATGAACGACTGCTTGTCGTGTATTTTTTGACACTAATTATTTAAGAAATAAAAGATGTTTACTGTATTAACACAGGCTTATGCAAACCGAGGAGTCCTTTGGGAGAGCTGGGTTGAGGAGACCTTTAAGAGAACAAGATTGTAAGTGCTTGAGAGTTCTCACAAACCTCTCCGAGGTTTGCACAAACCAGTGCAAACACGAAAAACATCTTTTATTTCTTTTATAAAATAACAATAGCGCGAAACAGACAAATTTAAAGTAAAGTTTTAATTTCTCCTTTAAAATGTATTCATGATCAATTTGCAAATTCTCTTTGACTGATTAATCTGATTGTTTGAGCTCAGATGTGTTTTGCACAGTTTAATGCAAGCACAGCTCTAGACCATTCAGCACACGCGTTTTATCGTGTTTATTTTATAATTATTCATGAATGCATATTGAGTAAAGAGGTTACTTGTAATATCTTTACTCAATATGCATTCATGATCACATCACATTCACATCGCTCTGCTTTAAAAAAAATTTTTCTTTAAGTATTAAAGACATTTTTAGTGAAATCAGAAACAAATAGCAGTTTAATAAAACCTTTTTAGAAATAACTGACACTCACACGAGTGTCTCTATTATTGCCTCGATATATTACACTCAGATGTTGTTCACTTGTCGTAAATTTTATGTCATTAGTTTATTCATGGTGAAAGGATTAATTTGAGAAAAAGCATAAATAACACAAGTTTATTTTTCAAGAATCAAAAAGTATAAATGTTTCTTCAAAATATATAGTAGACTACCAATTTAAAGGCTTATTAGTGATCGTTATAAAGATTTCGACATCTGAGGAAGAAATCCAAAACCTAGATAATTTGTGGCATGTTTGAAAAGGAAATTTAAAAACAATATTGAAGGCTAATAAAGAAAAAAGCTTTGTGTTTCCATGGAGTTGATTAGAGCTCAAATATACATGCCAAGTTTCACGCATTATGTGTGAGATACATTCTTCAGGATTAGGTCTCACGCTCACACGCATAATACGATGTATCTCACGCATAAACAAGAAGTTATCTAAAAAGTTGAATTTTCTGATGTGGCAAAAGTATGCTTAGTGAATTTAAACGTTTCAAAGTATATTTGTCGACATTACATGTCGACTTTAAAACTTTATTGCGTCCTTTGAAAGTGCACGATATTGATGACTTATTTCTGACTCGAATAAATGTGCTTCAACGGTAAGATATTCTCCGAGAACACTGCATGGAAATCCCATTGCTGAAATCAAATTTAAAATGGTATTCTTATGGACCACCTCCCCCCCTGACCCTTCAGCAGTTCATCAATATTCTCCTTGAGGTATTTGAACATACTGATACAATCTGCTAAACACCAAAACTTTAATTATGATCATTAGCGATTCTTTATCTAACTTTTTGTAAGACCGATGAAGTACTAAAAAGAACAAGATCTTATTCCGAACAATTGATTATTAATAAATAGCAAAATATGCCCAGACATGATATGTTTTTTTTTAATTTTGGAATCATTGTTTTAATTTTCATCCCGATCCAACTTCCCCTTGGGGGGATCCGAGTGTTAGTGTAGACAGAAGACCTAAACCGTATTAAAAAGTATACAGATTCGAAAGAATACGCGTTATTGTGTACAAGCATAAACTCAACGAAAGACTCATTTCTTTTTTTTGTATTCATGCTTCTACTTATTTCACTCTCGTTAAGACGTACGTTTATGTTTGTGGTTTTGCTTATGCTTATCTCACATGCACATGTGAACCAAGCTTTAACAATGCTCGTACTTTAACATCCGTCCATTTAATTACATCACTGTATAATATTTTATTCATATCACAGTACAATGTTTTAATTACCTCACCGAATGACATTTCAGAATTAAAAAATCTCACGCATAGCCTATTTGTGAATGCAGTGACATTTTAAGAAATACGTAGGCATTGCACATATTTCCCAAGACAAAAATATTCGATACGTTAAAAATTTGCAAGAAAATCTTTAGTGAAGTTCCTGCTTCATTTTCTACAATAATAATAAAAATAAGTTCTATAATAACAACAATGATAATAATTTTTTTGTAAAAGTTACAAAAAAAATTATTATTATTCTTTGAAATTTTTTAATGGGAAATATGTTTTGTGCTTGTTGTATGATAAAAGGCCAAGATATTATCTTTGATATTAATAAGTCACATAACTTATTTGAATTCCGCCATATTTGATTTTGCACAAATGTTTCATAACTTCCTTTCCACACACAGAAGGACTGACACTTTTTCATTGTATAACATATTGGTTAGCCTGCAAATAGGCAACGCATAGTGTATTTAAATGAGCTTACTGTTGCCAAAAGGACATTTCAGCTATATAAACTGAGCCAAGCCTATAAACTAGATAAACATGCATAATACGCTACTCCTGCTACAAAATTTAAGTCCATGATCTCAATAGAGATCTCAGAACATCTGCTCAAATCAATGCGTAAACATTAACTTTATTTTCACCTGTTCTCACTTCCTTACATTTACTTACAGGGTGATGTCACGAAGGTATCCCACAACCTCTTTACTATAACTTTAGTTATTACTAAAATTTCATATAACTAAACAAAGTATAATAAACTCCTTTTTCTTAAAAGAACGTAAGTCTCAATTAATATCAACTTTTTTGTACAAATATTTTACAGCTGGGTATTAATTTACTTGGCATAATGATGTCTTTGGAATAAAGACCCAAATATTAACGACGTGGTCACAGAAATCTTGTTTCTTATCTTGTATATGTAAGGAACGAAATGTCTATCTGCTTGGAATTTGCTGTATATTTTTATAAATTATTAATTAAGGAGCTTTCTTGTACAATAACAGCAACATAAATTGTAATAATACAACATTCCTAAAGCCTTTGTACACATTTATTATAACAATATTATAGTTTTATATGCGCGTCAAGAACCAGAGTCATTATGCAAACTCTGAAAACGTATGTAGAAAATGAAAAAGTTTAAGCATTGCTTAACTGCTTCATAATTTTTATGGCCTCAGAGCGAATGTTTTTGTTGCGCCAAAATATAACTAAGCAGTTACTTGTGCTGTTGATACACCAAAACGTTTTGCTCAATAAATAGGTGAGATCCAGTGCAGTTTCTTTTTGAAGAACCCAGAAAATGATTCCCATCGGCATTGGAATACAGCAAATTAAGACACAAGCAACTAGAAGAAGACATGTGGATGTGGATCTAAGAGAAAACTTTCCCTTTCTCGAAAGCTGTCTGTTATTTTCTGGTCTTATAGAGTTGTTTCCGCGATATTTCTTGGAAATAGTATGGAGCTTGGTGTTGATGAAGAGAAATGGTAAGATAAACAGCAAAGTAAAAACTATTGCTGAAATCATAGCATGTTCAGTAAGATAAAGCAGAAATATAATGGTGGAAAGAAAAAGAAGAACAAAATGCAGTTTAATGAGGAATGTCTTATTTACTTTTTTACGGTGAAATATTGGTTGGAAAATTGCCAAATATCGTTCAATACTAACGAGTAACAAAGTAAGAAAGGACAACGAGATAAATATGTTAAAATAGCGAGCAACATAACGCACTTGAAGAAGTGACTCTTTTTCACCGATCCAGACTGCCAATTCAGTGATCAAAACTGGATTGTTTGTAGCTACTGTTAACAAATCAATACAGGATAACAAACAAATTGTGAAGTGGCAAGCTTTCTTTCTAAGATGCGATGACTTTAACCAGCATAAAACCACAAGAGAATTCAAAATTAATCCACAAAAAAGGACGATCACGTTGATTGCCAGCATTAAAATCAATAGTACAAAGACGTTGTTGTCCATTTCTTATGTCAATATTAAGACAGATAAAATGCTCTACTGCTCTCAAACAGATGTTGTCGGTAAATTTGTGCAGTAATTCATTTATTCATGAATGCATGTTGTTTCTAGAATTGACTTATAATTAAGACCTTTTAAGCTAAATTTTCCTTTACAGAAATTTTTCTAACTTTACTAAAATATAAAAATCAAATTGCAGTTTTGAACGTAATTTTGTGGGGCATTTTCCATTGTTAATAATGTTTTATTGAAATAGCAATTGTCATAGTTAGACTAAATTACGCACATAATTCAACAAAATACGATAGCTGTTTGGAAACTAAAAATATCGAAGTAAGCCATACTCTACCATTATAAGTCGAAAACTGTTTCAACTTATGCCATAATCGTATTTAATTCAGCAAATGACAAAATTGAACGTGGCTTTTTACATCATTATCTTATCATTTTTTCACTGGAGCTTTCAAAAATGCAATAAAAATCCAATTGAAGATAAAATTCTAAAGAATATGCCAGAGTTGAATAAAAATTTGATTTTAAAAGTACTGTTTGTAATATGATTTTAACTTACCCCACTGATCCGAATTAGTCGGTGCTTTTCCGAAATACGTTAAAAGATAATACCGAATGATTATTCCAGTAAATTATCATATGACACATGTTCCTTGATCATTGATATCTTCTGTCTTAAGCAATATTTGGCTAAAATATATCCATTATTGTTTAAACTACATACCGTTATATTTCAGTCATCAATGTTCAATCAATCTTTTAATTCTGACTGGTTAATGGTTATGCAATATGCTATAGCCTACTAATGAAACAAACATATTGTAGAGATTTTAATATTTATTGAAGAGAACGATACGGTTAAAAATGATCATGGCTTATAAAATTGGAAAAGAGTTCAAATTACTGATGTAAGACGTTTCACATTGGCTTGACAAAAATATATTTATCCATGTAAAGTTAGAAAACAATTCTACAATAAATGCAAATGATCTTAATCAAGTGAGTAATAACGAAAAGAAAAGCACCTGCTTAATTTATTACAAAATAAAAGAGTTTTGACCATAACACATCCATTTGAAGGATCTTCATTGGTCTATTCTAACGTGCATTTCATTTAAACGTGTGTTAGTATTCTGTAAAATTTCAAATAAATTGTCTCCGTCTATCTTCGAACCATTGACAAGCTTCTAAAATTGGCTTCTAAATTTACTCAAAATCAATGTTGAGCATAAGAAAACATGAATGATCAACTAAGAGAACCTTGGAACTTAAAACTGTTTAAAGTTATTTCATTGGGAAAAGCTTCTGCTGAAGTCATATATATGCTTACATTTGCCTTAACAAAGGGCTGTAGCTATGTCAATTTGCAAGAAAGAGAATGATTTTAAATATTTCATCGGATGTAAAGTCGTGACGGAAAAACGATAAAGTGAATAAAAGGATAATGTTGATGAAGAAGATAATATTGATGAAGAAAGATGATTAAAGAAAATAGATCAACTTTATCTTCTTCAAATTTTGTTGTAAATACGTTATATGAAAACATATAGCTATAATAATATCAATGGCATGTTGTATAAAACATGGACTGGACTTGACGTGTAAAACATTGAGCTTGTTGCTGGTGTAAAAGACTAATGATCTGCTAAAATGAACATTTAATGTAAGAAAAGAAAATTTAAACAAAACTAAATGGATACAAGAAAGCCATGTACAAAAAGAATTAATGTTTGCTGAAAGTTGTTCTGAATTTTTGGGATCGCTTATGTTGCTACTAGATGTTTATTCTTCCGTGCACACTTGCAATAATTTGTTAATAATGTATCTAAGTGTATGGTCGCAAATATTATGTTTTACGTTCAAACTTCTATTGTACATATCAATTTTATTTTTTAAGTTTTCATTTTGCACTTGAGTTTATATTTTATGCGACTGTTTGCATTTTATACGCAAGTTTTCGTTTCATTCAAGTTAGCATGCATTTTCTTTATCTGCAACCATGTAACAAGTCGCCTTTGCGGGCGCAACTATGGTGGATAAACTTATACAAACCCTTTCCAAACCCTGACTCTAGCCCTAACCAGAGATATGTGATGAAAATGAGAAAATAACTTGATTCTTTGAATGAACAACTATCTGACACATACAAAAACATTCAGGTTTTGAGCCCGGAAGATCGGACTTTAACGAAATTTACAATAGTGCCGTACAAACAGCCAGTATGTAAACGCTGCCTGCGTTTATATGTAGGCGTATATGAATTTGCTACACGCTGAGCGAGACGTTGTCAAAGCAATAGATAGTTTGAGACGTTTGTTGATCTTTGCACCGACGTTCAAGAATTTAATCATTTTTGTAAAGTTGAATTATGCTCTACTCATTGTTGTTTAAGCTGGCATCAATGAATCCATTGCTAAAATGATTGCAGAACACACCAGAACAATTGAATAGAATCAAGAAAATGCGGAGTATCTGCACGTACGGATGAGCAGCACAGACGATGATTTATCGATAATATGTGACAGTCGTTAATCCGTGCTCTTATCAGTCGTCTGCTGGTGGATTTGATAATCTGAATAGCCTCTTGTGTGATCAACGGGAACTTAATGCTACGCCCTGCCGGAGCGACACCAAAATCCTTGCAGCTGTGGTTCAACCAGAAGTGTTGGCGTATGCGTCTGACGTTGCTTGCAAAACGTATGTAGTCGTTAGCAAATTGTTCGCTCTGTCGTTCAAATGATCGTAACATTATCCAAAATGATCGTTATTATTATTATTAAATATAGTGATTTATCATATCCAAAAGAAATAAAAGTTCTTCGCCAGTTAATAGTTGTTAAATATCGTTCATGATATTTTATTGCAATTTATGAAGAAAGCATTCTTAAGAGTCGATGGTTGGCACTTTGTTTACTAGCCACCATTTCTACATCCAAAATCATTTGCTGGCACTTTACCTTCTTTTCATCCCCTTAATTTTTTAAAATAGTATGAGCAACCTTCCTGCCTTCAACCAAATCTACCTGCCAGCAAAACGTAAGTAAGGCAAGTCATTTGTACTAAGTCTCTATTAATCTTACGCTTTACCCATAATATTGTTCAATGAATCAACAGTCAGGAGAACCTTCCTGTACATCTTTATGACGTAAATTTAGTTATATTCCTGACCAAATTACGCCATTTTGGCACTTTTTTATTGTTTCTAAATGAAATTGATTGACTGCTATTGTGCTAAATTTTTGCGCAAAACGTAAATGCTTCTCAATATCAATAGAATTCTCAATATCAATTCAGGAACGAAACTAGAACGTTAATTGGGAGAGTGGGGTGAATATTCATATATTTAGCTCTGCCCTGCTGATTTCTTTTTGAGATTAACATCGCAAAAAAAAGAAATCAGCAGGGCAAACTGAATATATGAAAATATACCTCCAGTTAACGTTGTAGTTTCACCCCAGATTGTATTTGTCCTCTGGACATTCCCCATGCATTGCATATTTGCTCAGAAAAAGGTGCACATTCAAAACGTCAAAATAGTTAATATTTTCTGCCTAGAATGCAGTTTACTAGACACTAGTAGCCCTTTTGTGGTGACCATGAAGATTATGGACACATATAACAGTTTATAGAGGAAATGTAAAGCAATGACAACACTTACAGCAGAACGATTTTCAACTTTTTAACGCGGGAAAAAGCAAAAGCAACGTTTTTGTCGATAGATTTATTGTTAAGTTTAGAAATATGAGTTAAGGTTTGAGTTAGGGTTATGGTTAGGTTCAGGTTAGGAGATTTAAAATTGAATTTAAATCACCGACTTTTCTAAAGCTAAGCTCATACATGCCTTTCTAAGCATATTTTCTGAGCTTGTGTACGTTTCTTGTCTTTTGATTAACAACATGAGGTGTCTGCTAAACTGCATTTGATCCCATGTTGATGACGTAATGTACTTATTAAGGTTTTAATAACGACAAAGTCATGGACAGAGGCGTAACTACAACTTTTATTGAGGGATGTATACTCATATATTCAGTTGTGCCCTACTGATTTCTTTTGAAATTCAATTCACTTTCAGGAATATATGAATATTCGTACACCCAACCAATTAACGTTCTTGTTAAGCTTATGCATGGTCATAGACGGTAAAAGATCGATGATTGGGAACCTGAAAAACGCCTATATTTATATAATCAGATTGTATAATTCGTAATAACAATTAAATTTGACAAAAACCAGTAAATTAGAAAATAAATTTAATGAATTTGGCTCACCTCAATAGGTAGTGTGCAACCATTCCCCAGGGAATGAGAAAGTAATTGAATGTTTGCCTTGTTGTATGACATTTGTATTGTAAATAAGAACAATTATTTGTAAGAATCATCAAAAATGGAGGCTATGACGTAGCTTGCACATCAAGAACCATTGGTGGATCAAGTGTACTTAAAAATAAATTACAGCTCCCAATTTGAAATTCACATTTCATGCAAAAAACACTAATGGTTTTTGTTTTCTAAAGAACATAATTTTACCCATAGATTTGTCTTAAAGGTGCTTAGAAATGTAAATGTACGCCAAAATGTGCTGTAGTAATTTATTTTGATTTACTCTGAATCCGCCACTATCAAGAATTAACAATTTCCATCGCTGCTGAAAGTGAGAAGAAGAATGTTGATGATTTTTTTGCAACTCGATAATGCATGTTCTTTGGCATAAATAGTTAGCTTGTCTATTTTAGTGTGCTATGTTTAATTATCTCTACACTCCCACTGACCTCAAAAACAATGATTTGCAACACTAAATATTATGATTTTATTTCATTTAAATTACTGGTGAATCACTTGGTCGATGCATTGCATACAGACCTATTTTTATTGACAAAAACCTCTCTCCCACTGCTGTTTCTTGTCAACATGACTGCACGTAAAGAATTTGGTTGCCATTGTGTGTACGAAGTCATCTTTAATAGTTTTAATCAATGCTGGGGAAATTGGTAATTTTTTTCGCATTTGAGATTATTTCACGCCAGAAAATTTTAATAATTTGTCCTGTGGAATACCACATCAGTTAGTTTGATTGCTTAATCATGCAAATTTTGGCATTTTTCGAAACAGTGGTTTGACTGTGACGTCATGCAGATGTTATGTATAAGTCTGTCTTATTTTAATTTGTAAATAATTTGATTTTTTTTTTGGAAAGATAAGGAGTATATTAAGCCATGTAACTTTAAAAAATTAAATGAAGAAATGCTATGGATTGCTTGCCGTACGTTATATATTTTTATCAAAAATAGAGAAAACTACATGTACTGTATACATTACTACTTATCTAAACTACAGAAAACATTAGAAATAAATGATACTTAATGCCAAAACTAAATCAAAATTTTTCCATTCCGTCACAGCCAAATATGTTCTTTTTTTTCAAGGAAAGGGCTTCGTTTGATCTGGAAGAAAACATAATCGAAAAACAAAATTGGGTATTTCATGACTTCGAATTCAGCCACGTTGCTGCGTCCCTGAGAGAGAACACCTTGTAATGCTAACCTGACAAACATAATTTTATAGAAAATACTAAATTTAAAAATAGCATCCATTTAAATACAATCTTCTTTATTTTAAATAATTAATAGATTCGACAAGTCAAACATACGTATAGCTACACGAAAGCAAAACTGAGTGCTTAGTTTGTGAATTATTTTGCTTTTATTACTTCTGAAAATTCTTATGATTTATTAGCATATCATTCTTTACCAAGTTTAGAATGCACAGAAATGGGAATTACAGATTTCACAGTATTTTTAGAAGTATTTTGATTATGTTCAATTAATTGAAAGGTAAAAATACTTGCAACTAGAAATCATAGGAGCTATATACAAACCTCGAGATTCAAAAATTTTTCCATTAACCAAGACATACTTATTATTGAGGCCAGTGGTCACAAATGAAGCATACGACAAAGTAACTATCCAACCTGAGCCCATTGGAGATGCCGTAGTTATGCCAGTTCGACGGTAGACCACGTTGTTACTATTTACTCCATATACATCACCAGCTGCCCCAGTCTTAAAAAAAAGAAAAAATATTAAAACACTAATTTTGTAGTTATTAATTTAGAGATCAATTTGTAAAATAAACAATACCACTACAAGAAAATAATAACACATAAAGAAATAAAATTTGCATAATGCTCATTCAGCAAGTTTGCGTTAGTTAAATGATTGTTCAAGTTACTGAAATCGTTTCAGGAACTGTTAATGATGGTTGCAGTGAGTCTGGGACTGAATTTTTTTTCACTTCTTACCAGTGATGTTCCTTCCAGTCAAAAGAAAAAATGTTATTTAGGCAGGCAATGTTAAATTAATTTACCCTTTTGTGGTTAATATGTTTGCTGTGTGCGGGAAGATTGTGTTGGAGGTGGCTAGTGAAGGCAGTTATATGCATGGTCCATTTTATGTATTAGATTGTCAATATGTATAGTTTAATTTTAAATACTATGTCTAGTATGCTTCTTGAGTGTGTGTGGGGTGGCGTGCCTAGTAGTTATAGTGATATGCTATTTTTAAGAATTACATTGTCAATATATATAATTCAAATTTAAATGTATAGTTTTCTACATAAAAATAATTAGATTTACAATAATAAAATAGACTTTACGATAAAACCCCACACAGGATTTATGCCAGTAGCCTACTAAAATCTAATGTAAAATTCATCAAAATATTTTTAGCTCGTATATTGGTAATAGCTTTTGGATAGGAGAATTGAAGTATGCTTGTTGCAAGTTGTAACTTGTGCCATTTTGATGAACCTTGATAAAACTTTTTTAAAAAGATCGAAGATACCAGCGTTCTTTGTCATTGTATATATAATAAGTGCAAACTTCATTTTTCTCATTTTTTTAATTGAAAGAGACCTTTTTGTTGTAAAACATAGACTTGCATGGTCGTGGTAATAATAGTAAATAATGCTTTGAGCGGTGTGTTTGCAATGGTCAGCGAAAACTAGAAAGCTTAAAATGTTTTGTCTTAGTGCAATATAAATAAAAGGAAATTTTTGGTTTTAATCAAAGGAGACATCATGAAGCTGATGTTATTACAATAACCACTAATCTATATGCGGTACGTCTAGCACAACTTGCAGCGAAATTTTTAGTAAAACCTATCTTGGCTGGTGGTGTTTATTTTAGAGTTATTAACATCAGTCACCACTGTTTTGTAATTTAAACTACGCGCTTAAATATCATAAAAGTTGGGTTGTTTTTCAAAAACAAAAAATAAAAATTGTGCAGCATGGTCTTTTACCTTTGAGCGAGAATTGAATTATCGACAAACCTCGATTTGCTTAAGAGCTCCTCCGATATGAGTCCAACTTGTTCCAGCACAATTTTGCGCAGATACCCCGGAACGGTAAAAAATTCGGTCATTAACATTTACACCCCAGCATCCCAATGCACCACAACTGATGTATTTTAATTTACCAGAAACATGTTTCCATCCTGTTCCTTGACGATTATTAGTTGAAATGCCTAATAAAATAGGGAAGTTACGATATATTTTCAACGAATGATTAAAGATATTTTTTACTCAAAGATATTTTTTAGTCAATTGTTTAGTCAAGTAGTTGAACGTCAGAGGAGAGGACCCAAAAGATTACATTTGTATTAATTTGTACTTTTTCGAAAAACTTATCAACGTGCTGTAAACAGAAAAAATAGCTGTAGCTACTTTTATTTGCCAAATTTGACTTCATGTTTTGATTAAATAGATATGAGCTTTAGTAAGAATACGACTATACGACTACGAGTCACCACCAATGAACTCTATTAAAACACTGGAACGATAACTACAATGCAAAAGCCATACGATAAAACGAAGCCCCAATTTCGCGGATATGGAGTAATTTTTTAGGTATATGTGTTATCATTGGCGTAGCCAGCCCGCTAATTTGGTCGTGCTATATAAATTTAAGACCATTATCATTTAGCATTTCTTTAGAAATCTAGTGTTTTTACACTGAGTGAACACAGAAAAATTTACATAACACGACCAAACTTGCGGGCTGGCTACGCTCCTGTGTGTTATATACCTAAAAGTTATATAGCGAGTTGTGTCCGTCGATTGTCACAAATATAGAAAACATGGCCTGCTTCACAACATGCTATTTTAGTAATACGTGTGGAGAACTTTAAATATGTCGTGTTCTTAAACTTTACGATTGTTGTATAGAGGATTTTTAATGACACGTTCTTTTTTCTGAAAAATAAGCTATGACAAAGTCATTTGAAGATGTTGACGATTATTGTTTTTAGTCTGCAAAATGTTTACACGACTTGAGAGCTTTAGTTTTCGATCAGAATGCTGATTTCTTAATTTTTGACATATAACACATTAAATAGATGAAAAAAGGTAAGAAATACCTAAAAAGAACATTTCATTCCTTTTTTTTTATCAAACTCGTCATGGAAAATGAGAAAAACAATGTTTTGAAACCATTACGTATTTGCTTTTTCCCCAAACTTGCCTTCCTTCTTCCGAAACTTCCCCATTCATCAAAAGTGCCCAAAATTTGCATGTTCTTAAAAGCTATCATGTATTTTTGCCTTTTGGTAAAATAATGCTGGATTTAGCTCAAAAATAAAAGAAATTAACTTCTATTAAATTGCTCATTGTTTTTCGTACGGAAAATGAACAAGACCGCGCATCTGCATTGTATCCAGCAGTATGGATCATACCTACAAAGCCACTTGTGGGCCTGGATCATACAAACAAAAAAGCGATATTCTTGGCTTCAAAGATGGCGGCAAAGTTATCGTCACATTTAATTATAGAGTTCGCTGGTCATTACAAAGACGAAGTTTGACCGTGTAAGGCCTTGATTGTTAAAATTAGTATTGTAAAACAATTTCTTAGAAAATAAAAAATATACCTGCTTTCTTTGCTTTAAAATTAAGGCATCGTAGTCACGAATACGAATTTTTAACAGAACGTCGTATAGTCAGAGAGATGACGGCTACTTGTTTTGTTGTCACAACAATGTTTTGCGCCAAAATGACGTACTTCTTACTCATAATCGTACTCTATGCTAAAAAATTGCAATTGAATACCTGTACGACAGTAGATGTTGTCGTTACTGTTTACTCCATATACAATCCCTTCCGGACCAGAATCGATCTGTTTTAAGCGTCCAGGTATATTTTGCCATGAAGAGCCACCCAGAAAGTAATATATTTGATCGTTACTGTTTACTCCCCAAACACCAGCTGCACCAACAGAAACGTGCTTTAGGCCGCCAGAAATATGAGTCCACGAATAATCTGTGTTAAGGCGGAAAATATTGTCATGATGGTTCACACCCCAAACACCCTCAGAAAGACCGTGATCAATTTGTTTCAATGAGCCTGGTATCAACCGCCATTGTCCTGTTCATAGATGAAAAAAGCATAATTAACAAGTATTATAATAGCTTTAAGGAATAAAAACATGAAACTGAATTAACTGTGAGTTATAGATTACGTCAACTTCATGTTGGATTTAGGTAAAGGCAAGAAAGTTTACTTTTTAGAGGAAAACGTTAAAAGAAAAACAAAATTCTAATTTAAATTATTGTTTGAAGAAAGATTGAAAATTCATTCATTAACACTTTTTAAAAGTACTTCCATAAATGTAGTCTTATGCAGAAGGGAATGTGATGCAAATTAACAGAACCCGTGTGACATAATAATTCACACAAAAAGTGCTCAGTAAGTAGATTAGCATATTTTTCAAAAAAGCCAAAGTAATTTGTTATGATAAATGTTAAAAAAAGTGTCAAAGGCTGTGAGCATCAGTTCGCCGGTGATGTCAAAAACAGAGAGATTTTTATGTAAGTGTTGTGTGTGTTAAATTTTATTTATTTATTAGTAGACACATCTCTAATACACGAAATGTTTTCGGCAAGGTATAGCTTCTCTGAAAATAATAACTTTGACTTTGTCTCAGAAACATTGAGCAAATAATAAAGCATAGAATTCCCTTGCAGAAAATAATACATAGTAGCGTATAAGATACAAAGTTACATTCCTTCAATTTGCAAAATTAAGAGTCAGTGGAATATTTTCAATTATTTTAACTAATTAAAAATAGCTCATATTTTCATCTGGAAAATCCAAAGACAAACTACAAACTATATATTTTCACAGTTTTAAGTACATGCAAAATATTCAAAAGGACCAATATGGATAAAAGATAATTCATGTTAAACATTTGCTAGTCATTCATCAAAAAACCATAGAAATAGTTTAACTTACCATTAAACTTAAAGATTTTGTCATTTTGATCAATTCCGAATACATGAGTTAAGCTAGCTGACACGTGATCAAACTTAGGAGCAGCAATGGATCTCCAATGTGTTCCAGTAGGATTAGAGGAGCTGATTCCTTCACGGACATATAATGTTCTGTGAATGTTCACACCGTAAACAGCACCACTTGCTGTCGTCTATAAATAGCGATTTCTTTTAAATTATAATACATAAATTAATAAACTACTGAAAAACGAGCAAAATGTTTTAAATATTTGAGTTGTAGCAGTATAGCCTCTTTTCAAGCTGTGAATTACTTAAAATTTTACAGTCTAATTATTCTATGCAAATTCATATAAATTCATATAATTAACTGGTAAGAAATATATGTGCAAAGCATATTTTTTTACAACAAAATAAATTTGCTTTGAAACAAAAACTATAAATTTTAAGGATGAGGAAAATCTACAATGCTCGACAAACATTTCACACTAACTTTTCATTTTGCTGACATTTTGATTGGCAAATGCTTTTGACTGGTAACAGTGACTATGGATTCTAAATTGGTTATAGAAAGTCCTTTTCGACATATTAACTTGTATTCTGTAATCTGGTGTGGTCTACTGATCCTAAAGATGCACGAATTTCGCTCAATTTGCTTTGAAAAGTCAAATTTATAATTTTTACAGCTCTCTTTCTATTTTTTTATGTTTGGTTCATCAGTATCGCTATATACTGTTACCCGATCCTTTTCGTACGATAAATTCAGCGGGATACTTGGGCCCAGAGAGAATTAGCTCAGTTCGGACGCTTTCAATATTGCATTCTTGATAACATAAAATATTGTTCTTTCTATATACAATGGTGAATCTATCCGTTAAGCTCATCGTTGTCTGCTCTCTAGAAAATTTCCTGTTTATCCCTTGTTGTCTCTACTCGTGTTCCACTTATCTATTACTATCCTAATCAGTGGAAATTATTGTTTGTCAGGTGCATAATACTGTAATTGAAGTTTTCGCAATGATTTATCCTATATATTGTTAGACGGAAATCGTCTTAAAATTTGGGTCAATATTGATTTTCGTTGAATATTTACGACACTAGCACTAACTATGATCTCAAAGTGAACTATTTTCATGACAAATATTTGTATTGTACCAATAATTTAAGAATGTGAGCTATTATAAAAAAGTATTTTTTTTAACTGGGCCATGTGTTTGTCATGACACGTCAGATCTTAATATATTACTTTCCCTAAAATATGAAAAACAGGCGTAGCAAGCTTTCCTTCAAATTTGCGCAGACTGTAACTGCACAGACCTTTCAGGAATTGAGGGTTTGCCCACTGGCTAGACACGGTGCAGTTATTAAAATAATCTGCTTAAACTGCCAGGCCTCATATATTGGGAAGACTGTCATAAAATGAAAAATAAGACTTGCTAAATACAAACGAAAATGTTCTTTTAAAAAACTCGGAGGTGACCAAAAGGCTGTGGTCTCCTATATGGCGATTTGCAATAAAACATCTCCTGATGAATCTCCTTTAAAGACACTGATTTTATTCAAAAGGATTTGAATTGTATGATTTTTTTTCCTATGTAGCTATAACAAAACATTTAATGTGTGCTCCCTCGGAAAATATTGAGTTTTGCTTTCCCTCGGCTCTCATGCAATGTTTCCCAGAGACTCTTAGAAAACAAAACATATTAAGTGTATAATGTATTTGTGCGTTGTTAAAATTTAAAATGACACACAAATAAACATTTATTTAAACAAACAGTTAGTGAGCAGCATTTGTGTGCTAATGGTAAGAAAGTGATGCACATAAAACATGGCAAGACACAAATTTTGCAACAAAAAACTCATACCTCAATTTGTTTCAGTAATCCTGGAATGTTGACCCAGTTCAATCCTTTACAGTTAGATGCAGTAACTCCTGTTCGGAAATATATAAGATTGTTGTTGTTGACACCCCAACAGCCAAATTTTCCACAGCTAACATATTTTAATTTTCCAGGTATCCATTTCCAGCCAGTTCCCTTGGGATTGGACGCAGTGATTCCTGTTCTACAGTATATATTATGCCCAGAATTTACACCATACACTATTCCTGTTGGTCCTGAATCGATTTGCATTAAACCTCCTGCAAACATATCGAAACACTTTTAAAACTGAATCGAAATAGCTGCTCAGTAACTGCACTCTTTCAGTAACTGCACAGCATAATTGCACTGTAAATGCTGTAATCTGATTGGCTAAAAATATATAAGTCAACAAAACTTTGCAGTTGCAATCGTGTGAAATTCAAGAAATACATACAATGTAAAAAATAAAAACATGAAACCGAGTACTGTTTTTCTAGGTAATAATAAAAAGTTTCGATGTGAAATAAAGGCTTTCCAAAGGCTTTTCCTTTTTCTTCCTTTCATGAAACGCCTTTCTACTACGACTATAATATACCATCTGCAGAAATTGTTAAATTTTAGTCTAGATTAACAGTACCATCCTTTATTTGACGTGAATTCCTCGCACAGCAAGTTTAAATGCTTCTCAAAGCTAAACTAACACAAATTTTCTGTTGTTTTCCAAAAAATGACACAAGAATTAAAATATGTTTGTACCGTACCAGACACTTGGGTCCAGCTTGTGCCAAATGATGAACTGAGCGTCACTCCTTCGCGATAATAAATATTGTCGTATTTATTCACTCCCCACACTCCAGCGTTTCCAACACTGACATGTTTTAATCCACCACTTACCGAGGTCCACCCATTTCCATTGCGTATAAAAATTTGATGATTACTGTTTACACCCCAAAGAATGTTATATGGACTTAAATCAAGTTGTTTTAGTCTTCCAGATTGCAAGGACCAATTTGGATGGTTACTTTGAACACCTTTTAACAAAAGTAATTGATGGATTCATTCAAATAACCTAGTCAAACATTATTTTCTTTTCATGAAATTTGTATCAGTCAAATCAGAGACTTTCATGTTTCTTAATTTTTTTGCTTACCTGTCAATAGAATCGTAAGCACGAAAAGGGAGTGACACAGCATTTTCATATGTTTCAAGTATTTGAAACCTGTTGAAAATATTAGATCCCTGTAAGAACAGTGTTATTAATATATTTAAACCCTAAAATTTACCTCAGTATATGCAAGTATCAGTTAGCAAAACTGCCTTAGTTGATATTTTTGCAACTGATTGTCATTAAATTATAGGAAAGGTTTCAAAAACTTTCAATTGTGTTAGATCGAAAAAAATCTGAAGTTTAAGCTCCAAATTTGCAAAAAATGTAGACTAAAAACTGAAAACTGTAAATTTGCATTTAGTTACGAAGGTGTATTTCGTATTGTGTCAACGTTGCTGAAGTGTTGCAAAAATAGGAACTAATATATGTTGCTTTTTGTGGTTATTATTAGGTAATCAAACAAATAAGAATGAGGGTGCCCCCAAATACAAATTAATAATAGGCTCTTTGTTCAGGATAGTTAACGACAGAGAATTGTAATCGTGTTACATGGTTTATTACTTTTTTAAATGTGTCCTTAGAATGTGAAAAATTGCAATTTACTCTTTCGAGAATGAAAAACTTCATGGGGGTGAATACTCTCAGACACTAAATGGTCCTCAACAACGCCCCCCCCCCCAGTTTGCAGCTAGCAACTACACCACTTGCGAATCAAGGGCTTTAATATCACTCGACCTATTGATCTTAACCACAAAACCTGCAGGTGATCATGAATAACTGCAATAGTTCTTTGATATGTTAAAAATTTAGGCAAGAAGTTTATTCTCTCCCTCTCCCCATAAACCCCCCAATTGAAGCTTTTCTAGGCCTAGGCATCAGATTTTTATCTCATTAACCCCAACATAAAACCACTCATGTTTCACAACTGCAAATAAATTGATCTATCTAAACACAGGTTTCTACTATTGCTTAACGCCCTGTTGCTCACTGTAGCAGATTTGCAACAATTACTTCTCCAACTTCTTGAAAAAAGATTTACAACATGCCGAAATTGATTTAAAGATGCAATACGGTAAAGAAAATCGAAAGTTAACTGCAGCGTAAACGTTTTTGAGAAACTAATCATATTTTGGTTACACTAATTTTTTTACGAACCTATGAATTTTTTGTTTCAAAACATTTACAGTGTTTATATATAACCAGTGCTGTAGAAGGGTTGAGAAACTTGGGAGAGGAGCCCTCCTTTTACCTTTGAAATTGGTTATTTTTTTAAATTCATGGCTTCAGCTTCGTCAAACGACTGCCCTTTGAAAAATTTAGTTCTACAGCACTGTATATAATATAAATAGAAGACAACAGCTCAATGTATATCTCAATAGGAATTTATAAAATATTTCAGAAGCAGTCTAGAATCTTTTCATGATAGTTTAAATAGTATATATCTTTAATGCATGTGTTCTCCATTTTACGTCGGCATAAAGTCACCTACATTATAGCACAAAACGCCCACGAAGATAAAACTTGTGAAAGTTCGACAATCTAGAGCAAATGGAGAATGTCAAAATATGGCGAAGATCCGCATGATGGCAGCGTGAATGAGATACACACAGTAAAATTTCCGGTGTATTGTTTGATAAAAGAGTATAAGCAGGGACGATGAGCAAGGCTTACAAAACAGTAGTTAGAACAGTAATTTTAATTTTTTTGGCGACAATCCCAATGTGGAAAAGAAAGGAATCAGAACTAGAAGCTGCATAGATTAACATGGCATGGTTTCCTTTAAAAGCGATACAATAAGACAGAATCAAAAATGCAAATATAAGATATTCACACCATTAGAAAAAAACTCAGAAAGGTCACGCTTTTGCCATTTGCAGAGATAAGATAATGAGTGTATAGATAAAAGAAGGCCGAGTTTAGAACTGAACGGTAAGAGACCTAGAGGAAGAGAAAAGATGAACCATCATAATGTTTTTAGCCATAAATGGAAGAGGTAAATTGTGCTGCTTTTCGTACTTAATGTTGATTAAAATGCGATAAAACAGAACAATTGAGTATGTTGCAAAAATTTTTTGAACGAAAATCAGATATTGGATATACCAGCGGAAATACATTAGGGAGCTTTAGCAAAGAGTACGAATATGACTACGGGTACGAAGTATGTCATTTTGGCGCAAAGACATTGTTGCACGTTGCCGTCATCAATCAAAACTTTCATGTATTCCGTATGCAAAATGAAAGTAAAACAAACAGTAAAATAGTACAAATATATCGTTCATAAAATGAAAAATAGGGAAGATTTCTCTCTATAGAATTCTATATTCTCGCAAAATCAGTGTTATCAATTCATTAATATTATTAGTGACAAACTGACAAAGGTGTCCAGTTGCAATGCGATGTGTGATATTTTAGCGTATTCACAGTAAGACAAAAAAAAAGATTTTAGATAGTGTACGATCTTTAATAAAATAAGAAACGATGTAATAATCAGCGAACGGCTAATTTCCGTGAACATTCGGTTGATTGTCTATTTTTGAAAAACTACTGATTTGCGGCCGTGATTTATGAGTAGTGCAAATCAATCTTTTCTTATGTCGACGGATTTTTTGAAGACACAAACACCGTGTATGAGTTCTAGAAAAACATTTTGCCCCTCGGCTCATCTTTTCTTAGGTAAGCTGTTGGCAAACATCACAAAACAAAGCGTGTTTATCATAAAATATACTTATTTTACATCTAAAAAGTAAAAAGCCAATGCTAAACTTCATATATTGCATCAGAACTGACATTGTCTGGAAAGTAAAACTCAGACGCAAATCATACAATGCTCATAACACTGCTACAGTGACATAAGTATAAGTAAATAAAATGGCGGCACTTAAAATTCAAATTTAAATCGCAAAATACAAAATGCAGAAGTACAGTTCACAGTCAATGATATGCCTGATTCGAAAATACCAGATTTTTTCTACACGTTAATTGAAAAATAGTTTCGCAAATTTAAGAACTTTTGAATAATGAAAAGAAATACATACTGCCGAACATGATGAATCATTTCACGACTTTTATTTCATATTACAATACCAAACAGAGTTAAAGCAATGAGCTTTGACATACCTTCCAATCTTCCTAACTTGTAATCCTGAGCACTTCTACAATGTCGTAAAATACCCCCAAAAAGCTATAGCAAACAATGTATGCTCAGTTTACAGAATTATACAAGTCCTTCCACTTCGTAACTAAATATTTGACGTAATATCTACAAAACTGAGGTGCATCGGACGGACAATAAAATGGGGAGGGTGTAGATCTAAAACTTATGCGAGATATGATGGATACGGCTAGGGTTAGGTGTTGGCTTTAAAAGGTAGGAGTTATTTGCATAAGCGAATAATAACTTTATTGCTTCTGCGCGTTATGTTATAGTTTAAATTGTAAATAGGAGGTATGTTAATCAGAGAGAAATGAAGAGAGGGTGGGACACACTCATAACACATACAAAAGTACTGGGAAATTTGTTACTATTCAGGTTATTTACTTAAAGCAGTCCGCGTGCTAAGGTCATGAAGCTCAAGGTTAATTGCGGACGCTGCAATAGCAAACAGATGTTTGCTACAAATATTTGCAATACATGCACATAGTGTGATTCACGTGCACAGGTGTTAGCCTCATAGGTAATGTACAAACAAATCACATGTCATTTAACAAGTGGCCTTCGCCAGGTGAAGTTTATTAAAAACTTCCATCCTTCCATCCCCCTTTTCTCTTTGTCGATTTTGCATGTACTATTTAGACTTGTTTCCGGGGTGGCGCTTTTATCACTCCACCTTTTCTTAGCTATACAGAAAAACTTTATTCGTAAAGATTTTTGTTTAAACTGCGTAAAATAATTACTTTAAATTATGTTATATTTGTTATTTCTATTTTATTAAATCGGCATGTGCTTTCACCTATTGCCAGTTTTTACCCAAAAGAGAGTACTCATTAATGTCATGCGCACAGAAAACAGAGCTCATCGGCCTCAGAACCTCTTTTGAATTTGGATTTTGCTATGATTAAGCGGAAGCGAAAACAACTTTTATTATTAATTAAAATTGCTGTCGGGCATGTAGAGACGGCGTTTTTATAAAAAAGTGCGGAGCTTGCGTGACGTATGAACAGTTGCGTTTTAATCTTATCTATGCGGATCGTATTTTTGTATGTGAAACGCGTGTTTAACTATAAAAGAAGGCGCACAAAAGGTATAATGCATGATCAAAGAAATGTTTGTTTAGCCTATTTGATCAAGGCTTATGATTGGTTGGAAACACAATTAAATACATAATGCTAAAGAAATGCTAAATAATGTCATTGCTGTTGTCTGATCGATTCACTAAATTTGACGGAGAAGCAAAAGATCTTCCACACGACAAAATTAATATAATTTGGCATGAAGTTCTTGTTTGTGTTATTTTTCAAACTTATGCACAAAAAAGAATAAGCTTCGAGATGTGTAAGGAAACTCTTGTTCGCTAAAAATAAAAATTTCATATTATTGTTAAAGGAAAACTCATTGCTTTTGATTTTGCCAGGTCATACATTCACAACAAATTCATGTCTGTCTAGTCACAAAATGTTAAAGAAGAATGCTGAAGAAATCTCAATTTTATTGACAATAAGAACATTTGCTTTTGGTGTACGTAGCTAAATCTGACAAAATCAAGCCATTTCTATAGTTGTACTTATGTGCCACGTCAAGTATATTCTTGCTTTGCTGAAGCGGAATTTTGCTGAATGCTATAGATGAGCTACTCAATACAACAATTTTACTTCATGATCTCAACCAAGATCTCAACATCTGGTTAAATGCACAAACGCCATTTTTATTTCACATCTATTCTCACTTACTCATATTAACTCGAAGGGTGATGTCATTTACTTAGCTTTCAACAATATCATACAATCATTTTTATCTAATTTTAGCTTATACTAAAATATCGTATCGTAAAACAATAATCCTACCATGAACTGTTTATTGTAAAATGCAGTTTCGTTTTCCACGTTGTTTTAGATAGCTATACGAGTATTTTGTATGTGGTTTGTAATTTACTTGATAAGACGATGTGTTTTTGAGTAGAGACACGAAATGTTACAGACTGGTCTCAAAACTATCGTTTCCTGTCCTGTATATAAAAGAAACAAGATGTTTACTTTGGAAACAATCCCAACGTGGAAAAGAAAGGAGTCAGAACTAGAAACTGCATAGATTAAGATGGCGTGTTTTCCTTTAAAAACGATACAATAAGAAAGAATCAAAAATGCAAATATAAGATATTCACACCATTAGAAAAAAAAACTCAGAAAGGTCACACTTTTGTCATTTACAGAGATAAGATAATGAGTGTATAGATAAAAGAAGGCCGAGTTTAGAACTGAACGGTAAGAGACCTAGAGGAAGAGAAAAGATGAACCATCATAATGTTTTTAGCCATAAATGGAAGAGGTAAATTGTGCTGCTTTTCGTACTTAATGTTGATTAAAATGCGATAAAACAGAACAATTGAGTATGTTGCAAAATTTTTGAACGAAAATCAGATATTGGATATACCAGCGGAAATACATTAGGAGCTTTAGCAAAAAGTACGAATATGACTACGGGTACGAAGTATGTCATTTTGGCGCAAAGACATTGTTGCACGTTGCCGTCATCAATCAAAACTTTCATGTATTCCGTATGCAAAATGAAAGAAAAACAAACAGTAAAATAGTACAAATATATCGTTCATAAAATGAAAAATAGGGAAGATTTCTCTCTATAGAATTCTATATTCTCGCAAAATCAGTGTTATCAATTCATTAATATTATTAGTGACAAACTGACAAAGGTGTCCAGTTGCAATGCGATGTGTGATATTTTAGCGTATTCACACTAAGACAAAAAAAAGATTTTAGATAGTGTACGATCTTTAATAAAATAAGAAACGATGTAATAATCAGCGAACGGCTAATTTCCGTGAACATTCGGTTGATTGTCTATTTTTGAAAAACTACTGATTTGCGGCCGTGATTTATGAGTAGTGCAAATCAATCTTTTCTTATGTCGACGGCTTTTGTGAAGACACAAACACCGTGTATGAGTTCTAGAAAAACATTTTGGCCCTCGGCTCATCTTTTCTTAGCTAAGCTGTTGGCAAACATCACAAAACAAAGCGTGTTTATCATAAAATGTACTTATTTTGCATCTAAAAAGTAAAAAGCCAATGCTAAACTTCATATATTGCATCAGAACTGACATTGTCTGGAAAGTAAAACTCAGACGCAAATCATACAATGCTCATAACACTGCTACAGTGACATAAGTATAAGTAAATAAAATGGCGACACTTAAAATTCAAATTTAAATCGCAAAATACAAAATGCAGAAGTACAGTTCACAGTCAATGATATGCCTGATTCGAAAATACCAGATTTTTTTCTACACGTTAATTGAAAAATAGTTTCGCAAATTTAAGAACTTTTGAATAATGAAAAGAAATACATACTGCCGAACATGATGAATCATTTCACGACTTTTATTTCATATTACAATACCAAACAGAGTTAAAGCAATGAGCTTTGACATACCTTCCAATCTTCCTAACTTGTAATCCTGAGCACTTCTACAATGTCGTAAAATACCCCAAAAGCTATAGCAAACAATGTATGCTCAGTTTACAGAATTATACAAGTCCTTCCACTTCGTAACTAAATATTTGACGTAATATCTACAAAACTGAGGTGCATCGGACGGACAATAAAATGGGGAGGGAGGGGGTTGTAGATCTAAAATTTATGCGAGATATGATGGATACGGCTAGGGTTAGGTGTTAGCTTTAAAAGTTAGGAGTTATTTGCATAAGCGAATAATAACTTTATTGCTTCTGCGCGTTATGTTGTAGTTTAAATTGTAAATAGGAGGTATGTTAATCAGAGAGAAATGAAGAGAGGGTGGGACACACTCATAACACATACAAAAGTACTGGGAAATTTGTTACTATTCAGGTTATTTACTTAAAGCAGTCCGCGTGCTAAGGTCATGAAGCTCAAGGTTAATTGCGGACGCTGCAATAGCAAACAGATGTTTGCTACAAATATTTGCAATACATGCACATAGTGTGATTCACGTGCACAGGTGTTAGCCTCATAGGTAATGAACAAACAAATCACATGTCATTTAACAAGTGGCCGTCGCCAGGTGAAGTTTATTAAAAAATTCCATCCTTCCATCCCCCTTTTCTCTTTGTCGATTTTGCATGAACTATTTAGACTTGTTTCCGGGGTGGCGCTTTTATCACTCCACCTTTTCTTAGCTATACAGAAAAACTTTATTCGTAAAGATTTTTGTTTAAACTGCGTAAAATAATTACTTTAAATTATGTTATATTTGTTATTTCTATTTTATTAAATCGGCATGTGCTTTCACCTATTGCCAGTTTTACCCAAAGAGAGTACTCATTAATGTCATGCGCACAGAAAACAGAGCTCATCGGCCTCAGAACCTCTTTTGAATTTGGATTTTGCTATGATTAAGCGGAAGCGAAAAAAACTTTTATTATTAATTAAAATTGCTGTCGGGCATGTAGAGACGGCGTTTTTATAAAAAAGTGCGGAGCTTGCGTGACGTATGAACAGTTGCGTTTTAATCTTATCTATGCGGATCGTATTTTTGTATGTGAAACGCGTGTTTGACTATAAAAGAAGGCGCACAAAAGGTATAATGCATGATCAAAGAAATGTTTGTTTTGCCTATTTGATCAAGGTTTATGATTGGTTGGAAACACAATTAAATACATAATGCTCTAAAGAAATGCTAAATAATGTCATTGCTGTTGTCTGATCGATTCACTAAATTTGACGGAGAAGCAAAAGATCTTCCACACGACAAAATTAATATAATTTGGCATGAAGTTCTTGTTTGTGTTATTTTTCAAACTTATGCACAAAAAAGAATAAGCTTCGAGATGTGTAAGGAAACTCTTGTTCACTAAAAATAAAAATTTCATATTATTGTTAAAAGAAAACTCATTGCTCTTGATTTTGCCAGGTCATACATTCGCAACAAATTCATGTCTGTCTAGTCACAAAATGTTAAAGAAGAATCCTGAAGAAATCTCAATTTTATTGACAATAAGAACATTTGCTTTTGGTGTACGTAGCTAAATCTGACAAAATCAAGCAATTTCTATAGTGGTACTTATTTGCCACGTCAAGTATATTCTTGCTTTGCTGAAGCGGAATTTTGCTGAATGCTATAGATGAGCTACTCAGTACAACAATTTTACTTCATGATCTCAACCAAGATCTCAACATCTGGTTAAATGCACAAACGCCATTTTTATTTTACATCTTATCTCACTTACTCATATTAACTCGAAGGGTGATGTCATTTACTTAGCTTTCAACAATATCATACAATCATTTTTATCTAATTTTAGCTTATACTAAAATATCGTATCGTGAAACAATAATCCTACCATGAACTGTTATTGTAAAATGCAGTTACGTTTTCCACGTTGTTTTAGATAGCTATACGAGTATTTTACATGTGGTTTGTAATTTACTTGGTAAGACGATGTGTTTTCGAGTAGAGACACGAAATGTTACAGACTGGTCTCAAAACTATCGTTTCCTGTCCTGTATATAAAAGAAACAAGATGTTTACTTTTTTTTAATTTACTTTAAATTCAGAATTTGTTATATTTTACAGCTGTATTCTAGTTTATATTAATTAACTAATGATATATTGGCATTGATGGCAAGAATATTACATTACTCTAGTCTTATTGCGCATTTTTCATTATACATTATTAGCTATAGCTTTAATTATAGTTGTAAGTCAAGAACCAAAGTCAATTGCATATGGTAAATCAAAATTAGGTTGAAGTAATGCTTAACTGTTTTAATATTTTCATCGCCTCAGAACGAAGGTTTTTGTTGTGCCAAAATATCATTAAACAGTTAATTGTGCTGTTAACACACCAAAATGTTTTCGCCCATGTATAGCTAAGATCCCATACGGTCTTTTTTTGAAGTGCCCAGAAGTTTATACTTATGATCGTTGGCATAAAGCAAATCGAGACACAAGCTACCAGAAGAAGACATGTTGATACGGATTTAACAAAAGACTTTCCCTTTTTTGAAAGCTTACTGTGCTTTGCAACATTCTTTCGACGATATTTTTTTGAGATAACGTGGAGCTGATTGTTGATGTAAGTAAATGCGAAAATAAACAGTAAAAAAAATAGTATTGCCATTGCTATTGTTCTTTTTGTTACTTGAAACACAAACAGTATAGTGGAAAGAAAAAGAAAAACAAAATGCAATTTAATAAGCAATGTCTTCGTTACTTTTGTGTGGTGAAATATTGGATGAAAAATTGCCAAATATCGTTCAAAACTAACCAATATTAGAGTAAAGATAGAAAAGGAAAGAAATACATCGAAATAAAGAGAAATAATGAGCATTTTTAACGGTAGTTCGTTTTCACTAATCCAGAGTATCAATTCTGTGATCAGAACTGGACAATTTGTAACTACCGTCAGCAGGTCGAAGAAGGATAACAAATAAATTGTGAAATAACAAACTTTCTTTCGAAGATGCGATGATTTTAACCAACATAAAACCACAAGAGAATTCAAAATCAACCCACAAAATAAAACGACCAAGTTGATTACCAGCATTAACATCAATTGTACAAATACTCTGATGTCCATTCCTGATGTCAGATTTCAAAATAGATGAACGACTGCTTGTCGTGTATTTTTCGACACTAATTATTTAAGAAATAAAAGATGCTTACTGTATTAACACAGGCTTGTGCAAACTGAGGAGTCCTTTGGGAGAGCTGGGTTGAGGAGTCCTTTAAGAGAACAAGATTGTAAGTGCTTGAGAGTTCTCACAAACGTCTCCGAGGTTAGCACAAACCAGTGCAAATACGAAAAACATCTTGTATTTCTTTTATAAAATAATAATGATGCGAAACAGACAAATTTAAAGTAAAGTTTTAATTTCTCCTTTAAAATGTATTCATGATCAATTTGCAAATTCTCTTTAACTGATTGATTGTTTTGATTAATTTGATTGTTTGAGCTCAAATGTGTTTTGCACACTTTAATGCAAGCACAGCTCTAGACCATTCAGCACACGCGTTTCATCGTGTTTATTTTATAATTATTCAAGAACCCAGAAAATTATTCTCATCGGCATTGGAATACAGCAAATTGAGACACAAGCAACTAGAAGAAAACATGTGGATGTGGATCTAAATGAAAAATTCCCCTTTCTCGATAGTTGTCTGTTGTTTTCAGGGTCTTATAGAGTTGTTTCCACGATTTTTATTGGAAATATTATGGAGCTTGGTGTTGATGAATAGAAATGGTAAGATAAACAGCAAAGTAAAAACTATTGCTGAAATCATAGAATGTTCAGTAAGATAAAGCAGAAATATAATGGTGAAGAAAAAAGAAGAACTAAATGCAGTATAAGGAGGAATATCTTATTTACTTTTTTACTGTGAAATATTGGTTGGAAAATTGCCAAATATCGTTCTATACTAACGAGTAACAAAGTAAGAAAAGACAACGAGATAAATATGTTAAAATAACGAGCAATATAACGCACTTGAAGAAGTGACTCTTTTTCACCGATCCAGACTGCCAATTCAGTGATCAAAACTGGGTTATTTGTAGCTACTGTTAGCAAATCAATACAGAATAACAAATAAATTGTGAAATGGCAATCTTTCTTTCAAAGATGCGATGACTTTAACCAGCATAAAACCACAAGAGAATTCAAAATTAATCCACAAATAAGGACGATCACGTTGATTGCCAGCTTTAAAATCAATAGTACAAAGGCGTTGTGGTCCATTTCTTATGTCAATATTAAGACAGATAAAATGCTGTACTACTCTCAAACAGATGTTGTCGGTAATTTTGTGCAGTAATTTATTTATTCATGAATGCATGTTGTTTATAGAATTGACTTGGAATTAAGACATTTGAAGCTAAACTTTCATTTACAGAAATTTTTCTAATTTTACTAAAATATAAAAATCATAATGCAGGTCTTAAACGTAATTTTTTTGGAGCATTTTACATTGTTAATCATGTTTTATCAAAATAGCAATTGTGATAGCAAATAGAAAAAATTACTTGCAAATAATATACCGCTCCGGAAATTGTTAATTTGCGTTTTATAAGATGGTCGAAGACTTTAAGTGCTATATATTTTTCTCTCAACATGTACTAATGCTGAAGCCAAGTAAAAATTTGATAAGGCATGATAGAGTTCTTTTAGACTAAATTACACACATAATTCACCAAAATACGATAGCTGTTTGGAAACTAAAAATATCGAAGTAAGCCATACTCTACCATTATAAGTCGAAAACTGTTTCAACTTATGCCATAATCGTATTTATGCCAAACATTACAACAACATCCCAATCCACTCTGATAAAGTGGTGTTTAATATCTCAAACCACCTCATTACTGACAGAGAGAAAGAAATCCTTTCAAAAGGTTTAAACTTTTCCATCCCACCGAAAAAGTTAAACATTTGCACCTTCCTAACACCATTTGAAAAACTCTACAACCGTCTTAAACGAGAACCTGATAATGAATCATCCGGATTTTTTCGGTCGAATCACTCGATCGAATGCAAATTAAAAGACATTGCCGACTCAGGTTTGCCAAGTTACAGCCCACCACCTTTCCTATACTCACAAGAAGACTTGAACATTTTAAATAATTAAAAAAACGATAGAACTATACTCATCACTAAACCTGACAAAGGAAATGGCATCGTAATACTTAACAAAGATGACTACATAAAGATAATGGACACACTATTATCTGAAACAACATAGGTTCAACCTCTTGATGGAGATCAAGTAAAAGTCACTTTACCACGAGAAAATCAAGTGAAGTCTTTATTAAAAAAGTTGAAAAATGCTAAATCTATCGGCCAAGAAACTTACAAAGAACTTTACCCTACTGGTTTACGAATACGTATATTGTCTGGTCTTCCTAAGTTACATAAATATAACATCCCTCTCAGACCCATTCTTTCCTCCATTAATCACTATTCGTATAATCTAGCAAAGTTTTTCATCCCACTCCTAAAACCCTTCACTATAAGCAACCTCATCATCAAAGACTCCTTCTCTTTTGTTGAAGAAATCCTAAATTGCGATATCAACTCCAGTATTCTTGTCCTTGCTAGTTTTGAGGTCGTATCCCTATTTACCAACATACCTGTTGACGAAACCATCCGCATAATATCCAATAGCATCTATAACAACCACCAGTACTTCAACGGACTCACTGCAACAGAATTTGAAAAACTACTCTATCTAGCTGTGAAGAACTGTCACTTTAATTTTAACGGGAAAATGTACCAGGAAATTGATGGTGTGGCTATGGGCAGTCCATTGGGCCCTCTCTTTGCTGATATAATTATGTGCTCTCACGAACAATCCTGGCTTAATAAATGTCCTTCTTCATTCAAACCACTACTTTACCGATGCTACGTTGACGACTGTTTTTTACTTTTCCATTCCTCCGATCACGTCCCTCTCTTTCTTGAATATCTGAACGGACAACACCCTAACATCACATTCACAGCTGAAGTCGAACAAAACAGAAAACTATCGTTTCTTGACATTGACATCTCTCGCACTAATGAAAAATCCACCACTTCAGTCTATGGCAAACCTTCTTTCACTGGCCTCTTCACTAACTTCCACAGCTTCATCCCACTTACTTACAAACTTTCACTAGACTCATGCTTACTTCACCGCATCTTCAACCTTTGTTCTACTTACAAAAATTTTCATACACAACTCGAATTTACCAGAAATCACACCCCACTTCCTTAAGAACACCTTTGCCCCCAAACCACCTGTCTTGACTGCTCACAAAACGTCCATCGATTTTTGTCTTCCTTTCACCGGCATACACGCCCTTCAAATTCGCACACAAATCAATAGCCTTTGTGCTGCAGCTTTCCCACATATATCTATTAAATTCGTTTTCAGCCCTTCCCAACGTATCTCTTCTTTCTTCCCTTTTAAGGACAAAATTCCCAAACCTCTGAGATCTGGGGTAGTCTATTTATTTAAGTATCGAAGCTGCAACGCCTTGTATGTGGGTCAAACCACACGTCATCTACATACCAGATATTCGGAGCACTTGGGAATATCCCCCCTTACTGGCAATAAAGTTTCCCACCCTGCGTTATCAAGCAATTTAGCACACATTAACGCAACTGGACACACCTCCAACTTAGACGACTTTAAAATAATCTCCTCTTCTTATGAGTCTTATGAACTCTCCATTCATGAGAGCCCTCCAATCAATAAATACAAGCCTTCACTTAACGTGCAAGGAAACTCCATTCCACACAACCTCTTTAAATTTCTCTTTATTTTACTTCGTAACTTCATAATTATATAATCCATTTGACACAGCCCCTTTTTAGTAGTAATTTAACATCTTTTTGTAAATATAATATCTTGTTTTAACATCCTATTTATTATTTGTCTGAAGATGTCTTGAGTAAAGACAAAACGTTACAATAAATTCAATTTTACAACTTTTCTGGTCTATTTCTATGGCTCTAATCAAAATTTTATGTTGGGCATTAATTTTTATTACACAAATTCGATATCCGATAGGCAATTCTCTCGCTACTATTTTATTTAAAATAGTTTATTACAATCAAAAGTTGGCTGACAATTTCCTTTTTACAACAAAGTAAAATGAAGCAAAACAAACAAAACAAAACTCAAAGCAAAACAGCTTTTTGTACAAGTATTATGCCATATAGGACACCGGTCAAGACATCATAAAAAACCGTCCGCTAATGCAGCCAATCACATTGCACAAAAGGCTATAACTCCACACGCTGATAATTTTAAAAAATATAACGAATGAAATTTATTATTCCAGTATAAATAACTAATCGCTTAACAATTTTTTTCGTTGTAAGACATAGTTCTTTTTAAAATTGTCGGAATATAATTTGCTTGTAGGACATGGTTGTTTTCTATTAGCAACAGTCTTGTTGCATTTAACATTGTTAACATCAACTGCACTTTCCTATGACGTCAATGGATGTTTTTCATCCCTTCAAATAAGAATTACCATAGAAACTTTGAAAGCTACAATTCCAACTACAAATGTCAATTTTGGTGCAAATCTCAAGGATTCATAATTGCAGCAACAAAATGAAATCTGTGCTCTTGTGGAAATGTCTATCTTGAAGGAAAAACGTCAATGATACTTTTTGCAAAACTTCATGCAGATCATGGGTGACTTATCACCGTCCTAGAAGTTACTGTGGTGGTCGAAATGCATATTCTGTTAGCGTTGTTGGCGACATCAACGTGGCAAAACTTGTTCTTCAAAGATTGTCTATGAAATGGCAAAACAACACAGCTTACAGAACAGATATGGAAGGTCTCGTTCAAAAGCCTACTCATCGACAACATTACGATAACTGGGGAAGTAGCTTTGATTCAAGAGGATGGTCAACATGTGGACATGGAAGATACATGACTGGAATGTACAGAAATACACGCATCAAGTCTGATCCAATTTATCTAATAGAAAAATTAGACTGTTATGATGCTAATGGGTATCTATATTCCTCTTCAAAAGATCGCAATTGTTATCATCATGATTGGGGGGGAATTTGACAGGAGGGGTTGGGTGCATTGTAATAATGGTTAATACATGGCTGGGCTCTACAGATCGTCTGGAAATACATTGTCAAATATTGAAAAAGCTTTATGCTGTCGGCCTAAAACGCAAGTAAAACAGTGGGGACACTGCCAGCAAAAGGACGTCGGACGATCATTTGACTGTAGAGGATGGAGTCGTTGTCCATCAAATTATTACATGACTGGCTTGTATAGAAACAAATGTAACAATTTTTTCTGCCTTGAAAACTACTACTGCGGTAAAATGGGAAAATACGTTGACCAACGCTGGTAGTAAGATTGAAAGATAAAAACGGCAACTTAAAAAAATGCTCCATAAATCCAATGAACAAATCAAATGACAGACAGCACTTTTAAATGCATCCCTTTATCAGACTCTTCAAATGTCAAAACTTTGAAATTAAACGCAAAAAACTTCAATCTAAAAAATAAGACGCCAAACAATGCTTTTAAATTTCAGTCAGTATCCTATTTTTATCCAGTTGTTTGCTCACTATTCAAGGTAAGATATGATTGTCGAAAACAGCTTTTTATATCAAAAACTGAATCATATACCCTTTCCACCATTGTTGGAGCCTCTTCAGCAGTAGCACTTGGTACAGCGTTTAAAGTATCTGGTGAAGAAATTTCCCTTCCAGAGATAAAAACTATATTTTTTGCACAAATATCTAAAGCACAATCTTTGAGTACGGGAGCAATAAATACAACAAAAAAAACAGTGACAGATGAATCAGTTGTCACAGTACATGTTCCACCAAATTGGGAAATTACAATTAACCTTATGAAATCTGTTTAAGATCTGACATACCATTGGAAAGCAGAGTTTGAACTTGATGGGTTGTACTCCATCGAGTGGAACAAGTCTGGTCTAGAATCCTTTCAAGCAGTGAATACTGTATTATCAGGCCCCAAAGAAAGAATTATAGCTTTTGGCACTTGGAAATATTCACACACTGGCTTCATTAAAGTAATGATCACTGATAAATATGGAAAACAGAGAATGGGATGTGAGCACAAAGCAGGCAATGTAAAACAGTGCCAGTTGTAAGAGTGAACGACGTTTATTTGAAAATGACTTTGGTCCGTTTTGTATTAAGTTGCCTAAAGTTTTAAAAAATTATAGTAATCTGAGTTAATGATTTAAGATATTTACATGAATTTAAGGTTGAAAAGTAAATAGTAAAAGTAAATAAACTTATCAAATAGCTTTATATCAACGAGCATATTGTTTTCTTTTTATAAATTAAACTTTTTTTGCATTTATTTAAGTTTTTAAAAACATACAATGAAATTAATTTGAGCAACTATTCAACGATTTCAAACAAAAATAGGAACAGACCATGCTAATATTTTAAATTATCAGAATGACTTGTACGCCGAAACTGTTTTATAAAATTACATAACACAGTCAATAAGGCGTCAAAATATCATCCATCTTTACATAAATGTCAGTACATCTACGATGTTGACAATGAGTGAGATTAAATTGCAAGGCCCAAATTTCCTGCTGATAATCCTTTTTTAAATTTAGATCTGTACCTGATTGAAAATTTTCTGAAAAATTATCAACAGACCATTACAATTGTTAGGAAAAATTTGAGAAAAATTACAAAAGCAATGGGAAAGATATTTAATGAGTTTTATGGTTTTGATTGAAATATATTTCTTTCACAAACCATTATAACGTTATTTATATATTAACAAATGCCGTTAACATATCACAGCAGAACTTCCATGCATTAAATCAAAGCAAAATTAATATCTACATTCAACGATAAAACCTCGAAACAAAATACTTACAATGACTTTTGTAAAATTTATACTAGAAAACCATATCTTGATAAACAAAGCAAATGTCTGGTTTTTAATCTTGTTTATAACATTTGTTGAGACTTAAAAATTTATAACTGAACAATACGATGCATTAACCGCTAAGAGCAAATTTCAAGAATGAATCATGAAAGATATCTTGCTACAGCTTTTACACATTTTCATACTGCAGCATTATTGTTTTTTTTTTTGTGAAAGAGATAAAAGATATTTTCGTGTTTGCACCACACTTTTAATCCAAAAGTCTCTTCGGTTTGCAAAAGCCTGTGGAAACACAGTAACCATTATTCATTTCTTAAATGAAATGCTGCTTGTCTCTTAGGATCAGAGTATACTTGTCAAACATAAGGCCACAAAATGATGTATCAATAATGATAAGACTTTAAGTAATACAACATGTTTAATATTATTTACGTCAAATTTATTTAAAGTGCGTTTGCTGAACACCACTTTGATTGCGTGACTGTATTCACAAGCTCAACTTTTGGTAATTTAACGACTTAATTGCTTTTCAAAACAGTTTTCTGACGTTCATTACGTTCAACTCAATCAAGCAATAAATTCATGATGCATATTGTAGTTTATATAAGTATAGAATGTTTGCACATACATCAGGACTTCCTCACCAACTTTTACTATCCGCCATTATGGGGGAGTGAAGACACTTGCGGTAACAAACATTTGCTAAACGGTTACCGTGTTTGGATGGCCTCATCAAAATACGCCGAAATCAACAAAAGTCAAGAAAAGCTCACGAAACACGAGCTGAAGGTGAGACACTATACTAAGACTATACGCCACTTACTAAAGATAAGATACTCAATACTACAATTTTAGTTCATAATCTCAACCAAGATCTCAACATCTGGTTAAATGCACAAACGCCATTTTCAATTCACATCTGTTCTCACTTACTCCTATTAACTCGAAGGGTGATGTCATTTACTTAGCTTTCAACAATATCATACAATCATTTTTATCTAATTTTAGCTTATACTAAAATATCGTATCGTAAAACAATAATCCTACCATGAACTGTTTATTGTAAAATGCAGTTATGTTTTCCACGTTGTTTTAGATAACTATACGAGTATTTTACATGTGGTTTGTAATCTACTTGGTAAGACGATGTGTTTTAGAGTAAAGACACGAAATGTTACAGACTGGTCTCAAAACTATCGTTTCCTGTCCTGTATATAAAAAAAAGATGTTTACTTTTTTTTAATTTACTTTTGATTCAGAATTTGTTATATTTTACAGCCTTATACTAGTTTTTACTCATAAAATAATGACATATTAACATTGATGGCAAGAATATTACATTACTCCAGTCTTATTGCGCATTTTTATTATACAATATTAGCTGTAGCTTTAATTATAGTTGTAAGTCAAGAACCAAAGTCAAATAAATATAGTAAATCAAAATTATGTTGAAGTAATGCTTAACTGTTTTAATATTTTCATCGCCTCAGAACGAAGGTTTTTGTTGCGCCAAAATATCATTAAACAGTTAGTTGTGCTGTTGACACACCAAAATGTTTTCGCCCATGTATAGCTAAGATCCCATACGCTCTTTTTTTGAAGTGCCCAGAAGATTATACTTATGATCGTTGGCATAAAGCAAATTGAGACACAAGCTACCAGAAGAAGACATGTTGATATGGATTTAACAAAAGACTTTCTCTTTTTTGAAAGCTGACTTTGGCTTGCAACATTCTTTCGACGATATTTCTTTGAGATAATGTGGAGCTTAGTGTTGATGTAAGTAAATGGGAAAACAAACAATAAACAAAAAAGTATTGCCATTGCCATTAAACTTTCTGTTACATGTAACACAAACATTATAGTGGAAAGAAAAAGAAGAACAAAATGCAATTTAATGAGCAATGTCTTCGTTACTTTTGTGTGGTGAAATATTGGATTAGAAATCGCCAAATATCGTTCAAAGCTAACTAACATTAGAGTAAATATAGAAAAGGAAAGAAATACATCGAAATAACGAGAAATAATAAGCATTTTAAAAGTTAATTCGCTTTCACTAATCCAGAGTATCAATTCTGTGATGAGTACTGGACAATTTGTAGCTACTGTCAGCAGGTCTGCCAAGGATAACAAATAAACTGTGAAGTAAAAAACTTTCTTTCGAAGATGCGATGATTTTAACCAACATAAAACCACAAGAGAATTCAAAATCAACCCACAAAATAAAACGACCAAGTTGATTACCAGCATTAAAGTCAATTGTACAAATATTCTGATGTCCATTCCTGATGTCAGATGTCAATAATAGATGAACGACTGCTTGTTGTGTATTTTTTGACATTAATTATTTAAGAAATAAAAGATGTTTACTGTATTAACACAGGCTTATGCAAACCGAGGAGACCTTTGGGAGAACTGGATAACGGAGACCTTTGAGAGTACAGGGTTTAAGTGCTCGAGAGTTCTCACAAACCAGTGGAAACACAAAAAACATCTTTTATTTCTTTTGTAAAATAACAATAAAGCAAAACAGACAAATTTAAAGTATTGTTTTTCTTTTTCCTCTAAAATGTATTCATGATCAATTTGCAAATTCTCTTTGACTGATTGATTGTTATGATTAATTAGATTGTTTGAGCTCAGATGTGTTTTGCACACTTTAATGCAAGCACAGCTCTAGACCATTCAGCACACCCGTTTTATCGTGTTTATTTTATAATTATTCATGAATGCATTTTGAGTAAAGAAGTTACTTGTAATATCTTTACTCAATATGCATTCATGATCACATCACATTCACATCGCTTTGCCTTAAAGACATTTTTAGTAAAATTAGGAAACAAATAGCAGTTTAACTGACACTCACACGAAATAACTGACACTCACACAAAATAACTGACACTCACACGAAAGAATAAACTATTTTTGCCTCGATATATTACACTCAAACAGATGTTGTTCACTTGTCGTGAATTTTATGAGATTAATTTTTTCGTGGATGCAAGAATTAATTTAAGAAAAACCATAAATAACACAAGTTTTTTTTCGAAAATCAAAAAGTATAAAAGTTTCTTCAAAATATATTGTGGACTACCAATTTAAAGGCTTATTAGTAATCGTTACAAAGATTTCGACATCTGAGAAAGAAATCCAACACCTCGATGATTTGTGGCATGTTCGAAAAGGAATTTTAAAACAATGTTGAAGGCTAGTAAAGAAAAAAGCTTTGTGTTTCCATGGAGTTGATTAGAGCTCAAACATACATGCCAAGTTTCACGCATTGTGTGTGAGATACATTATTCAGGATTAGGTCTCACGTTCACACGCATAATATGATGAATCTCACGCATAAACAAGAAGTTATCTAAAAAGCTAAAATTTACTGATAAAGCAAATGCATGCTTGGTGAATTTAAAATGTTTTAAAGTATATTTGTCGTTATTATCAATGAACATAACAGCTAAACATAAGACTTTTAAAGAAGCCATCACAATAATAAAATAGAGAAAGATTTATTAATAACGTTTCGTCTTTAACTTAAGACATCTTCAGATTATTTGAGATAAATTATATACAGTAAATGGTTTGAACCCGGGAGTATCGTTACATGTTTATAAATGATGATCGTCCAGGTTAATAAAGTCCTGAGAAGGACTGTTTTTGTTGTTGTTGACTGACGTTTCGACAACCTTAGCGGTAGTCATCTTCAGAGTCAAATGCGGATTAAACGTCAGGTTAGCCGTATTTGTTATCTGCTTCTTGCGTCATTGTATTGTGTGTACAGGAAATGTGTATTGTCATTGTGGATTAGTGTGAAGTAAAATATTTTATTTTTAGTTGTGATATGTGATTTAGGTGTGATGTTTTTATAGTTGTAATGTGTGGGTGTCAATTGTGTATTGTCATTGTGAATTAGTGTGAAGTGTAATGTTTTTAGTTGATCGTTTGTTTGTATTATGAATAAGTCGTTTGTAAGGTGCCGGTAATAACTGTTATCTGTTCAGGGGGGTTTGTTCCAAGTTGGTATACCAACTTTCTAATGTAAGCCGTTGTCTATAGTAAGTACTGTAAGTAATGGATTTTGCCGAGTCCCGGTCAATGTTGTGCTTTGTGATTCGGTGATGTTCGGCAATGTGATTAGTTTTGTCTTGTTTCTTAGTAGCTCGTTTGTGTTCAGTAAGTCTTATGTTTAAGTTCCTGCCAGTGTCCCCGATATAGGAGGCATGGCAGTCGGAGCAGTTTATTTTGTAAACTGCACCTTGTCGTTCGTCGGGAGATAGTCTCGCGAGATAGTCTCAGACGTACCTTTGATGGAAGGTATCGTTGCTGTTGTCACTGAGTTGTTCGTTTCGTTGGGTTCGTTTGGTTTGTAAGTGTTGCGTTTGATAAAGTCAGAGTTATAGTTGTTTTTGTCAAAAACACGTTTGAGATAGTTGTTTTCGTTTTGTGGAGCGTCTGGTGAATCACATATTATTTGTGCACGTCTTGTTAATGTTCTGATTGTGGTGCTTTGTGTGATGTCGGGTTTTAAGATGATTGGTCTAGTAGTCGGTCAGTATGTGTTGGCTTGCGATAAACTGTTGTTCGTAGTTTTTGATTGTCATGTTTTACCAAACAGTCGAGAAAAGGAAGAGTTCCGTTTTCTTCGACATCTTTGGTAAATTGTATGTGGCTGTTCTGTTTGTTGATGTGAGTATGAAAGTCATCAATGTCGACTGCATGTAGTGCCGTGATTGTGTCGTGGGTTCGTATGTGGGTCAAACCACGCGTCATTTACACACCAGAATATTGGAACACTTAGAATCTCTCCCTTATTAGGGAAACCTTCCTTATGTCCACCACCATCTACAGTTCTTTCTCATATAAGAAATACATCTCACTCTGCCGATTTTAATGACTTCTCAATTCTCTCTTCCTCCTCCGACAATTATGACCTTATGATTCATGAAAGCCGTCTTACATCCAAACTTAAGCCCTCTCTTAAGACCCAAGGCAACTCAATCCCCCTTCACCTTCTTTAATATACCGCCATTCTCACATAATTCCGTCATCTAAACTTCCTACTCCCCTCACATGTAATTTAACACCCTGTAATATATGTTGTATTTGAAACCTCGTGTATACAATTTATCTCAAATAATCTGAAGATGTCTTAAGTTAAAGACGAAACGTTATTACTAAATCTTTCTCTATTTTATTATTGTGATGGCTTTTTTAAAAGTCTTATATAGGCTGTTATGTTCATATTGAAAATTCGCTTTCCGCCTGGCTAATCTCTGGTTGTCGATATAACATGTCGACTTTAAAACTTTATTGCATCTTTTAAAAGTGCACAATTTTGATGACTTATTTGTGACTCGAACAAATGTGCTTCAACAGCAAAATATTCTCCAAGAACACTGCATGGAAATCCCATTGCTGAAATCAAATTTAAAATGGTATTCTCAATAGGTTAAAATGGTAACCTTGCTGATGAACAATGATACAATCTGCTGAATACCAAAACTTTAATTATGATCATTAGCGATTCTTTATCTAAATTTATGCAAGAACGACGAAGTACTAAAAAGAACAAGATCTTATTCCGAACATTTGATTATTAATAGATAGCAAAATATGACCAGACATGATATGTGTTTCTTAAATTTTGAAATCATTGTTTTAATTTTCATACCGATTCAACTTTCCCTTGTGGGGATCCGAGGGTTAGTGTAGACAGAAGACCTAAATCGTATTAAAAAGTATACGGATTCAAAAGAATACGCGTTATTCTGTACAAGCATAAACTCAACGAAAGACTCATTTCTTTTTTTTGTATTCATGCTTGTACTTATTTCACTCTGGTTAAGACGTACGTTTATGTTTGTGGTTTTGCTTATGCTTATCTCACATGCACATGTGAACCAAGCTTTAACAATGCTCATACTTTAACTTCCGTCCATTTAATTACATCACTGTATAATATTTTATTCACATCGCAGTACAATGTTTTAATTACCTCAACGAATGACATTTCAGAATTAAAAAATCTCACGCATAGGCCATTTGTGAATGCATTGACATTTAAAGAAATACGTAGGCATTGCTCATATTTCCCATGACAAAAATATTCGATACGTTAAAAAATTGAAAAAAATCTTAAGTGAAGTTCCTGCTTCATTTTCTACAATAATAATAAAAATAAGTTCTATAATAACAACAATGATAATAATTTTTTTGTAAAAGTTACAAAAAAAAACTATTATTTATTCTTTGAAATTTTTTTATTGGAAATACGTTTTGTGCTTGTTGTATGATAAAAGGCCAAGATATTATCTTTGATATTAATAAGTCACATAACTTATTTGAATTCCGCCATATTTGATTTATGCACAAATTTTTTATAACTTCCTGTCCACACACAGAAGGACGTACACTTTTTCATTGTATAACATATTGGTTAGCCTGCAAATAGGCAACGCATAGTGTATTTAAATGAGCTTACTGTTGCTAAAAGGACATTTCAGCTATATAAACTGAGCCAAGCCTATAAACTAGATAAACATGCATAATACGCTACTCTTGCTACAAAAATTGAAGTCCATGATCTCAATCGAGATATTAGAACATCTGCTCAAATCAATGCGTAAACGCTAACTTTATTTTTCACCTGTTCTCACTTCCTCAAATTTACTCACAGGGTGATGTCACGAAGGTATCCCACAACCTCTACTATAACTTTAGTTATTACTAAATTTCATATAACTAAACAAAGTATAATCAACTCCTTTTTCTTAAAAGAACGTAAGTCTCAATTAACATCAACGTTGTTGTACAAATATTTTACAGCTGGGTATTAATTTACTTGGCATAATGATGTCTTTGGAATAAAGACCCAAATATTAACGACGTGGTCACAGAAATCTTGTTTCTTATCTTGTATATGTAAGGAACGAAATGTCTATCTGCTTGGAATTTGCTGTATATTTTTATAAATCAAATAATTAAGGAGCTTTCTTGTACAATAACAGCAACATAAATTGTAATAATACAACATTCCTAAAGCCTTTGTACACATTTATTATAACAATATTATAGTTTTATATGCGCGTCAAGAACCAGAGTCTGAAAACGTATGTAGAAAATGAAAAAGTTTAAGCATTGCTTAACTGCTTCATAATTTTTATGGCCTCAGAGCGAATGTTTTTGTTGCGCCAAAATATAACTAAGCAGTTACTTGTGCTGTTGATACACCAAAACGTTTTGCTCAATAAATAGGTGAGATCCAGTGCAGTTTCTTTTTGAAGAACCCAGAAAATGATTCCCATCGGCATTGGAATACAGCAAATTAAGACACAAGCAACTAGAAGAAGACATGTGGATGTGGATCTAAGAGAAAACTTTCCCTTTCTCGAAAGCTGTCTGTTATTTTCTGGTCTTATAGAGTTGTTTCCGCGATATTTCTTGGAAATAGTATGGAGCTTGGTGTTGATGAAGAGAAATGGTAAGATAAACAGCAAAGTAAAAACTATTGCTGAAATCATAGCATGTTCAGTAAGATAAAGCAGAAATATAATGGTGGAAAGAAAAAGAAGAACAAAATGCAGTTTAATGAGGAATGTCTTATTTACTTTTTTACGGTGAAATATTGGTTGGAAAATTGCCAAATATCGTTCAATACTAACGAGTAACAAAGTAAGAAAAGACAACGAGATAAATATGTTAAAATAGCGAGCAACATAACGCACTTGAAGAAGTGACTCTTTTTCACCGATCCAGACTGCCAATTCAGTGATCAAAACTGGATTGTTTGTAGCTACTGTTAACAAATCAATACAGGATAACAAACAAATTGTGAAGTGGCAAGCTTTCTTTCTAAGATGCGATGACTTTAACCAGCATAAAACCACAAGAGAATTCAAAATTAATCCACAAAAAAGGACGATCACGTTGATTGCCAGCATTAAAATCAATAGTACAAAGACGTTGTTGTCCATTCTTATGTCAATATTAAGACAGATAAAATGCTCTACTGCTCTCAAACAGATGTTGTCGGTAAATTTGTGCAGTAATTCATTTATTCATGAATGCATGTTGTTTCTAGAATTGACTTATAATTAAGACCTTTTAAGCTAAATTTTCCTTTACAGAAATTTTTCTAACTTTACTAAAATACAAAAATCAAATTGCAGTTTTGAACGTAATTTTTGTGGGGTCATTTTCCATTGTTAATAATGTTTTATTGAAATAGCAATTGTCATAGTTAGACTAAATTACGCACATAATTCAACAAAATACGATAGCTGTTTGGAAACTAAAAATATCAAAGTAAGCCATACTCTACCATTATAAGTCGAAAACTGTTTCAACTTATGCCATAATCGTATTTAATTCAGCAAATGACAAAATTGAACGTGGCTTTTTACATCATTATCTTATCATTTTTTCACTGGATCTTTCAAAAATGCTATAAAAATCCAATTGAAAATAAAATTCTTAAGAATATGCCAGAGTTGAATAAAAAATTTGATTTTTAAAAGTACTGTTTGTAATATAATTTTAACTTACCCCACTGATCCGAATTAGTCGGTGCTTTTCCGAAATACGTTAAAAAGATAATACAGCATGATTATTCAAGTAAATTATCATATGACACATGTTCCTTGATCATTGATATCTTCTGTCTTAAGCAATATTTGGCTAAAATATATCCATTATTGTTTAAACTACATACCGTTATATTTCAGTCATCAATGTTCAATCAATCTTTTAATTCTGACTGGTTAATGGTTATGCAATATGCTGTAGCCTACTAATGAAACAAACATATTGTCGAGCTTTTTAATATTTATTGAAGAGAACGATACGGTTAAAAAATGAGCATGCCTTATAAAATTGCAAAAGAGTTTGAATTACTGATTTAAGACGTTTCACAGTGACTTGACAAAAATATATTTATCCATGTAAAGTTAGAAAAAAATTCTACAATAAATGCAAATGATCTTAATCAAGTGAGTAATAACGAAAAGAAAAGCACCTGCTTAATTTATTACAAAATAAAACAGATTTGACCATAACACATCCATTTGAAGGATCTTCATTGGTCTTTTCTAACGTGCATTTCATTTAAACGTGTGTTAGTATTCTGTAAAATTTCAAATAAATTGTCTCCGTCTATCTTCGAACCATTGACAAGCTTCTAAACTTGGCTTCTAAAGTTACTCAAAATCAATGTTGAGCATAAGAAAACATGAATGATCAACTAAGAGAACCTTGGAACTTAAAACTGTTTAAAGTTATTTCATTGGGAAAAGCTTCTGCTGAAGTCATATATATGCTTACATTTGCCTTAACAAAGGGCTGTAGCTATGTCAATTTGCAAGAAAGAGAATGATTTTAAATATTTCATCGGATGTAAAGTCGTGACGGAAAAACGATAAAGTGAATAAAAGGATAATGTTGATGAAGAAGATAATATTGATGAAGAAAGATGATTAAAGAAAATAGATAAACTTTATCTTCTTCAAATTTTGTTGTAAATACGTTATATGAAAACATATAGCTATAATAATATGTTGTATAAAACATGGACTGGACTTGACGTGTAAAACATTGAGCTTGTTGCTGGTGTAAAAGACTAATGATCTGCTAAAATGAACATTTAATGTAAGAATAGAAAATTTAAACAAAACTAAATGGATACAAGAAAGCCATGTACAAAAAGAATTAATGTTTGCTGAAAGTTGTTCTGAATTTTTGGGATCGCTTATGTTGCTACTAGATGTTTATTCTTCCGTACACACTTGCAATAATTTGTTCAACATGTGGTTGGTGTTGCTGTGTATCTAAGTGTATCGTCGCAAATATTATGTTCTACGTTCAAACTTCTATTGTACATTTCAATTTTATTTTTTAAGTTTTCATTTTACACTTGAGTTTATATTTTATGCGACCGTTTCATTCAAGTTGGCATGCATTTTATCAATCTGCAACCATATTACAAGTTGCCTTTGCGGGCGCAACTATGGCGGATAAACTTATACAAACCCTTTCCAAACCCAGACTCTAGCCCTAACCACAGATATGTGATGAAAATGAGAAAATAACTTGATTCTTTGAATGAACCACTATCTGACACATACAAAAACATTCAGGTTTTGAGCCCGGAAGATCGGACTTTAACGAAATTTACAATAGTGCTGTACAAACAGCCAGTATGTAAACAATGACGGTATTATTTGCTGCTTTTACGTATCCTTCGTTTATATGTAAGCGTATATGAATTTGCTTCACGCTGAGCGAGACGTTGTCAAAGCAATAGATGGTTTGAGACGTTTGTTGATCTTTGCACCGACGTTCAAGAATTTAATCATTTTTGTAAAGTTGTATTATGCTCTACTCATTGTTGTTTAAGCTGGCATCAATGAATCCATTGCTAAAATGGTTGCAGAACACACCAGAACAATTGAATAGAATCAAGAAGATGCGGAGTATCTGCACGTACGGATGAGCAGCACAGATGATGATTTATCGATATCAGGGAGGACCATTTATGAGTCTCCCATCACGATTCTACAAATATTTTCTAGAATAGCTTCATTGATGTAGCCTTGAAATTTGACTTCTTCCCGTTTATACACAAGTCGTTAATACGGCCATATTATTTTAGCCATATTGATCGTATTGACATGATTCAACCGTACTCTATTTTCGTCCGTAAACGCATGTTTTTATTTTTTATTTCGAGCCTTCACAATGTGGTTGCCAGCCGTATTTACGGAGTGATTGTATTAACTGGGTAACTTTAATATAAGAAAAGTGTTTTACCGAAAAAAAACGACTGCTTTATTGAGGGGCCTTAAGGTCGGAATAGAGACACTTCATTTTTGTCAAAAAAGCCTTAAAATTCCAGGTGATTCTTTGAGCAATAATGTTTAGATAAATGTCCTTGTTGTGGCAAAAATAGAACATGAAACTGAAAAAACCTACACTCGCAAACAACTAGATTAAACGCAACATTCTACTATAAATACAGCAAATATCTCAACATCTGCTCAAATGTGCATATTATGCAAACTTTATCTCTCACCTGTTCTTAATTTCTCATATTAGCTCTGAATACAATCTCAAAGGCTGATCTTATACAGTACTTCTTATCCAATTTTAGCAAATACTAAAATTTAATATGGTTTTAACAACAAAAATCTTACCCTCAACTTTTTGTTATCTTAGCTAGGGCGCTTTTGCATAAAACGGAGTGTCTCAATTATAACTTTTGCGTTGTTTCAATACTTAATATGACGATAAACACGATATCTTTGTAAAACAAGAGAAATAACTACCGACTCGTTCTTAAACTCTCACTTCTTCTCTCGTACGCGAAGAAAACGATGTGTGTATTTCGAACTTGTTTTATATTGATAACAATACAGTGTGTATCAATACATTGAGCCAACATTTCACTCCTGCCTACAGCATACTTGAGTAAAGCATACACGTTTTGCATTAAGATATAACATATTACGTTTCTGTTTATACCCATTTACTGACGATTCTATAAAATTAACCAGATAATCCTCCGTTCAAATTTGTGGCTTGAGATAAGATTTTTCCGCTGATGGGAACTTAGAGTGAGACGTCAAGACAAAAGATAATGCAAGCAAATTTAGCATTTATGAAGTCCTTTTTGAATAAAATTTACATAATTTTGTCACAATTTAGGCTTGTTCCATTCTGTTAAAAACTCGTTCGTTGTACCAGTCTACCAGTCTACCGAGGGCCAAAAATTCTCGTTCCGGAAATCTTTGTCTAAATTGATTTCGTGTTTCTTGTGAGCTACCGGTTTCAAAAAACGCTATGTGCCTTCCGCCATGTTTAATTGGACCATCGCGTTTGTAAAGTATGCGATACAATAAGAAGTTAAATTTGCATTTAGTTTGCAGTGATGATTAGCATTTAAAAGTCTTGTAGGACTAAATTTAAGAGAGAAAAAATGCAATTCCCATCGGCGGGAAATTGTGATTTTTATTAACTTTATTTGTCGAAGAAATACGCCCTCCTTTTACAAAAGAAAGATTCGTACATGTTATTTGAAAGGTAAATAAATGCATTCAACAAACAAACCAATTTTTGAAATAATATTAGAGCTTGTTTAAAGCTAAAATAACATTAATTAGCTATGTGAAGAATACAACATTGCTAAGCGTTTTTACACATTTATTATTACAAATGTTCTAGTATTAGTTGCGCGTCAAGGGTCATTGTCTGTCGTAAATAAAATTGAATTAAGTTTAGTGATTGGTTAGACGTTTTACTATTTTTTTTGCCTCGGAACGAAGGTTTTTGTGACGCCAAAATATTATTAAACAGTTTTTTGTACTGTTGATACACCAAAATGTTTTCTCCCATGTAGAGTTTAGAGCCCTTGCGTTCTTTTTTTGAAGTGCAAAGAAAATAAAATTTATTGTCGATATTATATAGCCAATCGCCACACAAACTACGAGAAGAAGGCATGTTGATATAGATTTAACATAAAACTTTCTCTTTTTTGAAAGCTGATTGTCATTTTCGGATGTTGGAACGTGTTTTTGACGATATTTCTTTGAGATAATGTGCAGCTTAGTGTTTTAGGTAGACAAATGGGAAAATGAACAGTAAACAACAAAGTATGGCCGAGGCTATAAAATGTTCTGTTACATGTACCAGAAATATAATGATGGAAATAAAAAGAAGTAAAAAATGCAATTTAATGAGCAATGTCTTCTTTATTTTTGTGTGGTGAAGTATTGGATGGAAAATTGCCAAATATCGTTCAATACTAACCAACAGCATAGTAAACGTAGAAAAGGAAAGAAATACATCAAAATAACGAGCAATAAGAAGCACTTTGGATAGTGATTCTTTTTCACCAATCCTGAATATCAATTCTGTGATTAAAATTGGAGTATTTGTAGCTATCGCCACCAGGTCGACGCATGATAACACACAAATTGTGAAGTGACAAGCTGTCTTTTGAAGTTATGATGACTTTAACCAACATAAAACCACTAGAGAGTTTAAAATCAACCCAACAATAAGAACTGTAACGTTGATTACCAGCATTAAAATCAATTGTAGAAAGACCCTGACGTCCATTTCTTATGTAAGATGTCAAAAAAAGATGAACAACTTCAGACTTCTCTTAAACGGATGCTATCTTTTGTTTATACATTATTTATTTATTCATGAATGCATATAGAGTAAACTTTAAAAAAATTTCGCTATGCCTTTCTTTAAATATTAGAGACATTTTTTTAAAAATAGAAACGAAATTGCAGTTTAATAAAAGCCTTTCTTTAGCAACTGACACACACATGCATGAAAGGATAGATTGTTTTCGCTCGTTATATTACACTCAAACAGATGTTGTGGGCATTAATTTATTCATAAATTCAAGTATTGCCAAATTTCTTTTCAAGATGCGATGATCTTAATCAACATAAAACCAATTGAAATTTTATATTCAACCCACAAACAAACACGATCACGTTAATAGACAGCACTGAAAGACTATGACGTCCGTTCTTTTTATTAGATAAATTAATAAAAATGAAAGACTACTCTCATGGACGAAACTAAAGTGTCAAGCGGAGGGGGATGGGTGGTGATTTGGTTTGTTTGCGATAAGCGATTATAATTTCAAAATAAATCAGCAGGGCAGAGCTGAATTTGTGAATATTCACCATCCCCCCTTAACGTTCATTTCGCTTTGACCTGCTTTCCACACATTTTTTGTCAAAATCACTTACTAGTGAAGCATTTAATTCACAAATATGCTGGAAGTATTTGTACGTCAAATGAAATGTCGCCCTCAAGTAGAGCAATTCTTCGTAGAAAATGGTATTTTGGCCATATTTGATATAAATATAGTACCTTTGTTTTGCATGCAATTTGTGTTGAAATAAGTTTGTATCAACCTTAACATTTGTGTTGAGCTTAATTTTGTGTTGGCTTTAATAATTTTATTTTGCTGCTATTTTCCGCCACCGTAATTTCCAGTAAACAATTTAAAAAGTAAAGAACTTCGAATATAAAAGACATCTTAAGATTACAAAATAATAGCTAATACAAACAAAACACTTACAAAATAGCAATTTTTGACTATGTTAATTTCAAAACCATCTCATTATATTTTTTTTTGTAAATTTTCTGTTGTAGCTAAAGCATTTTATTTATTTCAATTATGTTTTTGTTAAATAGCAAATGTGATAAAAATAGATATTGCTACACGTTTCATGATTGTTCTATTATTGTGTAAGTTTGTCTATGATTATATTTGCTTTATATTTTTTACTCAATGTCATGCAATGTTTAAGACCGAGAAAAAAATTTGAAAAGACAAAACTGCACTCATAAACCATCATAATACAGTGGGTACAAACCTTTACTTCCCAATTATTTCGGTCCTTCAAGTTCTAGATGGTGAAATTGCTGAGTGCACGAGGAGCGCTGCCAGACGAATCTGTAGTGGATTTTATACTCTCTCCAGCAAAATGATTCATAGAATTTTAAGTTGCGCGCACGCATGATGCATGATATTATGTAATAATAACTCTTTGTACTCCCCTATTCATGGCTTCATGTACTACTTCATCCATTTTTGATTAGACATCTATATCTGAGACATAACGGCTTTCTACATGATGATATGCTCTATTCATGTGAATTAAACTTACAATAAATTTTTTCAAACATTTTTTGAACTATGTACTGCGGTTTAGTAATCAATTAACAGTGACAGATCTAGAGTTCGTCGAAATAAATTACTGCAGCACATTTTGGCGTATATTTACATTTCTAAACACCTTAGAGAGGAATCCGTTCGTGAAAATATATTCTATAGAAATTAAAAACCAACAGCGTTTTTCTGAAAGTAATTTGAAATTAAAATTGCAGAGCTATAATTTATTTTGACGTACACTCGATCCGCCACTGGATGAATATGGCTATTAAACTTTCAAAAATGGGTCGAAATTATGAGCTTTTTGATTTTTCATGTTGATTTGACAAAAAATATATTTGTCTGTCATAAGTTAAGAAAATATTTAACAGTAATTACAAACGCTCTTAAGTGAGTTGTAGAAAGAAAAAATACTTGTTTTATATTTATCACTAAGATCAAACATATAATAGGCCATGAAACTTCCATTATTGGTCTATTCAAAGACGCCATTAACTTAAATTCTAAATATTGCATAGTATTTTACAGACATTTTAATAAAATTGTCTCCGTCTGCTTTCAAACTGTATAATAATAAATGCGCTTCTACAATTTGGCTTTTGATTTTTTTACAAAAACCAAAAAAATTTTCAAGGAAATATGAGGATAAAGCGTTGAAATATGAAGAAAAGCAGATCAAAGATTAAAAACACCTCGAAAGTTAAGATATTAATCCTCAAGGATAAAACACTTTAAATATATTCAAACATCAAGCAATAGCTTATATTGCTGATTATTGTCCTGTTTTTTCTTCGAGTCTTTGTTTTTTGAAAATTTGATACACATATCATACTATTACATGTTTTTTTTCTTCTTTGTTATATAATTTTTTTAAGTTAAAATTCACGCTGTACTAGAATTTGCAGACGAAAAAATGTGTAAAATTTAATACTGCGCTAAATAGCTATATATTCCGTCCAAAAAATCAGGCGGCTTATTTGAAAGGTCCCGACTCTCTCATTTCTGTCAAAATCAGGTAGAGCTGCTTTCTAAGATCTCCTCCCCTTGATAGAAATAGTACATTTTAAGCAGATGCATACATTACTTGCATTCACCCCTCGGTAATTTAAATGGTGAGAATGAAACACTTAAATCTTAAATGAACTTTTTTCCTTATTGAAAACTTATTGAGAGGAGGGGGGAGTGGGGTGGTGAGAGAAGTGTATTCAACAAGGATGCTACAACCCTGTGTAAATTAAAAATCGTTGCTTAAGAATATTATTCACTGCAAATAATATAACGAGATGAAACGCAAGAAAACAGCCACATTTTTGTTGACCGTTGTCAATGAGCTGTATTTTAGCATTTAAAATATCATATAGCTATTTTAATGCGAAAAGCTAACTCATGACAACTATTTTATAGTCGTTATCATGTGGAATACCCTTTGCGTAAACGTAGTACAATTAATTCGTCTTTGTCGCTGTCCTTCATTTCAACTCAATTAAACAAAGAACGTAACATTCTTTATAATCAAACAAGCACGAAAAGTAGATAAAAAAAGGAAGCTAGCAGTTTGCAGTGAATGGCTTAGTTTAGCTTCGCTGAAATTCTGTCGTATGTGGTTTAAATTTGTTTTGATAAAAATGTTTAACTTTATATCTAGGAGTTAGCGTTATACTAAAGATAAGCTGCTGAAATAAGCTCTCTAAAAACGCGTGTACGAAAAGTATAACTAGACAAAAATGAGAACCTCGAGAATTCTAAGAAAAGTAATAAAAGATATTGTTTGTACAATAAAATCAGTGGCAAGAATACATGTACAACCAATTACTTATGTTTTATTAAATAACTCATTTAGTATTACAAATATATAATTTCAGTTGTGAGTCAAGATGCAAAGTCAACTCCTAAAAGGTATGCATTAAATCAAAATGAAGTTAACTTATTTCTTAATTGTTTTATTAGTTTCGTAGCGTTTGAAAGAAGGTTTTTATTACGCAAAAATATCACTAAGCAGTTAGTTGTACTGTGTTCATTGACTTCATTCACCAAATGTTTTCATACATATATATAACTGACAACAAGTGTCCAGAAGATAACTCCTATTCGATGGCCTATAGAAAATCACCACACGAGCTACCAGAAGAAGACATGGATGACGGATATAAGAGAAAACTTTACTTTTTTTGAAAGATGATGATGATTTTCGATGATTCTAGCGCTCTTTCGGCGAAACCAAACATCAAGGAAACGTTGCATAGGAGTTGAGAGAATCAAACCATTTCCTGAGGACGCGTATATTAACTGTTTTTTTAAATATAGAAACACAGATCAAAGATTTTGACAGCTTTTCTACAAAATCAAAGTCTTTTAGGGGAGATTTGTCAAGCAAACTTTCGTTGGAAATAGCAATAAGGTAATTGCAAATGACGTCAAAGTGACAATAAATGCAGAGCATGTGACTACAGCATTTTCGGTCAATTTCAGAGTTAAATCGTTATCTTATATTGAAATTAGAATTTTGTCGCTTAGTAAGCCCGAAAATTTTTTTTAAGTTTTTTTGCTACATACCTGTTTTATTTGTTATGATAGCTATCAAAATGATGGGGGCGATATTTTTCCAATTGTTACCCAGATGGGTACATGGCATCTATTTTAAATCATGTTACATACATCATTAAATATACATCGCATTCGCACTGATGTATTAGATTTTCTCGTTTTAAATTTCTATGCGCTCACAAATTACCTACTGCATTGAGCAAATAAGTGCATAGAAGTTTTTAATAAATTTTTCTATATGACTTTTTAAGTATCTTTTATTGAATTCTACGTTTCTTTTTCGTATTTCATTTTTTACAAATTATTGTTGACGTCTACAATTCTCTATCATAGCTCTAGATTAAATATTTTCCTTGTTTGTAAAATAATTTTATCATCGGAAGATGTAGATAGAGTAATATTCTTTAAAAGATCATTTTACTGTCAAAAAAGGCAAAAAATTCTGGAACTTTCTTTTCTTTATGTATTTAATATAAATGTCCTTGTTGTGGCCAAAAAGGGGCAAAAACTGAACAAAACCTACACACTGGACCAACTAGACTAATCGTAACGCGCTGGAAATTATAACAATTTTAAAGCTGCGTATCTCAACTGAACATAAGCTCAAATGTCAGATCACATATAGTTTATCTCTCACCTGTTCTTACTTCTTGGTATTGACTCTAAAAAAGATCTCATGTATTTTCATACAATCCATGTTATCTTCCTCCAGTAAATACTAAAATTCGATATGTTTTAACTATAAAAATTTTACTATAAACTTCTCTTATTTATCTTAGAAGCGCTCATAATAAAGCACATTACACCTCAATTAACTTCCGTCTTGTTAAAAACATGCCAGCCGTACATAAGTATTTCACAGCTTGTTCTTAATTTACGTAGTGTGATGATAATATCGATGTCTTTGTCATAAACACAAAATATTATATCGACTCGGTCTCAATACTTTTGCTTCTTGTCATGTATATAAAGAAAACGAGATTTGTTTATTATTGTTATTTCCTTAGCTATACATTTTATATATCAAATAATTAAACATGGAGCTTGTTTGTTCAACAACATTACGCATTGGCAAGAATACAACAATTCTACAGCCCTAACACACATTTATCCTACAATATTATAGTTTTAGTTGTACGTATTTATAAAACTTTGTTAGCTTCAGAAAAATGTGACATACTTTAACCCAATGTGTTTTAATTGCTTTTTGGCTGTGTCATTTTTATGCACCATTTATTTTAATCAAGTTCATGAAAATAGCTTTTACAATAAAATAAAGAATCGGATAAGAAATGAAAATTTATACTAAGTAGTTTCGAAAAAATGTACCGTAAGAGTAATACAGTTTGTAGTAGCTTACATATGTAAAACAATAGTAAAAGTAGCTATAACAAAATTAGAGCATTAAAAATTAAAACTTACAATTGTTCAGTTGAAAGTTCAGTACTAAAGCGCCCGTTAGATGGTGATTCGTTGTCAATAATCATGAATATTAATTCTGTGATCAAAATTGGAGCATTTGTAACTACCTTCAGCAGGTCGACGCAGGATAACAAACATATTGTTAAGTGAACAATTCTCTTTCAAGGATGCGATGACTTAGGCAACATAAAACCACAAGAAAGTTTAAAATCAACCCACAAATAAGAACAATAACGTTGAATACCAGTATTAAAATCAATTGCATAAGGACTCTGGCGTCCATTTCTAATGCAGATATTGAGAATACGCTTGACCGCTCTCAAACAGATATTGTCCAGTATTTTATGACATAATTACTTATTCATGAATGCATATATAATTATTGCAACTTTCAATCAAGCCATTTTTAAAAAATTTACTCTTCCTCTTCAGAAATTTGTCTATAGCTAAATTGAAAGCTTTTTCTCACATTATACCAATTAAATTGCAAGTTTGTTTGTATACATTTTTTTGTATATTTTGTGTTGTAAAGCGTAACATCTAGCTTATGTTAATATGTTTTATTGAAATAGCAGTTACGACAAGTTATATATCAAATAATTAAACATGGAGCTTATTTGTTCAATAAAATTACGCAATGGTAAGAATACAACAATTCTACAGCCCTAACACACATTTATCCCTACAATATTATAGTTTTAGTTGTACGTAACGAATCGACTCTGAAAAGTCCTTATATAATAAATTAGAACGAAGTTGAAGTATTGCTCAATTGTTTTAATATTTTTCTCGCCTCAGAGCGAAGGTTTTTATTACTCCAAAATATCACCAAACAGTTAGTTGTGCTGTTGATACACCAAGATGTTTTCACCCATGTATAGCTGAGAGCCCAATCGGTGTTTTTTTTAAGTGTCAAAATGATATAGCTGATGATCGATATCATGAAGCAAACCGAGACACAAGCTACCAGAAGAAGACATGTTGATATGGATTTTCTAAAAGACTTTCCTTTTGTCGAAAGCTGACTGTGATTTTCGGATGTTGTACCGATCTTTGGACGATGTTTCTTTGAGATAATGTGGAGCTTAGTGTTGAAGTAGATAAATGGGAACATAAACAGTAAACAAAAAAGTATTGTCGAGGCCAAGAAATGTTCTGTTATGCGTAACAGAAACATCATGGTGGAAAAAAAAAGAAAAACAAAATTTAATTTAATGAGCAATGACTTCGTTACTTTTTTATGGTGAAATATTGGATGGAAAACTGCCAAGTATCGCTCAAAACTAACAAGTAACAGGGTACTTGTCGAAAAAGAAATAAATACATCGAAAAATGGAGTAATAGTGCGCAGTTTGAAAATTGATTCTTTTCCACCAATCCAGAATATCATATCTGTGATCAAAACTGGAGAGTTTGCAGCTATCGTCAGCATGTCGACGCAGGATAACAAACAAATTTTGAAGTGACATACTTTCTTTTGAAGTTGCGATGACTTTAACCAACAAAAAACCACAAGAGAGTTTAAAATCAACCCACAAATAAAAACGATCCCGTTAATCACCAGCATTAAAATCAATTGTACTAAGACTCTAATGTCCATTTCTTATGTCTGATGTCAGGAAAGATGAACGATTACTCTCACACAGATAATGCCGTGTATTAAATGACATTTATTCATGACTACAATTGTTGCAACAATTTACATAGTCAGGCAGACAGAGGGAAAAAACTTACTGCATCGAGGGGCAATTCCACTATGACTTCAATTTGTGTTTCATATCATAGTAATAGTGTTTTAACATGTCGGCAGTGCAAAAATATCTTGTATGTTGTTTCCGACACTGTTTTGTTTATCATTTTGATAATCTGTAAATTTTGTGCAAAATGGTGTCGAAAATGAAGAGCCTGTAATTAAAAAACAAATAATCAAAAATGCAAATATTAAATGTTAGCGCTTGCTTTTGAGAAAGAGGAAAACAAATAAAAAATTAAGACAAACGTAATAAACGCATGACCCCCAGGATGGCAGTGAAGACGTTGATCATCTTGTTGTACAAATGGGAGCCAAAAAGCAGCTGTTAATTGTAAGAAGCACGTACGAAAATTTGTCTTGTATCAATGGCGGAAACTAGTTCTACATACAGCAATTAGCTGGGTAGTCCGTAGTAATCGTCTTGCACTGGCCACAAAAGCACTGTGGGACCACTTTGGGTTATTAAATGATCTTTACAATGAGACTGGAAATTGATTTCGTAGGAAGTTAGTGGAAATAATCCATCTTCAAAAGCATCAAAGTGTAAGACATGACAATTGTTTCTAAAATGGTGTTCAAAATAATCCATTTGAAAAGTTCGAAGTACCAATGCTCCCCTAACGATATTTAAGGCAGTGTCAGATTTGAATTCTAACTAGTCATCTGCATCACTGCCAAATATGTCAATTTCGTGTCCATCATCCTCGTTTTGTATAATGTTTGTGCATGCACTGCAATTGCAGATGTCAGTACATTTAAGTCCATTTGCCATATATATGCACATATTTATTTGACATTCTGACTTCATGCAACCACAGGCTAAAAATTCGAGTATGGAGTCCGGTGCTGTTTTCTGGCTCATCCAATGACTTCCTAACTTCCCTTTCACAATTATCTATCCACAGCCTTCTGGCGTTAGGGAAAATCATTACATGATAATGCTGATTTCCAGATACAAGTCACGTAATTTGCTCGTTTACAATGCAATAGCGATTCATCTTTTGTTGGTGGAAGTTTTTGTGGTTCTGGGATCTTACTCTTGGTGAAGAACTTTCTGTAGCACGCTTCGTTAATATTCTGACAAGATTTAACACCATATAATTCAGAAACCATTTCTTGAACTTTTCGAAAAAAGCTTTTCATCAAAGTCGCAAACCTCACCAATTTTCTTTTATGCTTAATCATATCGATCTAAACCTTGACGATTTTGTAAGCCTTTTGTTTTCCAACTCCAAAGAACGCACTTGTTGAATCACAACCAGTAATTGCATGAAGAGCTGGCAAAGCGTTAGAAACTGTTTCACCAAGACTTTCGTAAATTTTTGAAACAGAAAAGATTCTCTTCCTTCCTTTTAATCCAATCTCAACATATAAATTACAGTAACTTCGCTCTTTGTAGTAGACAGCCAAGATTGCAACATCGCTGTCAACAGTTGAGATGCATATACAAGGATTTATATTGGTTTGGGTAGCATGCAGGCAACAAAGAAACATTTTAGTGTCTGCTTCTTCTTGGTTGGAGCAAAGGCTAACTTCTTTTCTTGACACTTCTTTGTTATTTGCTACTTCTAGTTGATAACATTCACTTTCAACGGTTACAAATGCAGTTCGTTCTGAGATGGTGGCTTTGAAGCGCTCGGGATTCGACCAATATTGTAGAAAATATTTCACAAGATCATCTTTGTTATTGCTTTCACTTAGGTATTTTTTGAATTACTTGGGTCGTCTCTGGTCACTTCTTGATAGCTGAATTCGACTGATTTCTTAATTTTCACATCGTTTGCGTTCACTACCTTTTAAAGATTCGTCAAAATATTGGTCGGTGACAAAATATATGATTTTACCAGAACTAGAGGTGATGTGTTTCAAGACATATTCGGACATTTCGCCAAATATTGTTAAACTTATAGAGGCCACATGCTGAATGATGACCATACCATCAAATACTCTTACACAATCAACTGGAAGGGAATATAGCATGGGATCTTCTACATCTTTCTCAACAATGACCAACAGCTTAGTTTTAACAGCTTTTACACAACCTCTATCAGCAAAGGCTAAAACCCAAGGAAGAGGACCAAGAGAATAGGTGAGCACTTCTCTCATCAAAACATCGTGCTTGCCACATATGACTAATAATCGGGCAAATAAATCACAATCCGCTTGTAATGTTAAGCTTTTATCTTTATCGACGCATGATTTTTTAATTTTCATCGCTGCAAACGTCTTTGACTTAATTTTTGTAATTGTTGCAAACAGATCTTCGTCGTTTGATTCAATTCGTTTCGCCAAGAAGTTGCGAAGTGCTTCTATCCTTTTTCTTCAGCATTAATCATGTCGTTCTTAATAGCATCGGTGCATTGTAATTCAGAACTCAGATGTACGAGGCAAGTGATTTCTTTAAACGGTGTCCATACTCCATAAAAAGATCATAGCAGCGAAGAACGCAATTTTCGTCGTGCAGCATTTGCTTTCTTTCAAGACCTTTTGTCACGGATTTAGCCTTGGTCATTCCTAGGACCTCGTCCATCTTTGATTGACACTTTGCAGCAGAATGACTGATTAATAGCCATCTTTGAAGTGTTCCTTCTGATACAATATGGTTAACAACTCCACTTGCACATTTTTGCTCTTTGTTCATTGTTTGCTCTACAGCTTGATCTGTCGGTATCTTGTTGAATCTTCCTGGTTGTCTTTTGACAGAAAAATGACCTGCTTCAAAGTTTTGGTGTATAGCAAGATGTGTTTCTGGAAGCTTTTTCATGGTTACTAGGTAGTATTTCAGAAAGCGTGCGTAGTTGGGATGATTAGAGCCAAACATCCAAGGAAGCATGTTTTCTGTCGATTGCAGATGCAATTTCTATTTCCCGAGCATGATATATCTTGAAAAATCGAGCAATATCTGCACCATACTCAAAAATGACGACCATACGGATGCTGTTAGACCAAGAGAACCATTTAAGACAGAATCTTCATAATTTTGTAACTCGTCGAGCAGATTGGCGTGATGTCGGCTAAGGTTTTCTAAGAGTTGTTTTGTTGGAGAAGAAAGGACTTTTTCTAACTCAACTCAGTTGAATAATCTTTCGTAAATCTAATTCACCTGCTCTGTTTGATCGTTTTTCAAATGTTTAAGCCTATCAATCATATGTCTTTTGAAAGCCTCCTACAGGTAATTTAGTATTCGCATTGCGTTGTTATAATGCTTTCCTTTAAGCATTTGGTGAACGGAAGATTCATCAAGAAGATTTGCCTCGATTGCGATGTCGCGAAGACCAACATCAGCAAACCTCTTTCCGATAACAGCAATGAATATGCACATTGTATGAAACCCACCAAGCCGCAAAACAACGAACTGCTTAAGATCTATGTATCTTTGATTCATCATAACTTCCACAGCCTTAGCGTATATTGCCATATCTAGCACCACATCTGTTTCGATCAAACCAAGTTTTTCTGCCTTCACCTTTGATTGACTGAGGAGTTCCAGAACAGTATCATGGGACGTTGGAGATTTGTTAATCGACGGCAGGTATCCAATTTTATGGTAGCTGTTGCTGTTGTTGCCGCACAAAAAATAATTAAAGCCTGTCCAACTAGGTATATGCTGCACGAAATTTGTTTGATTGACTTGAGTTCTGGCGATGATCCAAAGCGTATCAAAAATGTATGAAAGTTATACTTCGTCTTTGTGCATGCTTAGCTGAATGCTAGTCTTGGCTTCTGTATTTTTTCGCTTCACCTGAATGTACGAAGGTATCTCTGTTAGAAGAGGTTGGAGCTTTTTCGTTTTTTGTTTCATGCATGACTGTGGAGACACTAAGGCGTCCACAGAAAAGCGCTGGGGCTCATTTATTACAACCTCTGAGGGCTGGATGACAATGCAATTCGTACAGTGCAAACTAAGCCCTTTGAGACTTTCGAGATTGATGTCATCGTTGTCCCAAACAAAAGTGACGAATTTAGATGGCTGATAAATGGCTGGAGAGAAGGACCTGTGAACTTGGTCTTTTGAATGTTCCATTGCCAGGGAAGTTTCAAGAATAAGCACATCATCATAAGACATCCCGTGGACAAACTTTTGTGTCCAGTTGATAACTTTTTTGGAGCCAGTCTTTCTTTTGATGCAGAAAGGAAAGGTTGTATGCTTTAACGTTTTTTCCGACCATTGTTGCGTGGTAGATAAGATCTTGTCCAATTGAAGATACTAAACGCATCACCTTTGTGGATTTCGTTGATTTATTTGTGAAGAGTCCTTCCAAAAAACAGGTTATCAAAATTAGAGTTTCTGTTTCTTTGGACAGAAGCTTGTGCTCCAGTGGTGGCCAACTTCTAAAAGTATTTGGAGTTACCAACAATTCTATACGTATTTCATGGGCAACTTCAATCATTTTCTCCTCCAGCGATAAGTCGTTCCATTGATAGTTAAATAACTTTCCCTTAACAGCTGCTTCAACTAACTGCCTCTTTTCAACATTGTTATTAAACAAATACTCACTGCCGTACTTTGGACTTCAAAACTCAACTTTTGAACCAAATGATTTCTGGATCTTATCTTTAAACCTTTGTACTTTTGGTGAGCTAGACTGATATTCAGCACCAAAAAAACGTTCTGCAAATTCCAAATATTTTTTAATTAAATCAACCATTTGTAAAACTTCACACTCAAGGAGCACCTTCTATTCAATGACTGCAGATAGCTTCTGAAAAACGATTTCAGCATTGCTTGAAGCCACTGGTTTTGTCTTGCGCTTTTTTCAGATTTCCCTATAACACGATCTGTGGTAAAAATATTCCTTTGCTAATATCGTCTGATAATTCTGAATTCCCAACCTCTGTTTGCAAATGTGGAAAATCGAATGATAGAGCAACATCGTGCAAAGATCGTGCACCATTCTCAGTCTCGCATTTTTCCAATTCCTTATAACCACTTTCAACTTTTGCTGTTTTTTTTCTTCCACACAAACAACACTCGTCATCTGCCAATATCTTACCAACATATATTTACATAAGTTACTTAATCAACTGTAAGTTTTAATTATAATTAGCGTCTTACTGATAAAGAGACGTTCGCGAATTATACCTCTTCGATCTGTTTTTCTTGTTGACTCTCGCTGGCACTCACGTATAGGCTTTTTGACTTTTAACTTACTGTGAGTATATTTTTATAAGATTTTCGATGATACCCGTACTCTGGCGAGGGAAAATCGTCCCCAAAAGAATCAATCATTGCAATAACTTTCTTATCCTCACGTTGCTTTGCTGCTTTGTGAATAGATTTTTTGGACGTGTCACTGAACCTAATAATCGATTCACGCGGACTCTTTTCACTGCACTTAAGAATGCACCTGATAAATGTTTTATTTGATTTAGAGTTTTTTTGTGCTTTTGACGATGAAATGCTCACATCAACTTCAAACGGTATATTTTTTCGTTTACTAGAAATGATTTGTCAGACAATACATGCCAGGCAAACATATAATTTTTAGGTAGTTAATATGAATTATGATAAAATGACACTTATCAAATTAGCCAAGTCTCACTTCTTACATCAAAATTATTCAAATAGTACATACGAGTACATACGAGTGACACACGAGTACTTATGAACTTTACTTGAGTGCGTTAGGAGTAAAATAACGCAAGAAATGTGTTTATATAACTTTTAAATTGCATTAGAGAAGAAAGTATTGAATTTTCATTAAAAAAATGATGTATATATAAATCAAAAATGCACAAATTTCACCGAATGGCTAAATATAGTGATCGTGACACGAGTACATGCGAGTACATACGAGTGCATACGAGTGATATGCGAGAACATATGAAAGACGTACGATTACATATACAAGGAAAAGTGTACGCAAATATCAATGTATTATTGAAGAAATTGTGCTATTTCTTACGGTGGCCGGTACGGGTCACCAGAAAAATAATTTAGAAAACATAACAAACAATAAGAAAACATCACTCAAAATCATACTACACATTTCAAAATACTCGCTACACATTTCAAAATATTCACTACACATTTGAAAATACTCGCTACACATTTCAAAATACTCACTACACATTACAAAATACTCACTACACAATTCAAAATACTCACTACACATTTCAAAATACTCACTACACATTTCAAAATTCTCGCTACACATTTCAAAATACTCGCTACACATTCGTCCCAGTCTTACCCTGATCTGGCCTGCCCACGGTCATCATTAGTTTCCATCTACGAAACTGACGTGACATCATAAAGTAAGCATATAAAATATATAATTCCGCATTTCACAAGACAAACAAAATGGGACATTGGGATAATTGCATGAAAATATTGGCTGAATTCTAATCAGAAATTCTTCCAGGGTTTTGCTGGACTTGGTCGGGCAACAACATTAGTAGACGATCTACATATCGCCAGCAAATGTATTTGCAGTGGCTTTCGACACATGTGCGTACTTTAATAGCAAAAATTTGAGTAGCTATATGAATTTGCATTCGCTATGTCGCGTACGTACTTGTGTGATGCGTTACAAAAATAACAAGGAAACCAAAGAGGAAATTTACACATAGTGCTATAATTTGTTGCACAAGAAACGCCAAAGAAAATGAAAAGCTCGGTAATTTCGAGTAAAAGCAATAAATTTAGAACTTCAATACCAGTCACGTCAATAAGTGCATTAGTTAAACTAATGATTGTCGAATATCACCAATACAAATACAATTATATGTAATATGTAGATTGACCATTCATGTTGTGTTGTCTAACCAAGACCAAGAAATCCGTGGAAGAAATATTACTAATAGTTCATGTACGCGTATCGCATATTTTGATGCTTTTGTGGCGATATGTTTTTCTATATGTGGAATATGTGAAATGCAAAAATTTCTAAAAATAAGTTAACGTTTCTGTATTTTCGTATTTTAAAAGAAATATACATAAATATATATACAAAGCGTATAACAATGTGCACTCCCGGCTATCACCATAGTAAAATGGTGACTCCTGCAGTTGGGACACAGGATATACGGTTACACATTATTTAGGAAGTATTGTACAGTCACCAGAGCGCTCAAACCTATAAAGGTGAGCTTTGCTTAAAGCGAAAGCGGTGAAAGTCTCTTTATGAGACTCTCTACACAATCCGAGAGCGCTCAAACTGCGCAAGCGTAGCGAGCGTAATATACAAAGTGTATAACAATGTGCCCTCCCGGCTATCACCATAGTAAAATGGTGACACCTGCACTTGGGACACAGGACATATATATATATATATAGGAAGTTTATAATTTATGATTTTCCGTATAAAACAGTGCTCGATGCCCGAGAGTCCTTAAATCCCCTTCCTATATATATATATATATATATATATATATATATATATATATATAGGAAGTTTATAATTTATGATTTTCCGTATAAAACAGTGCTCGATGCCCGAGAGCAGAGCGTAAATATTGTCCTTATCATTATCATATATATGATAATGATAAGGACGGGAGGGCACATTGTTATACACTTTGTATATTACGCTCACTGCGCTTGCGCAGTTTGAGCGCTCTCGGATTGCGTAGAGAGTCTCATAAAGAGACGTTCACCGCATTCGCTTTATGCATTGCTCACCTATAGGTTTGAGCGCTCTGGTGACTCTACAATACAATCCATACAATGTGTAACCGTACGTCCTGTGTCCCAAGTGCAGGAGTCACCATTTTACTATGGTGATAGCCGAGGGCACATTGTTATACACTTTGTATATATATATATATATATATATATATATAAATATGCATAAAAGATAAAAAGTTTCTCCGGATTTTAAATGATTTTTATTGATTTTTATGATTTTTATCTTTTATGTATTCAATGCCTGGATTACAAATATTGAAACTTATATATACATATATATTGATAAGAAGAAGAAAATACACAAAAACTACAATTTCATCCCGACAAGCCTATTTCGTGATTGCTCACTCTTCAGGGGATTTCCTCTGAAGGATATCCTCAGAGGATAATCCAGAGAATCCTTATCATTATCATATATATATATATATATATATATATAAGTTTGAAAATTTGTAATCCAGGCATTGAATACATAAAAGATAAAAGTTTCTCCGGATTTTTAATGATTTTTATTGAGCTTTCGACTCGTTGCTTCGAGCCTTCATCAGAATGAAAAATATTTATTTACAGGTGCTTTTAGCTTGGAGACGTTTAGAGCGTCTAATTAGATTAGTGGGTGGATTAATGTGATTGGATGGGGTGAAATGCGTTGCCATGGGTTTTGGTGTATTGTTAATATGATTGGTGTTAATAATATTAGAGTGTAGTGTTTTAGTTTTGGTGTTGTTTGTTTTTTTTTTGTCCTTTTTCTTTAGTTGTGATATATGATGGGTATGTCGATATGTCTGTTTATTGTGTCGTTGTCTTCACTGTACCAAGCTTCTTTAAATTCGCGTGCGTGTTTAGTCTGTGCGCGTCCGAGTACTTTAGTTTCTGTCCAGTCGAATGTGTGGTTGTTTCCGTGGGTATGTTCTGCCGGTAGTGAGTTCGGATCTCGTCGTTTTATAGCGTTTTTGTGTTCTGTGAGTCTTGTTTCAATTTTCTTAGATGTTTGTCCTATGTATTGCTTTGAACAGTCTTTACATGGTATCATGTAGATCGCGTCAGTTGTATCATGAATTGTTGTTTTGTCTTTATGTTTGGTGAAACATGATTTGAGTTTTGTGTAGGTTTGTAGGCGACGTTAATATTAAATGGTCGAAGAAGTCTGGCAGTCATTTCTGATGTTCCGTTTATGTATGGTAATGTGACGATTTTACTGTTTCGTCCGGTTTTGTTGCTTTTGTCGGTTTGTGTTTTGTTTTGTATTTTGTATATAGTTTTGTTTATGAAGTTTCTAGGGTAATTGTTTTTAATAAATGTGGAGTATAAGTATTTGCGTTCTGTTTTTTTTTGCTTCTTCCGTATTACAATGAGTGTTTATCCTGTTAAAAAGTGTTCGAATGCAGCTTATTTTGTGTTGTGTTGGATGATTGCTGTTGAAATCGAGTATTTGGTCTGTGGTTTTGCGGTATACTTGTGTGTTTAGTGTACCGTCATTTGTTCTGGTTAGTAGGATGTCGAGGAAGTTAAGTTGTTTGTCGTGCTCTTTGTCTTTAGTAACGGTAACGCTCTTTGTTGTAGTGTTTATGGTGTGTAGGATTTGTTCAGTTTTGTCTTTCTTGACATTGGCAAAGATGTCGTCGACATATCTTTTCCATAGTCTGATGTTTGTGTTGTTTGTGACCGATTGTGTTTCGAGGTGTTGCATGACAGCTTCTGCGAGGAAGGTGGATGGTGGTGAACCCATTGGTGTGCCTGAAATTTGTCTGAAGTATGTGTTTTGGAAGGTGAATTCAGTCGACAGTCAAAGGTTGAGTAAGTGTAGGATGTCATTTTTGTCTAGTTGTGTTGTAGCTTTGCCAAGTTTTGTCGTTTGTGAGTAGTTTCGTTTGTAATTTGTTTGGCGATGTCTAGTGGTGGTATGGATGTGAAGAGTGATGTCGTCGTAGATATCATGATTTCGTCTGGTCGTAGTTTAATGTTTTCAATACTGGCGAGGAAAGTGGTGGCATTTCTGATGGTG